>NW_026908528.1:1200000-1500000 GCF_028858725.1 Colius striatus
TGTCACACAGCCTGGATGCAATACCCACATGTGCTGTGATGTCACAGAGCACTGTTAGAGTGTCCAGAGGTGATGTGATGTTATAGAGCACTTTTGCCGTGCCCACGTGGGCTGTGATGTCACAGAGTCTCTCTGCAATTGCCACATGTGTGGAAATGTCACTGAACCCCATTGCAGTGCCCACGTGTGCTGTGATGTCCCCATGCAGTATATCAGCCAGCACTGTGTCACATTTGCAGCTGCTTTCCTGAGGGAGCTATCTCCATTCCCACTCACTGGGACTCCTCAGCTCCCATTGAAAAAATACATGGTATCGGTTAAGCTCTACCACTGCGTATGGGAGCTACAAGAAAGCAGGAAGGCAGACTCCACCTATAGTGGTAAGTAGGTCCCATTGTAGTCTGTCATCTTGCACTGTGTCACATTTGCAGCTGCTTTCCTGTGGGACTTATCTCCAATCCCATGCACTTGGGCTGCTCAGTTCCCATTGAAAACACACAGGCTGCCAGTAGAAGTTATGCCACTGCGTGTGGACACTACAAGAAAGCAGGTACACAGACCCCAACTACAGTGGTAAGTAGGTGTGGTAGTTTGAGCCTGGCTGGATGCCAGGTGCCCACCACACCACTCTATCCCCCACCTCCTCAGCAAGCCAGGAAAGGAGAGAAAAATAAGATGGGAGTCTCGTGGGTTGAGATAAAAGCAATTTAATAAAGAAGCAGCAAAGCTGCGGGCGGGAAGCAAAGCAGAAGCAGATGTGAGAAACTAAGAATCAGGGTATTGTTTATTGAAAATGTATGTTGGGCTCGATGTAAAGGTTAAACAACAGAAGACAGGAAGTTGCTTATGCAAACAGCTACCAGACATCCTTGTGTGAGATAAGATAACTGCAATGGCATATACAAAACGGATATCGATTATGCAAGCAGGGGATATACTGGTCAAAAATAACCATAGGATGTTCTGAGAAACTGGCAGATGTGGGATGAACGACTCCGTATAAGACATACAAGTGAGAAATCAACTATGGAACAATGGAGGAAGACTCCTTGCTCAACAACCACCGGAAGGCGGAAAACGACCCCCTCACAGGAAAACGACCATCTCACAGCACCTGGAGCACGTACAGAATACCTACATTACTTCACGTCCACGAATTTAAAATGTATAAAAAGGGACTGTTCGAACTGATCAGGGCGGCAGTTGGCGGAGCGCAGACTCCCCTGTCGTCCAGCGCTGTCTTTGCTCATATTCTACTTGCTACAATTAATAAAACTATAATTGGATTATGATCCACTGTGGTCTTAATTTATGACACAGATAAAGCTGTTCCTCTCTACTTCCCATCAGCAGCGATGTCCGGTCACCTCCCGAGAAGCAGGGCTGCGGTACGCGTAGCGGTTGCTTTGGGAAGGCCAGAAATGAATCTCACCTCCCCTTCCTGCTCCTCTCCCCCAGTTTGCATTACTGAGCTGACATCATATGGTATGGAATATCTCCTTGGTCAGCCTGGGTCAGCTGTCCTGGCCATAGTCCCTCCCAAGATCATGCCCACCCACAGCTATTGGTGAAGGTGGGGGAAGGAATGCTGGAGGGACAGCCCTGATGCTGTGCGAGCGGTAGTCATAATATTGATATCAACAGTAAGCACAGCACTGCAGGAGCTGCTGTGGAAAGTCACTACCATCCCAGACCCACTACAGACAGTCACAGGAATGCAGACATATTACAAACACTATTGTTTCTGTGTTCAAACGAAACACACAGTCAGTAATATCAATCATGAAAACATCTCCTTAATTGTAGCATTCTTTTTTCATAAAGTGTATGCTCAAAAGACCTTGTAAACTCTTACAAGGGCTCCAAGTTTGCTGCATGTCCAATATGTTCATGTGGCTGCACAGCTTCTGAAGTTGTGTTCTATGTTCTGCATTGTCAGTTCCCAGACCTGTAGGCAAAACCTCAGATTGAACGTCGTATTCGTTAACTGACATCTTCAAGTCTGGAAGCCTGGTAACCCGGACCTTGGATGACAAAACACACCAAGTTGAAACCATAACTCATCAGTAGTCTAACTCTAAGCTACTCTAAGTGAAACTTTAAACATGTACCCATTTATTGATACCTGTAAGTAATTGGTTTTCTCCCAATGTCCCAACAGGCACGTTCCCATGTTTAATTCTTCTCCAGATATTGCCATCTTTTTCATCATAATAGTCTCGTAAGGAACTCGTAGTTAACTCCATGGAACACAACCAAGAGAGCAACCAAGTAAACAATCTGAGCCCTGATTACACAAGTTACAGCTGAAATACACACCACACAGAATAACTTCCTAGACCAAAACATAGAAGAAAACTGCTGGGGGGACACAGTTAGAAAAACTCTAAACAAGAACAAAAGCATGGCAATCAGAAAAAGGCTGAGATGTGCCATATAGAAGAGGAAGCTGTTAAAGAGAATTACTTCCAGTAATTCCCCGTTTCCACTGTATTTTTCATCTGAAATTGACTGAATGGTCAGATGGAAAACAGCATCACACATTCCAAAACACTAACTAACTGTATTCTTGGACAGGACCAAGCAGCCACAAGAGGCACGTCATGATCCTGAGATGGAGGGGTGGCCTTTCTGATGAACTTGTCCAGACAATTAAAAAATAACCAACTCTTTAAGCAAAACTCACCTCTAAGTGAATCTCCTACCAACAAGGTTTTGGGAGAATAGGAGAATGCTGAGAGGAAACACTCATTGCATGGAGGGCTGTTACCTTCTAGTCAGTCTTACCCAGAAGAATATTTGCCAGTGCCTTTAGTACAGGCCAGGGAACCGACAGAACAATACAAACATGGCACTGACTGTAATATTTTCATTTCAGCAAAACCTGAAGAGTTGACTCTGAGAAAACCAATAATTAAAACAATTTCATCCCATGCCTGAGATTATTGTCATGAGAAGTTATCTCAGTTTACCACAGAATGGCTGTGGCTGGAATGGCCCTCTGGAGATAATTTCATCCAAACTCCCTGCTCAAGCAGGGACACCTAGAATCATGTGCCCAGGACCACATGCTGGTTGCTTCTGCTTATTTCCAAGGACAGAGACTCTACAGTCTCTGAGAAACCTGTTCCAGGGGTCAGACACCACCACAGTAAATTATCCAACAGTATTACCTGAATACCGTGTGGAATCAAATTGAACTTGGAACGCACAGAAGCAAAGAAAAGAACAGGTGCTCTTGGTAAAGGAGTTTAGATACAAATATTCTGTAATGCTGCAATTCTATACCTCCCATTGGGTCAATCCCAGTTGTGTTTCCCAAGGTCAGTACTACTTTTGCTTTGTGTAGTTCTCCTTTAACTGTTTGATGAATAGAATTAGTTACCTAAGGAAAAAAAGTCACTGCACTTGAGGTGAATTCCAACATAACTTTACAATAACTGCAATGAAACAAATCTTCCAAGCTTAAACATGACACGAGTATTAAACAAATAAAACCAGATTTTGTTACTCATTAAGGAAGGAGCTTCCTGAATGGGACAGTACTCAAACACAGTTTCATTTACAGAGGCTACCCTTCCCCCGTTGAATCCCCACAGATGCAAAAGCAGCAATAACGTTTTCTGGAAGAAGATACTGAATTCAGAAGAATTGAAGAAAAAAAATCGCATAAATCTCACTTGATTTTGCAGGAAAACAAACCAAGAAAGCTGATTTCTCAGAATCTGGCCAATAGTAGATATTTCTTGTCAATACTAATGAGGAGTTAAATTTGAAAACTAAGTTTGCAGTTCATTACTGCTTTCTTACAGAAAATAACACACAAAGAGAAATAAAAGAACATACCATTGAAAATCTGATAAATATTACCTTTGGGTTCCACTCAAGTTCATTACCAATGGGTTTCACTCTACAAATTCCCCAGCCTGAGGTGGCAGACACTGAAACTTGGCAGGTGAGTGAAGCAGCTGGTAACTTTGGACTTGACATGTTCTGCCTTCATCTATATAGTTAATTTTGACACTACAGAACATATTTTCCTTCTCTTTTGGGGAAATATCTAGCACCTGAGCCCTTCAGAGTTGGAGAGGAAACAATGAATTATTATAGTTGTAAAGTTTCTTCACCTCCTTGTGTCTAAAAAAGATTAAACTTTCACAGCACAATGTTCAGTGGTGTGTATGTGGAGCCATTCTGGCTTCCCTTCAGCACAGGCAGCATGGGAGAGCTTTTTAAAGAACAATTTGTACAGCAGAGATTTTTTTGCTAGTTTTCATGGTGGGTTAACTTTAACTTAGCAGTAAAAGTTCTAAATTACTTTGTATTAAAAAGAGCACATGAATAATTTAAACCAAAACAAATCCACATTTTTACCTGTGAATAACTGTTTTCTGACATAAACCATGAAATGCCAGCTTCTCCACATTTTTAACAGCAATCTTATTACCAGGTTGCTTAAAATACCCATTAATTCCTTCAGCAAGAATTGTATATTGGTCCTTCTGCTGATCTACTCTTCGACCAAAGTAGTTTGTTGCATTTACAACGTGGAGAGGCAGAATCTGAAAGCATTAAATACGTTATAAAAAAGACAACCGATGGTTTCTTAAGTTAATGAGACGTTTTCATATTGAAGGTGACCTACCTCTTTCCAGCCTAAAGAGATGACAAATACTGCTGTACACATGCATTTCAGAAGATGATGACCTCTTCTTACTCCAAAGATTAGGTATAATCCTGAATGAATGAATCCTTATGAATAGTAACTGTCCATCGCCCAGTCCAGACTGGACACAAGTTTATAGAGCAAGATCTATTAGGTCTTGGTGGTATTCCACTTAAACGAACACTAGTGAACTACAGTATTACCTGTCAAGCTACTAACCACTAAGGCATTTCACATCATCCAAGCTTAATTGTAAGTGGTCTCCAACCTTACAATGAGATTTAGAAGAACTGACTGGGGAAGTGTGACGCCTTCCCTCTTTTTGCACGGAAAATGCTTGACATAAGTTATCAGAACACCAATTCACAAAATGCTGGGTGCATTTCATCCAAAGGCTCATGCTAGGCACAAGTACTGAGATACAGCTGAGTGTATGAGGCCAGACAGAAAAGAAGACCAGAAAGGTAATTTCCACTTACTAAAACCCTAAAACTCTCACAGTGCAACTAGAGATTCTTAAAGGAAAGCAACATTATACCGAGTTCTAAACAAAAGAGACAGTGAACACTTATCCAATTGACAACTGATTTGTAAGACATATATCCAGGCTCTGCAGTCAGCAGAAGCAGAACTAGATGAGGAAAGGCAACAACTGCTGTCTTGAGTGCACAAAAGGGAAGTACAAGTTTATAACAGGAGTATTACGAAATCTGTCCAGGTTTCAAGCACTCAAACTGTATCTATAGGTTATCAACGAGTTTCAACTACCAGCTGCCAACAAAAGCTTATTTATTAGGCAGAAATGGAGTGACACCAAGGAATCCACCCAGTTTTTATTGTCTATTCTCACAACCTATGATTTTTGGGAATGGGGAACACCCATTGATTGCATGACTTGAGCACACCTGAATTCTAGCTAAAGACAGGACAGGAAGAAAGTGTAAGCAGCTCATCCAAAAAGGAAAGCACCCAGCAGTTCTCAGATCCAAGTACTAACCTTGAAAGGAAGCACCAGTGTCTACACACCTGCCCTCAGCAATCATTATCCAAGGTGGAGATGAGACAGACTCTACAGTACTGCTGTACAGGAAGACTCTCCAGTAAAGTAGGGACTGAAAAGCCAAGTGAAGGGAGTTTTGACATACAAATTGTTACTGAGATGTGAAGAGCCACTATAGCAAAGTCAAACCGGTAACCAGGAAGGTTTCATGACTATTTAACTACTAAAAATGGCAGTCTGAATGTAACAGGATTCTATCAAAACTGTTTTCAAAACCACAATGACACCTTAGTAGGAAGCAACTGCTCCATCTAGAAGAGAGAATTTATATCCCATGTCTATGGACAGTGCAAATAGAGAAAATATTTGGTTCAATTGACAAGGCCAGAATATACTCATTTTTCAGGAAGTCTGCATCAACATGACAGAGAAGGAAAAATCCTCCCTTCAACTCTTGTTAAACAGGCATGATCTTCCACTGCAACGTTTCTTCACTCCAGAGGATTGTGTTTGCTCTACTACAAAAGTAATTCCATTTACAGGACCTTTAATCTTTGCCTATTTTGGTTTATGTTCTAAATAGATAGAGGAAAGGAATAAACAGAACAAGACAGGGCTCACTGATTAAAGAAAAAAACAAGGCAAAGTCTGCTTTGACTGATTACAACTCCACTTCTCCAATACTTCATTCTGCCAGAAGTATAAAAATGTGGGGTTTTCAAACTTCATTTTCTTTTCAACTCTACCACTGGGGTTCAGGAAGGTGTTTGTTTTCAGTGGGTGACACTTGCTTTCAAGACACTTGCACAATTGAATAGTATTTTACCATCTGAACATGTAAGCTATTTACCTGTTCAGGAGCACCAGAGAACAGCACCTCAACCTCATCAAGAACAAGATGGCAAAGATTACGAAACAGCGTGTGACGTTCAGACAGTCTCAGGAGGCAATATGGTGTAGGCACTATTACCTCACCTACAAGTCGGTAAAGGAAAACTGTTAACATTAATTTACATTCCACATGACACACTAGTTTTATTAAGAAGGTCTCAATTGCATTTCAGATGCATCATCTTGAAGTTATGTGAAGGGTTTTTTTGGTTGGTTTTGGTGGTAAGGTATTTTTGTTTGGATATTTGTGTGTGTTTGATTTTTGGTTGGGGTTTTTTGTTTTGTTTTGTTTTAAATAGGGACCATATAACTCCATGTTCTGACTTCTAGTCAACAGTCATTTTAGTTCGCTTCTATTTCTTTACCCCTGTGTGTCTTTAAGATCTGAGTAGGCAAAACTGTGTTTCTGAAACACTGAAAAGTCTTTGTTAACAGGTTTAAACAGCAGGATGTCATTTCATTTCCCAACAGGACCATGGTAGAACCAGATCGACAGAAGGTAAACATTTAAACACATTCAAGCATAGCCTTTAGAAGTTTGGTTTTAACAACAAAATAAAGCCAATATTGTATCTTCCATATCTACACATGTATGTAAAAATACACACATGTAAAAATAAAACCACTATTGTAAAACCTGCTTCTAAATCAGGAACATCTATGATGAATCTTAATTCAGCATGAACCTCTGCAAACCCCTCCCACTTGTTTGACTCAAAAAAGTGGTTATGAGACTTGCAAAAACACAGATCATTTTAACAGCTTTAAAACTATTTACTGTTCAATAGCATTAATGACCTTTCATGCATCACTAGAGTTACAGCATCTAAGAAACAAAATGATCACTTGATAGGAAAAAGTAAGACTTCATTTCTTACAGTTTTGTGCAACTAAGACAGCCTACATTGCATTCAAGTGTCATTAAGACGACAGAAGTATTCTTACTTCCTCAGATTTTCACACTTTTAGCTGCTTCTTTGTTCTGCCCAAGTATTAACAACATTGGATGAAGCTGTCTGGAGCATCTCTGGTATGTTTTCAGTAGCTCAAAAACAAGTTGTGCCTTCTTCCACCCAGGACACAAGATAAGTGCTAGTGGCTAGGTGTGTATGGACAAAAGAGTTACAGTATAGCATGAGACAACTGTTTAGAATCTTAGTCATTGTACTATTTCAGAATTTAGGGCAAAACTAAAATCCGCAAAACAGGCCTTTCAATGCTTCAAACAGAAGCTTTTAACACCATATCACCTCTTAAATGCAGATGGTACAGGCCCGAGGAACCGTGCACCAAGCTGGAGACAAATGGATGTGCAGCAACACACGGTGAAAGGTCCAAAAGTTTCATAGAAGCAGAAACATCTTGTCTTACTTGGAGCTGTGTGAGCCATTTTCAGTGGTCCCTTAAAGCCTCAGTGAGTCTATGTTTCTGTGATCTAATGCATTAGAAAATGAATTACAATGTTTTAAAAATCAAATCAGACATTTCCATTTCACTATGTAACAGCCCCTTAAAAATCAAGCTTCATCGACTATCAAAGTGATATGACATTAACCACTTGTTAGATATTACTTGATAAATAAGTTACAGACTCCCACACTCATGCAGTCCATCTCTGTCAATGTCTAAGCAGATGGCCTAAATAACCTGGGAAGCATCATGAAGATACTCTAAGATTACATCAGATGCACCCATTCTCAACATGCACTACCTTTTGGATCATTCATTGACATTTGCACCTTAGAACACAAAACCTGCAGTACTCTAATATATACATCCTCCACTCCTGTTTCTCAAGGTTTGTAGCAACTGCTCAACTGCAAAAGTGTAAGAATTGGTGGAATATACAAGAAAGGATTATTTCCCTGAAATGAGATGGCAACTACATCACATCCTTGAGCTATTGGTGGCCAACAGTAAGATTCAGTGGAGTTAGGGCCTACAACTTTTTTCCAAGTAAGTTCCTACAGAAAGAGAAATAAAGAGTTCTACCTGAAAATCGTGTGCTTGAAACACCAACAAGGCAACACAAAGCACTGAGCAATTTAAAAGCCTTTGACCCACTGCATAATACATTTCCTTAACACACAATATGATAAGAGTTCTTCTGGGATGAGGAGTTAAATTCTTACATCTAATTCAAATGCCATCATTTGTAGCAGTGGTTGATGGATCAGATGAAACTGTACAATTCTACAGTCTCTCTGAAGCATAATTTACTCAACCGTATGAACAACCTCCTACACATTCCTCAATCAAAATTAGCTACTATAGTATTTAGTATCTGAAAGTTAAGGTATGATACTAGTCTTAAAAATACTAAATGTAATGTATTACATTAGCATTACCCTTTCCAGATCTTCAAGAAGTGATGCTGTTTCCAGAATTGATGGTGGCTTCATTTTCTTGCCAAGAAAGACAAAGTTTCTTTCTTCAAGATTTTGAAAACTCTGAAACCATATGAAATAGATGACAAAGGCAATACTTAGTAAATGGGTCTGAGCTTACATCCAACTTAAAAACTATTTTTTTTGAGAAGAATTAGCCAAAGAAATGCTAAACACAAATGAAGTACAACTCACACACACGTCACACAGAACAGTGCTGAGACTCCTACTGTCCCCTGACTTGGCCATTGCCTCTGTTTCTTGCTTTTTTTCTTTTTGTCTCTTTCCCTGCATTTTTTTTTGCCCTTCATGTTTTCACAGAGGCACCACCAACTTTGCTGGCTTGCTGAGCTTTGGTCTGGTCTTGTTGCTGATGTGGCTGGATTCAGTCCCTGATGTCCCTCCACAGAGTCCCTCCACAAAGACCACTCTTGTAGCCTCAACACTACCCACACCTTCCACATATATGACACACGTTTGCAGAGGTTTAAATGGAAGTTATATCCTGGAATTACCCGTTGCTCATTTTCAGTTCTATGTGTCTTCAAAGGATCAGAATTTAAGCACTGCTGAAGCCTGAGAAATATACAAATATTAAATTCAATGGAAATGCAAAAGGAAAGTGTAATCGATAAATATCACCAATATTTCTAAAATGGCACGAAACAGTTCACCTACAAAATATCTCTGATGTATTACCTGTGCCAACAAAACCCCTCAAATATGAAAGAAGAAATCAAAAAGGACCATTTTGGATGTAAAATTTACTATTAGGTTTTAGGTATCTGAAAATAACCCAAAGGTTTTTTTAACCAAGACAATTGGTGGGTTCCTCAACTTCAGAAGAAAATCAGATGGGACTGCAGGAAAAAGGTGTCTTAAAGTTGCAAAACATGAAACAATGTGTCATAAATTGAGACCACAATGGATCCTAAGCCAATTATAATTTTATTAATTGTAGCAAGTAGAATAAGAGCAAAGACAGCGCTGGACGGCAGGGGAGTCTGCGCTCCGCCAACTGCCGTACTGATCAGTTCAAACAGTCCCTTTTTTATACATTTTACATCCGTGGCTGTAAAGTAGGAGAACTGCTCTGCGCATGCTTCAGTTACTGTGAGGGGTCGTTTTTTTCTGTTTTTCGGTGGTTTCTGAGTAAGAAGTTTTCCTTCTTTGTTCTATAATTGATCCCTCACTTAGATAGAGTTGTTTATTTTATCTTCGTTAGTCCCTTAGAACATCTTGTAGTCATCCTTGAGCAGTATCTCTCCTGTTTACACAAATGGTGTCTGGTATGTGAAGGCAATTGCGGTTATCTTATCTCACATGAGTGATGTCCTGCAGCTGTTCGCATAAGCAATTCTCCTGTCTTTTGTTGTTTCACCTTTATATTGAGCTTTAACATAAATTTTAATAAACAATACCCTAATTCATAGTTTCTTACAATCCCCCCTTTTTCTTTTATCCTATTATTGTTTATTAGACGCTATTTTCATTTTCGACACTGCAGGCAAACTTTTTCCACAATCCCGACATGTATCATAACACTCACAATACCTTACAATTACAATCATAGTTTTCACGTGGCATATCGCATTCACAACAGTCTTCATCATCTTCATCTTCATTAGTAGGTATACTTTTATAATCTGTCTCAGCTGTCCGTAGTTAGAATGAGTAGTTTAGCTATGTCAAACCGCTCCTTAATAAAATGTAAAATATAGTGTAATATGCATGGTCCAAATATAAGCCCCAGAATCAACATAATAAGCGGTCCTGCTAAAGCAGACAACAAAGTGATTAGCCAGGGTGAAACGTTAAAACCAATTTTCATACCATGATCTGCCCGTCTCACGATCTTTTTTACGTTGATCTAACCTTTTCCGAAGTTCAGACATGGTGTTATTCCGATGTCTGAACAAACCCATTTAGTTCCTGATGTCGGGATAGCCTATTTGTCATATCTGTGTTGTGGTTTCTTACATCCAGGAGGTCCCCAAGTGATGTCTATATATCTATCTCCTGTTGTTTTCCAATCTGAAGCTATTGTCTCACAACCCCAATAACCACAATAATAATGTCCCGGGTAATTACAATAACTTTTTCCAGGGTTTGAGGCTGGACATATGTACCATGCCTTGCATTGAGCTTGGGTGTAACCCAAATTTAAACAGTTTGTTGGATGACATCCCATTGCTTCAAAAGGTATTAGCGAAAATTAAGATACAGTAAAATTCCAATTTCCTTCCGAACTGCTTCAATTTTGTATAAGTTTACTTTCCTGTAAGTTATATAATTTCCAGAGCATTGGCTCATGGGGGTTCCCATTTGCTTGAGTTAGTATCAATAGCAAAACCACCAGTATACCAGGAAAAACGGTATTTGTCAATTTTACCAATTTAAGTATAATTTTACCAGTCCTAGGGAAGTTCGACCATGGTTGCTTTTGCGTCCCATTGTTTTGGTTCTTTTCTCCACCGTTTGTTCCTCCTCTGCCTCGCCTGTCGACTCGGTTGCTTCGAGCCACGGGGTGTACCATCTTCTCGGCAGCAAGGGAATCCTTCAGGAGACAGCTGTTTCAGGGCCTTTTACCTATTTACACAGGCTTTAATGGGACAAAGCAAGACACAGTTAGCACTTTCTTTCTGCTCTTTATAGCCAAGATTTCAGCTACAAAGGGGACTGGCTCATTGGGATGGTTTCCCAACACTGTGTGCAAACTCCTATTGGAGGGTATCCACATTCACCAATTTATCCTGGCATACCTTGCACCTAAAACAAGCAAATGGATACCAATTGCAATTTAAATCATTACACCTAATTCTTATCTCTAGAGTGTATATATATATTATTTACATCAGTATATTTTCTATATTCAATATGGTGTGGTTGTATAAGTTTAGCAATTCCCTTCAGCACACTTTGTACACTTCCATATAATAGATAAACAAAAAAATAATTATTGCAAATATAAATGACAATACACTTTATACCAAAAGGTAACACAGCAAAATAATCAAATAAAGTCTCTATCATTACGTTATCTTTTCAGGGTTATCTTGGTGTCACCTGGAGTACTGGTTACTTTCCAGTGGGGTCTCGTTATTGGGCCTTTAATGCAATTGGCATGAGTCCATCCACGCTCAGCAGTCCAGACAGCTGTTTCTGTTGTGAGCAAAACAAGATAAGGTCCCTCCCAGCTGGGTCTTAGAGTTTCTTCCTTCCACACTTTAATCAATATCCAGGTTTGACATTATGAATTTTTAAGTCCAACGGGGGTCGTTGCACAATCAGTCCCTGCTCCCAAAGCTTGTTACGGTGTTCTGCTAATTGCGAAACATAGTCATTAATCACACGATCTCGAATTAAAACATTAATATGTTAAATGATCCACCATTACTAATAAATATTTGTAATGTCCAACCCTAGGTAGTTCAGTAAAATCCACTTGTATGTGTGAGAAGGGTCTGTATGCTGGGGAACGTCCTCCAAGGGGTTTTTGTCTCATGTTATTTCGATTAACCTTTTGACAGGTCTTGCAGGCTGCTGTGTGCATAGTCAAAATCGTATTATAATTGCCTGCCACTCGTTTTGCTTCTGTATCAGCTGCATTATTTCCCCTGACTTGATAACTTGTACCTCGCTGGTGTCCCTTTATATGTACAACTGCTATTTTATTCGGCATTTTTAATGCCCCCAGAACTCGTCGAATCAATTCCGGGTGTATCAATTCTTTTCCCTGCGAGTTAACAAATCCTCTTTCCTCCCATATTTTTCCAAAAGTGTGTACTACTCCGAACGCATAGCGTGAGTCTGTATATATAGTTCCGTCTTTTTCCTCCTTTTCACATTTCCCAGTGCTCTGTCTTCCCCGCTGCAGTGCGGTCGGGACGGCATTGCTGGGGGGTGGGGGGGGAGAGTGGGCAGCAGCAACAGCAAGTCCTATCCTCATGCCAGGGCGAGCAGGACCAGCTCGGGGGAAGCCTTGCACAGCCCCAGGCTGGCAGCCAGGGGAGGCAGGCAGGGCTGCCCCTGGGCATCCCCACGGCAGCCAAAACAATCCTCAGGGCAGCACCCAGGGGCTCTGCACCGTGACTCGGCCGTACAGCTCCAGATGCCGCCACTGCTGCCAACAGCTATGATCCAGCTGCCCCCTCCAAAAACACTTCTTCCAGGGGGAAGAGGAGCAGGGTGGGGGCACAAGTGGGGCCTGACCTCCTCCATGCTCTCCCAGCACCCCACCACAGCCGAGGCTTGGGGGGACTAGTGGAGGGCGGGTGGAGTGCTGCCAGGGTTCACCCTCCAGTGACACTAACGCTTTCCACAATGCATATAGCTCACAGGCTTGAGCCGACCAGCTGGCACTCAGGGGGCCTGATTCTATTATCTTAAACTCTCCTTTTTCCAACTTAACGATGGCATATCCGGACAATCGTTTACCTTCCACTACTCGTGATGACCCATCTATAAATAATACTTCTCCATTAAAGGTAATGCTATTTGTTTCTTCAAGTAATAAGGCAGCAGCAACAATGATTTGTAAGCAGCTCGGCCAACCCCTGCTCACAGGGTCTAACAGCTTTGATAGGTATGCCACCGGTTTCTTTTGTCCGGCCCATTCCCGAGTTAATACTCCAAATGCCGTTCCTTCATGTATGCTAACAAATAAATGGAACGGCCGCTTTAAGTCTGGTAAGCTTAAAACCAGTGCTTGACTTAGCTCTCTTTTTAGGCTGGCAAACTGCTCTTGATCCTGAGGGGTCCACTTGGGCGTTTTGTCTTTGGACAGCTGTTCATATAAGAATTTAACTTTAAAGCTATAATTCTCTATCCATTGCCTACAATATCCAAATAGTCCTAATGCCTGTCGAATTTGCCTCTTAGTAACAGGCATGGGTAATTCCAGAATTCCTTTAATGCGCTCTGGATCCAATATTTTTTTTCCGTTAAACAGATAATGTCCCAAATATTTCTCTTTTTCCTCTTAAATCATGCACGAGCCGATATTTCCCATTTGGTTTCTTTACAGGCAGAATGGGGGTGTTAAAGGGTGACATACAAGGCTCTAAGATTCCTTGTGCTAATAACCGATCAATTTCTGGTTTTAATCCTCTCCGTCCTTCTAGGGATATGGGATATTGCTTTACCCTCACAGGTATGTGGAGTTCAGAAATTTGGACTTTAATCGGTGGGATTTCCAGTCTACTAATTGTGTCCGGAGAGTACCAGACATCAGGGCTGATTTGTTTTTTTATCCTCCACGGTCAAAGGATAAGCAGACACTGTTAGCTCTTGATTCTTTAATTTTTGATTGCAATTCAACAATTAAATCTCGTCCTAGCAGATTAAATTCTGCTTCAGGGACGAGCAAGAGTTCACCCATTCCAAATTTATTTTCAGTTTCAAATAATAAATTTTTGATTTTGTTTACTTTAAATGGTTCTCCTTTTGCCCCAATTACTTGTACTTTTTTGGGGGAAATTTTACATCCCTCAGGTATTTGTTTAATAGTCGATTTTTCAGCCCCAGTGTCTACTAAAAAGGTGAACTCTTGTTTATGGGGACCTAATTTTATTTTTATCAAGGGCTCATGATGACTCCGGTCCCCTAAGATACAGAGCCCCTGACTCCCCTATTCCGTTTTCAATATTTCCTCATCCCTGATCCTTTCTCTACAATTCTTCTTTATATGTCCCTTTTTTCCCACAGTAAAAACAACACCTCTGTTCTTTCTTTACTACTACATTCCCTTGTTTCGTTCCAGCAGCAGTTTGTCTTTTACGATCCTCTCTGACCGCTGCTACCATCATTTTCACTTGCCGCTTGCTGCTCTCCTCCTCTCGCCTTACATAGACTTTCCGGGCTTCCCTCAATAATTCATCCAACCCTCTCACTTGCCAGTCTTCTAACTTTTCAATCTTCTTTCTGATATCCTCCCATGATTTTGCTACAAACTGAGTTTTGAGGAGTGCTTGCCCTACAGGGTCGTCTGGATTTACCCCAGAATACAGCTGAAGGGCTTTCCTCAGTTGTTCCAGCCACTCAGTAGGGCTCTGATCTTTCTTTTTCTTTTGTTTGGTTTTTATTTTATTCAACAGGTAAAGTCTAGTTCCCGGTCTTTTAGCCATACTTCCGCATACTGACTTTCTTCCGGGTTAAGAGGTGTTTTTTTTTGTTTTTTTGTTTTTATTTTTGTTTTTTTTATTATTATTAACCCAGAGATTTAATTGTTGTCTTATCCAATCTTCTTCTGGCCCGCAGACTAGCCAAAAGACATTTTCAGATTCTATCATTTTTTTTGAAATCTTCTTCCCTCCCCATGTCTTAGTACAGTCTTCTATCATTTTTTGCTTATCTTTCCCTAGTATTCCAGGGAAATATCTCCAACCGTCTAAGATATATGCCAGAGGGGTATCCTTAGGTACAGTAGGTACCCTCCCCATGGGTGTCGAAGGCTTGCTGCCCTTCGCCCCCATCTTCTGGATTATCCACAAACACACACTCACTCACTCCCCTTGTTCCTGGCCCAGTCCCTCGCGGGAGATGGGAAACGCAGTACTTAAGGGTCCACACTCGCTTGGTTCAGTATATCGAACCTCTCATTCGTTATAATCCAGGATACCCAATCCCGCCCGAACGGATAACCCGCGAACCAATTTCGCAATATACTTACGCGTCCCCGCGTCTTCGTCCGGACTCCCGTGCACAGAATTTTTATGGGATTTTACCGGTTTCTCCTTTGCTCATTATTCTAGAATTTAGGTTCATCGGTAAGGTTGAGGTAGGCCGTCAGTCGCGGGGCCGCGGATTGCCGCGGGGCGCCTCCCCGGAGGACTGAAGCTCACCGTTCCTTATCCGAGTCACGGCACCAAGATTGTCATAAATTGAGACCACAGTGGATCATAATCCAATTATAATTTTATTAATTGTAGCAAGTAGAATATGAGCAAAGACAGCGCTGGACGACAGGGGAGTCTGCGCTCCACCAACTGCCGCCCTGATCAGTTCGAACAGTCCCTTTTTATACATTTTAAATTCGTGGACGTGAAGTAATGTAGGTATTCTGTGCGTGCTCCAGGTGCTGTGAGATGGTCGTTTTCCTGTGAGGGGGTCGTTTTCCGCCTTCCGGTGGTTGTTGAGCAAGGAGTCTTCCTCCATTGTTCCATAGTTGATTTCTCACTTGTATGTCTATATGGAGTCGTTCATCCCACATCTGCCAGTTTCTCAGAACATCCTATGGTTATTTTTGACCAGTATATCCCCTGCTTGCACAGTCGATATCCGTTTTGTATATGCCATTGCGGTTATCTTATCTCACACAAGGATGTCTGGTAGTTGTTTGCTTGGCGACTTCCTGTCTTCTGTTGTTTAACCTTTACATCGAGCCCAACATAAATTTTCAATAAACAATACCCTGATTCTTAGTTTCTCACAATGGGGATTTAGGTCCTAAAACTGATGGGTTAGACTCAAAAAGACGAGGATTTAGACCCAAAACCTGATGGTATACACCTCAAAACAAGGTTTTAGATGCTAAAAAGTAGATTTTAGGCCAAAAAAATGAGGATTTAGACCCTAAAACTGTGGGGTTAGACCAAAACACAAGGATTTAGACCCTTAAACTGGGTGTTCAGACCCGAAATACAAGGATTTAGACCCTAAAACCATGAGTTTAGTATTAAAATCAAGGATCTAGACCCTAAAAATGGGGGTTTAGACACCAAAAACGAGGATTTAGAGCCTAAGACTGGGTGTTTAGACCCCAAACCCAAGGATTTAGAGCCTAAAAGCAGGGGTTGAATCTTAAAAACTAGGCTGCAGCCCCTAAAAGCGGGAGGTGCGGAGGCTCGTTGGCACCCCGCAGCCTCCATTTCCCATGACCCCCAGCGGGTCGCTGTCACCCAAAGCCGCGGGCGGCAGCCGCGGTGCGTGCCGGGAGCTGTAGTTGTGCGGCGGCACACGGCAGGAGGCGGCGTGCGGCGGAGGGGGCGGGGCCTCGGGTTCCCAGCGTGCCCCGCGCGGAGCCCTTGCTCGTGCCCCGCTGGCGTGGGCTGCAGGAGGCTGTGGTTGTGCTGGAAGCTCATCGTGGAGCGAGCTCCTGGCAGCAGCTGGGAGCCTGTGGGGAGGTGGCCGTGCAGAGCAGGTTTGTGTCAGCGCTTGTGAGCCTGGGAGGGCCCCGGGCTGGAGCAGTGTGTCCCCGTGGGACTGTTGTGGCGTTGGGTGACCCCCGCTGGGGCAGGGTGTGAGGAGCTGCCCCCATGGCAGGCCCCAGGCTGGAGCAGTCGGTGAGGAGCTGCAGCCCATGGGAAGGAGCCACGCTGCAGCAGTTGGGGAGGGACTGTCTCCCGTGGGAGGGAGCCCACAGTGCAGCAGTGGGAAGCGTGAGGAGGCCTCCCCCTGAGCAGCAGCAGTGGCAAAGTCCATCTGTGATGAACTGAGCACAACCCCCATGGTCTGCGCTGCTGGGGGGAAGGAAGGGGAGTCCTGGCCAGAGGAGGGGTGAGGGGAGGGGTTTTCCAGGCGCTTTTATTTCTCATCTCCCTGCTCTAATTTTGTAATAATCAAAGCTTTTTCTGCCCAAGTTGAGTCTGTTTTGCCCGTGACGCTCATTGCTGAGTGAGCTCTCTGTCCTTAACTCACAAGCGGTTTGTTCTATTTATCTCTCTCTGCTGTGCAGTTGAGGAGGGGGAGTGATTTAATGACCGGGTGGCCATCAGGCTAAAGCAGCACAGGGGGGTGTAAGTAGAGGGGATGCTTGTCCAAGAAACGATTCCGATTGTGCTTGTGCTTCTCTTGCAGCACAGAGCTGTCTGGGCTGCAGGGCCACAGCTGCCTGAGGTGAAGCACAGAGAGATGCAAAGTACTGAGGAGAAACACCAAGCATGAAAGCTGCTTTGTTTTTTCACGCACGCCAAAGAGATTTGCCTTCTCATGTAGGCACTTGGAGTGGAAGCAGGTGCACAGATGAGCTGCAAAGCCGTGCAGGAGCGGAAAAAGGGCTCCAGGCGGCTGGCTGCTGATGGGAGCTGGCAACAGAGTCCTCCTTGGGAAGAGGCAAGAACTGGACTGTGGTTGAGTCAGAGAGACAGTCTTTGACTTGTGTGAGCTGCTGCTGCCGCCAGCTGCCGGAGGCAGCACGGGCACGTTGTCGCCAGGCCCCTGGAGCACAGTCTGTGCTGCAGTTTGTTGCGGGAGGGGTGTCCCATCCCTGCTTGTGCCTCCCTCCCCTGCTGGCCCCCTGCGTGGTGCCCCACGCAGAATGGCCCCCGCCCCAGCGCCCGCAGGCAGCGGCTCTGTGACATCAGCCCCGGGGCCGAGGTGCCGCGGGCAGCGCCAGCACTGCGGGCATTGCATCGGCCGCAGCGCTGCTGGGCACGAGCCCTCCCTCGGCTCTGGCAGCTGCCGCGTGTTGCCGCAGCAATGAAGCTTGTGCTGGTCTTTGTGCTGCTGGCCCTGTGCTGCTGGCCTGCGAGCGTGGCAGGGGACAGCTGTTGGTAAGTGTCTGTGGAAGGGAGCTGGGGCAGCCCTTCCCTGCAGGGTGCGCTGGTGCCACGAGCTGTGAGCCAAGGGTTCCCCAGCGGCCCCGCTGCCCGTGCGGCGCCCGCTGGGGAGGGCAGACGGCTGCCCTGCAGCCCCAGCAGCAGCCAGCCCCGGAGCAGGACACTCCTGACTTGCTCTTTGCAGGGGGAGCTGCGGCACCCGGCCCCTGGCTGAGCAGCCGTGGCGCGTGGTGGGTGGCGTGAATGCCCCCGTGGGGGCCTGGCCCTGGACCGTCAGCATCCAGAATCCCTGGGGAGAGGGCACCGGGCATTTCTGTGGAGGGAGCCTCATCCATTCCCAGTGGGTCCTGACCACAGGACACTGCGTCGACTTCTACCGGTGAGTAGGAGCAGGGCAGGGCCGTCCCCCCGGCACTGGCAGGGGCCCTGTCTGCGGCCCGGCCTGCCGCTGGCGTGCCAGGGATGGCGTGTGCCGGGCACGGGCCGGGCTGGTGCCGCCGCTTCCCGGCAGCCTGGGGCCGGCGCTGCCTGGAGCCCAGGGCACGCCGGGGCAGCCGTGCCCTCCGCAGCGCGGCTCGCCTCTCTCCCTCGGCCAGCAGCAGGCAGGGCACTGCTGGGCTGGGCCGGGCTGCAGCGCACGGCTCCGCTCCCTCTGAGCCCTCTGCTCCCCATCTGCCTTCCAGGAGACTGCCGTGGTTTCGGGTGGTGGTCGGGGCCAACCAGCTGACTCTGACGGGCCCCGAGGTGCAGGTGCGATACACCACGCGGGCGCTGCTCCACCAGAGCTACTTCAACGTCACCGACTACGACATTGCCCTGCTGGAGCTGGACCGGCCCGTGGAGTGCAACCAGTACGTGCAGGTGGCCTGTGTGCCTCACCCCGCCGACGTGGTGGTGTCCCAGCTGAGAGACTGCTACATCGCTGGCTGGGGCCACACCACCGCACGAAGTGAGTTCCCCTGGGGAAAGCGCTGCTGTGCCCAGGGCAAGCCTGGCACGCTGGGGAGACGGCTCGGGCTGGCGCGGAGCCCAGGCGGGAGCCAGAGTCGGGCTGCGGGGACGGGCGGCTGCAGACGGGCCTGAGCTCCCTCAGGCTGCCACGGTGCTCAGGGCTCTGGGACACCTTTCTCGTGAGGAGAGCACCTGGAGCTCTCTGACCTTTGAGAGGAAACCTTCTCAATGCTGAGAGATAGCTCAAGGGCTGGGGTTTAGAGGCTGGGGCCAGGTTGTTTTGGCTGGGGGCCAGTGACAGGACGAGGGGTAAGGGGCACACGCTGGAAGACGGCAAGTTCCCCTGGAAGAGGTAGAAAAATGTCTCTGCAGTGAGGATGCTGGAGGCCTGCACAGGCTGCCCAGGGAGGCTGTGGAGGCTCCTTCCCTGGTGGTTTCCAAACCCACCTGGACACGTTCCCCTGCCTCCTGCTTGAGGAGAACCAGCTTGAGCAGGGGCTTGGGCTGGATGAGCTCTCGAGGGCCCTTCCCACCCCCAGCCTTCTGGGACGCTGTGATTCTCAGCCACGGCCCCAAGGCAGCCCCACGGGAACGATGGGTCCGGTGTCTCTTTGGCAAGGTGCAAAGCCAAGGCCCAGGGAAGGGCTCTGGCAGCCAGGGGAGGGGGAAGTGTCCCGCAGCTGCTGGGGGCTAATTCCTTGCTGTGCTCACAGCCCACGGATCCGACGTGCTGCAGGAGGCCAAGGTGCGCCTCATCGATGCCAGGCTGTGTAACAGCAGCCAGTATAACAATGGGTCCATCCACAGCTACAACCTGTGTGCCGGCTACGCGCAGGGCGGCATCGACGCCTGCCAGGTAGGAGCAGCCGCGAGTCAGGCGCGGCAGCAGCCGCAGCCCTGTCCCACCTGGGGCTGCTGGGGCTCCCCAACACCCCCCTGAGCCTCTGTCCTGTGCTGCAGGGTGACAGCGGGGGCCCGCTGGTCTGCAGAGCTGCGGGCGCCAACTTCTTCTGGCTCGTGGGCGTGACCAGCTGGGGGAAAGGCTGTGGCAGAGCGCACAGGCCCGGGGTCTACACCTCCACCCAGCACTTCTACTACTGGATGCTGGAACAGATGCGCTCAGCAGGAAGGGCTGCTGCTCTCACCCGGGCGTGGAGACGTTTTCCCAGCGCCTCATGGCCCTTTCACCGGCCAACACAGGCACCAGCCGCGGCACCAAACCCAGCGTGGAACTGGAATCCGACCAGCTCAGGACCCTTTACCTGGGAAACATTTGCCCCAACTGCAGCACCAACCGTGGCACCAAACCCAGCGTGGAACTGGAATCCAACCAGCTCAGGACCCTTTACCTGGGAAACATTTGCCCCAACCTCGGCACCAACACAGGCACCGGCCCTGACACAAACCCCAGCACCAGCGGGCCAGGTTGGGTCCTGCCCATTTCCCCTCCAGAAGCTCAGGGATTTCTTTAGGCGGGTCCAGGAGCTCCTGCAGGCCATGAAGGGACAAGCGGCTTGAGCAGCAGGACGCCGCTGGAGGTGCAGGCCTGGGCTCTGCCCCTCTGCTGCAGGTCTTTAGCAGTAGCCATTAGGTTGGAGGAAGTAGAAGCTGTAGTTGCAGTGTGTCTGGTATCTTTGCCTGGGTTCAGCCAGGATCGAGTTCAGTCTCCCTTTGTGGTGTTCTATTAAACTGTCCTTGTCTCAACCCGTGTTCTCCTTTTGCTGCCACCACCACACGCTGCTCAGCTCTCACAACGCCGCCAGACCAGGATCAGCAAGAGGAGGTCACACAGGAACTCCTCCGGGTGGGTTTGAATGTCTCCACAGTCCATCTGGGCAGCCCCTTCCAGGGCTCCCTCACCTCAACAGGGAAGAAGTTTTGCCTGGTGTTCCTTTGGAACCTCTTCCGTTCCAGCTTGTGCCCGTTGCCCCTTGTCCTGTCATTGGCCATCCCTGAGCACAGCCTGGCTCCAGCCTCCTGACACCCACCCTTGATGGATTTGTAAACATGAATGAAGTCACTCCTCAATCTCCTCCAAGCCCCAGCTCCCTCAGCCTTTCATCACAAGGGAGATGCTCCACTCCATCATCTGTCTGGCCCTACACTCAGCTCTCTCCAGCAGCTCCCTGTCCTCCTGCAACTGAAGAGCCCAGAACTGGACACAGTATTCCAGATGTGGTCTCACGAGGGCAGAGGAGAGGGGGAGGAGAACCTCTCTCCACCTACTGCCCACAGCCCTTCTAATCCACACCAGGATGCCTTTGGCCTTCTTGGCCACAATGGCCCATTGCTGGCTCATGCTCATCCTGCTGCCCAACAGCATCCCCACATCCCTTTCCCCTACACTTCTCTCTGAGTTCGTTCCCCAGCCTGGTATCTGGGTAGTAGGATGTGCTGCACCAGCCCTGGTACCCACCCGCCCTCTCCTGTCCAACAGCCACAGCCTACTGCTGGCTGGGGAGGAGCTCAGTCTCTGCCTTGAGCTTTGGTCAAGAACCCTGAGGGGCTTTGGCCAGAATAAGTCTTGAGAGGGTGAAAGCTCTCGAGCCCCTGAAGCACCTGGCTAGGGCACTGCAGTGCTCAGCAGAGAGCAGGGCAGCAGCCTCAGAGGGGCACAAAAGCAAGCGAGTCCCTGCCACGTCCCCCCAGGGCCAGATGCAGCCAGAAGCACCCAGCACACACTTACATAGACAGCCACGTCTCTGGGAGCACTGCTGACAGCCACGGACAAGAAGCCTTCCTCAGGGACGTGCTGCAGAGCCACGGCAGTCAGCTGGACTCGTGCTGGCAGCCTGATGACAACCTGGCCAGAATGCCCTGGGAAACACCAGCGCCTGCCCCGGGAGACATCCGTCTGCAAAGCAGCACAGGACAGCACTGAGACAGAAGCGACTGCTGGGGCCAGCGCCGCTGCTCCTCTGGCCTGGAGCACAGGCGCCGTGTGCCTGGGGCTCTGCTCCAGCTGCAGGAGGAGGCACTGCCATGGCCTTGTGTGGAGCTGCTTTTTGCTTGGCAACAGGGGAAGGGAACTGCAGCGCTGTCCCTGTAAGCAGAGCAGCCCCACACGAGAGGCAGAGAGGAGCTGCAGCATTTGGAGCAAACGAGCGTCGGAGCAGCCAGTGCAGGGCTGCCCTGTGTGTGAGGGACCCCAGGGGCTTGCAGGGAGGACGGGTGCAGAGCCCACCTGCCCTGAGGAGGGACAAAGGGCAGAAGCTATGGTGAACAGACTGGCTGAAACCCCCACTCACTGGCCCCCAACCCCCCCAAGCCATTCGGGGTGTGGAGGGGGTAAAGACACTGGGATCAGGGCTCTGAACCAGGGAGGAGGGGAGGTGTGGCAAGAAGGTGTTCTTAAAAGGGCTGGTTGGACTCTTCATTGTTGTATTAATCTGAGTTGTTTTATTTTGGCTATGTTTTGGGTTTTGAGGTTATGTTTCAGTTGATGTTGCATTACATTATTTTCTGTTTCCTTCCCCAAGCCCAGTAGCCTGCTCTGTTTTGTCCTGAACCTTAAGTTGCAATTAAGCTCTCCCTGCCCTTTGGCAGTTCTCAGCCTCTTCAGTACTTGAGGCTAATGGTGGCCTTTTGTTCCCTGATGGGCCTAAACCAGGAGAGTGACCCACAGTGCTCCTCCTCCCCTGGGATGGCCTCTGCAATCATTCCTGGCAATCATTTAGAACTTCAGCTTCTACTAAAGGCACAGCACTGTTCACACTGTCAGCAAAAGTCTAACACTGAGCAGGGCTGCAGGGAGGAGGCAGCTGGGGTGCAAGAAACCCACTCCACAGTGGCTCCCTGGGACAGCAGCACGCAGGCTGGGACAGAGTGGAGACTGCGTGGGCAGCCCTGTGAGCTCTTGCAGAAGAAGGGAGCTGCAGGGTACTGTGGAACTCACAAGCTGCACGTTTGTGATGCCAGGAAAGTGCCAATCAGGACTCAGTAGCCAATGTGACTATCAAGCAGGCCTTTCTGGCAGCGCTGGGCACACAGGGGATGGCTCCACCAAGTGTGTGCCCTGCTTAGAGCAAAACTTTCCACATGTCCCAGACTAGATCTGCATGTTCATTGCACCTTTTCATGAGTTCCCCCCATGGCCCTGCCTCAGCCCGCCCAGGTCACAGCTCCCTCACACCTCCTTCGCTGAGCCACAGGGGCCTCTGAGGATGAAGATCTGAGTCTTCCTCACAGTGTATTTCTCACCTTTGGCTTCCTGGTGTTTGTCCAAACCACAGAACAGGCTTGAGCGGGTGCTGATTCATTTGTCTCACCCTGATGGGTCCAAGATAAGTTCTGCTCTTGCCAGATCACAACAGGAGTGAGATGTGCTGCAGTGACAGCTTCTTGTGACTCTAAGAGATCAGCCATGTCCTGAAGCTTGCACTGCCACAAGGGTAACAAGTTCCTAAATGGCAATATTTCAAACGGTTACAGATGTGTGCTTGCAGTTTTCTGGCCAAATGCTGCTTCTGTAACATCTGCAATTCATTGGACACCCTGGGCCAAGAGTCTGTCACTTTTCTAGCAAGCGCTGGGCTTTGGGTGCACCTTGCTCATCAGACTCTCATTATCATGGGGCTGTTTAGTCTGCAAAAGAGGAGACTGAGGGGGGATCTGATGAATAGTGACAAATATCTCAATGCTGGGTGTCAGGAGGCTGGGGCAACACTTTGTTGTGTCTAGCAACAGGACAAGGGGTGATGGGATGAAGCTGGAACACAACAAGTTCCACTTAAATAGAAGCAAAGACTCTTTCAGTGT
Organism: Colius striatus; assembly: GCF_028858725.1. NCBI lineage: Eukaryota > Metazoa > Chordata > Aves > Coliiformes > Coliidae > Colius > Colius striatus. Next base: position 1,224,151 of record NW_026908528.1, read on the forward strand.
GAGGGGAGGGAGCCCTGGCCCAGGTTGCCCAGGGAGGCTGTGGAGGCTCCTTCCTTGCAGGTCAAGACCCGCCTGGGCATGTTCCTGTGTGACCTGCCCTAGGTTGACCTGCTCTGGAAGGGGCGTCGCACTGGATGATCTCTAAAGGTCCCTTCCAAACCCCACCATTCTGTGATTCTATGATTCTAATACCCAAACACAGCTCCATCCCAAAGCCCACCCAGCTCCAAGCTGCCACCAGCCCTCACTGAGCATGTGCTCTGCATTCTCCTCACCCCACACCTTTAAAAGCAAAGCGAGAGCATTTCCCAGCAATCCCGATGAAGGTCTGTGTGCCCAGAGTCACTCCAGCCCCACCTCAAAGGGAAGAAAAGACTATAAAATGGCTTAAGAAAGGGGCTGTTGGGGAAGGCACCATCGTGAATCCGTCAGGGAAGGTTCCATCTCAGGCTGCCTCTGACTCCTGGGAGCAGCCGACGGCTGCAGCTCCCTCCCCCGACAGGCATGCCTCTGGCTCAGAGCTGGTTGTGCCGAGGGCTGGCTGGGGAAGCTCAGAAATCCCTCTGCACAGTCGCTTCTCTCATCTCCTGCTGCACCATTCGCAGTCTCAGCTTCTGCCTGTGCTTTGGCACACGCTGTGTCCACCCCCAGCAGCCCACCAGCACCTGGGGAACCTGTTGCTGCCAGCAACTGCACCGTGGCTTCAGCTGGGTGTCAGAGTCTCAACGCAGCTGGGGAAGGGTCACGAGAACCGGTGTGATGAGGAGAGGCTCAGGGAGCTGGGGATGCTGAGCCTAGAGGAGAGGAGGCTGAGAGGACACAGGATCACTCTCTACAGCTGCCTGAAGGGGGTTGTAGTGACCTGGGGGTCGAGCTCTTCTCATTTTTAGCTTGCAAAGTGGTACCTTTTGGAAGAAAGCCTCATTTTCACCATCCAAAGTGAGAGTTTTCTCTTCCAAACCCTCATTTGGGGGCCCATACCCTCCTTTTTAGCTTCCATTGCCTTCTTTGGAGGCCTAAGCCTCCATCTTAAGCTTTCAAACCTCACTTGGTGACCCAAACCCTACTTTTTGCTCCCAAAGCCCGATTTTCAGCTTCCAGACCTTGGGTTTAGATTTCAAATCGTCCTTTTCTACATCCAAACCATCATCTTTACTTTCCAAAGTCTCATTTTTGTGTTAAACCCCCCATTTTATGCTTCCTAACCCTCATGTCTTAGCTTCCAAACACTCAATTTTAGCTTCCAAATGCTCGTTTTGTGGCCCAGATGCTCATTTTTAGCTTCCAAAGCCTCTTTTTTGCCTTTTTCAACCTTATTGCTTGGATCCCAGCCCTCAAGGTTTTGATTCCAAAGTCTCACTTTGTGGCCCAAGTTCTTATTTTGGGTTTAAACTGTTCCTTTTCAGCTTTCAATCCCTCATTCTCGGGTCTCAATCTCAGTTTTTAGCATCCAAGGCCTCGTTTTTCCAAAGCATCCTATTGGGTAGATTTAGACCCAAACCCAGGTGTTATACACCTAAAAGAAGGATTTAGACCCTAAAAACTAGGCTTTAGGCCCAAAAAGTCAGGATTAAGACCCTTAAACCAGGAGCTTAGACCCAAAAAAGATGATTTAGACCCTAAAAGCTTGGGGTTAGACCCAAAAATGAGTCTACAACTGGGGGTTTAGATCCCAAAAACAAGGCTTTAGACTCTAAAAGCTAGACTTTAGATCAAAAAAATGAGGGTTTAGACCCCAAAACTAGGGTTTTAGCAATAAAAAAGAGGGTCTAGACCCTAAAACTAGGAGTTTAGATACCAAAAATGCATATTTCGATCCTGAAACCAGGGATTTAGTCCTAAAAATAAGGATACAGACCCTAAAACTGGGAGTTTAGACCCGGAAAACAAGGATTTACACCCTAACAACAGGGTTTAGTCCTAAAACCAAGGATCTAGACCCTAAATCTGGGACTTTACACACCAAAAAAAGGGATTTAGACGCTAAAACTGTGGGTTTAGACTAAAAAATGGGGATTGAGACCCTAAAAGAGGGGGTTTAGGCTGAAAATAAGGATTTAGACCTTAAAAACAAGACTTTAGGCCCAAAAAATGAGGATTTAGACCCTAAAACTGTGGGTTTAGACCCAAAAAATGAGGATTTAGATCCTAAATGTTTGGGGTTAGACCCAAAAATGGGTATACAACTGGGTGGTTTTTAGGTTCAAAAAGACCTGCTCCTTTTTAGCTTCCAAACCCTCATGCTAGGGCCCAGGTTTCTTTTTTTGTCTTCCAAAGCCTTGTATCTAGCTCCAAACTTCTGGTTTTAGCATTGAAGGCCTCGTTTTTAGCTTTCCAAAGCATCCCATTGGGTCAAACCCCCTCCTTTTGAGCTGCCAAGGCCTCCCCTTGGAGGGCACAAGCAGGAGCTGGGCAGATGCTGCCCTTGTGTGTCTCTGTGCCCGTGCGGCCGCTGCGTGCCGCGTCCCCTCACACCCCAGGCTGCACATGGGCAGTGCCTGGGGGTACCCAGGGAGGGCCTTGGGTGGCCGCCCCTGTGTCAGCGTGTGCCCGGCACCCCGTGTCCCGTCCCTGCCCACCACACAGCACACACCGGCCCCAGCCTCTCACCCCCCGCCCTGCAGGGAGCCCTCAGCGCTGAGAAGGGGCCCTGAGCTCAGCCTTCTCCTCTGCAGGGCCGCAGCAGCTCTGGCTGGGATCTCTGTGCTGTGTCAGTGCCCCACAGAGAGCACAGACACACTGAGGCACAGACAGTGCTGCTGGGCGGGGGAAACGAGCCGTCAGTGCCCCACAGAGAGCACAGACACACTGAGGCACAGACAGTGCTGCTGGGCGGGGGAAATGAGCCCTCAGTGCCCTTGGCTGGCCGTGGGGGGCTGAGAGCTTGAGCAAGGGCAAGACACGGAGTGGTGTGAGGGGGATCTCTCTGCTCTCAGCAGGGGCTGGGGCTGTGCAGGCTCACAGGGGACGGGCACAAAGGGGCAGCAACAGGGCGCTGGGCACCAGGCAGGGGCACAGCCCGGCTGCCCTGGCTCTGCTCTCACCCACAGCCCGTCCTCTGGCCTCGCAGCCCTCGCTCAGTTCTCCCTGAGGGCAGCAGAAACGCTGAGGGTTCCTGTGCAAATCCATCCCTGCACAGACACTGCTCTCTCCTGCTACACTCAGTGCAACTGAACCCCCCTCAACGTCCCGTTTCTGCTCTGTCGCCGCTTCCTCTCAGAGATGCAGCGAGAGAACAGAGCAGGGCAGGAGCAACTCCTCAGCTGTTTGGTCTCTGCTGCACAAGTACCACAAAGACAAAGCCTGGACTACACTCCTTCCTTGAACCATCACCCATCAGCAGAGGAAGACAGCTTCAGCCAGTCGGTGCACCCCTGCTATTACATCTGGGCACCAGAGACAGGACTCCAGTTTGGCAGCAAGAAACAGCTGCATTAGCTTATGGCAAGATCCTCCCCAGAAATGTGACACAGAGATGCCAGGACACACGGCAGGCTACAGGAATGGCAGCCTTGGTGGTGACCTGCTGATCTGTGCTGATCCACCTGCTCATACACAGAGAGAAAGGGAACCGTCCTCAAGAAATGAAACCCCATCTGCCTGAGATCAATTCTGTAACCATGGCTCACAGAAATGCCACCATGAAGTACTCGGGTCACTGGGCCAGTTCAAGGAACGCAGCATTTGCTCTGGCACACCACGCTGGGGAGGGGGCTCAGGATGAGGAGGGAACCCCAAAACACCCCAAAAATCTTCGACACCCCCCAAGACTCTTCAAGGACTCAAAACAACCCAAAAGGCCTAAAAATGCCCCAACTCCCCTCTCCAAAGGCTCCCACATCCTCCCAGTTTATCCCTCAGTAGCCTCTTCTCAGTAGCTCCCAGAAGTCCCAAATCCCAGGAACCCCCAGTTTACCCCTAGAGGCCCCCAGTAGCTCCCAGTGACTCCCAGTTCTCCTCACTGCAGCCCCTTGTGCCTCAATGAGCCGCCCAGTAATACCCAGTAGCTCCCAGTTCACACCCAGTAACTCCCAGTACTTCCCAGTGCCTCCCAGTAGCCACACAGTTCACCCCTCAGAAGTCCCAAACAGCTCCTCACCAACTGCTCCAGCGTGGCTCCTTCCCACGGGCTGCAGCTCCTCACCGACTGCTCCAGCCTGGGGCCTGCCATGGGGGCAGCTCCTCACACCCTGCCCCAGCGGGGGTCACCCACCGCCACAACAATCCCACGGGGACACACTGCTCCAGCCCGGGGCCCTCCCAGGCTCACAAGCGCTGACACAAACCTGCTCTGCACGGCCACCTCCCCACAGGCTCCCAGCTGCTGCCAGGAGCTCGCTCCACGATGAGCTTCCAGCACAGCCACAGCCTCCTGCAGCCTACGCCAGCGGGGCACGAGCAAGGGCTCCGCGCGGGGCACGCTGGGAACCCGAGGCCCCGCCCCCTCCGCCGCACGCCGCCTCCTGCCGTGTGCCGCCGCACAACTACAGCTCCCGGCACGCACCGCGGCTGCCGCCCGCGGCTTTGGGCGGCAGCGACGCGCTGGGGGTCATGGGAAATGGAGGCTGCGGGGTGCCAACGAGCCTCCGCACCTCCCGCTTTTAGGGGCTGCAGCCTAGTTTTTAAGATTCAACCCCTGCTTTTAGGCTCTAAATCCTTGGGTTTGGGGTCTAAACACCCAGTCTTAGGCTCTAAATCCTCGTTTTTGGTGTCTAAACCGCCATTTTTAGGGTCTAGATCCTTGATTTTAATACTAAACTCATGGTTTTAGGGTCTAAATCCTTGTATTTCGGGTCTGAACACCCAGTTTAAGGGTCTAAATCCTTGTGTTTTGGTCTAACCCCACAGTTTTAGGGTCTAAATCCTCATTTTTTTGGCCTAAAATCTACTTTTTAGCATCTAAAACCTTGTTTTGAGGTGTATACCGTCAGGTGTTGGGTCTAAATCCTCGTCTTTTTGAGTCTAACCCATCAGTTTTAGGGCCTAAATCCCCATTTTTTGGTGTTTCAACTCCCAGTTTTAGCGTCTGGACCCTTGTTTTTAGGACTAACCCCCTGGGTTTAGGGTCTAAATCCTTGTTTTGGGGGTCTAAACAACCAGTTTTAGGGTCTTAATCGTAGTTGTCAGTCTATATCCCCTCTATTAGGGTCCAAATCCCCATTTTTGGGTCTAAAGCCTCAGTTTTAGGGTCTAAATCCCCCTTTTTGGTGTCTAAACCCCCTGTTTTAGGGTCTAAATCTTTGATTTTAGTACTAAACCCCTCGTTTTAGGGCCTAAATCCTTGTTTTGGGGATCTAAACACTCATTTTTAGGGCCTAAATCCTCACTTTAGGTCTTAACTCCCTGTTTTAGGATCTAAATGTCCATTTTTGGGTCTAACCCCAAAGTTTTAGGGTCTTAATCCTCATGTTTTGGGCCTAAAGTCTAGTTTTTAGGGTCTAAATCCTTGTTTTAGGTCTATAACACCTGTTTTATTGGTCTAAATCCTCGGGTTTGTGGTCTAAACCCTCAGTTTTACGGTCTAAATCCCCTTTTTTTGGTGTCTAAATTCCCAGTTTTAGGGTCTAGATCCTCGCTTTTAAGGACTAAACCCCTGTTTTTTGGTCTAAATCCATGTTTTGGGGGTCTAAACAACCAGTTTTGGGATCTAAATCCCCTTTTTTTGGTGCCTAAACTCCCAGTTTTAGGGTCCTTGGTTTTAGGATTAAACCCGTGGATTTAGGATCTAAATCCTTGTTTTGGGGGTCCAATCCCCCAATTTTAGGGTCTAAATCCTCAGTTCAGGGTTTAAACCCCCAGTTTTAGGGTCTATATGCTTCTTTTGAGGTCTATGCCACCTGATTTTGCGTCTAAATCCTTGTTATAAGGATCTAATTCCCGAGTATTAGGGTCTAAATCTATGTTTTTGGTGTCTAAACTCCCCGTTTTAGGATTGTAGTGGGTCTGGGACGGTAGTGATTTTCCACAGCCGCTCCTGCAGTGCTGTGCTTACTGTTGATATCAATATTATGACTACCGCTTGCACAACATCGGGGCTGTCCCTCCAGCATTCCTTCCCCCACCTTCACCAATAGCTGTGAGTGGGCATGATCTTGGGAGGGACTATGGCCAGGACAGCTGACCCAGGCTGACCAAGGAGATATTCCATACCATATGACGTCAGCTCAGTAATATAAACTGGGGGAAAGGAGCAGGAAGGGGAGGCGAGATTCATTTCTGGCCTTCCCAAAGCAACCGCTACGCGTACTGAAGCCCTGCTTCTCGGGAGGTGGCCGGACATCGCTGCTGATGGGAAGTAGAGAGTAACAGCTTTATCTGCTTCTGCTTTGCTTCCCGCGCGCGCGGCTTTGCTGCTTATTTATTAAACTGCTTTTATCTCAACCCACGAGATTCCCATCTTATTTTCTCCCCTTCCCTGGCTTGCTGAGGAGGTGGGGGACAGAGTGGTGTGGTGGGCATCCAGCCAGGCTCAAACTACCACAGCCCTTTTGGCGCCCAACGTGGGGCAAGATAATAGCAGATTTACATTAACTGCATTGCAAATACAGTAAACCAATGAGAGCAAAGTTCCTGTGCTGGTCACGGAGCCTTGCTGTTATGCAGCTTATCTTACACTTTCTAATGTTTGGGAACATGATGCTCCTAACATTGACTCTCGGCTGTGCTTTAACCTTAATAGCTTTGCTAAGCTGGCTATATAATTTTGTGAAAAGGATGAAAGGGCCTGGGAACATGATGGCCCAAATAATAATAGCAAGTCTCATTCTGTTACTGATGAATTTAGTGTGCTGTGGGAGCTATCTTGTGGAGGCCGTGGGGCAAAGCAACTCTTTCTCCTCAGCTCGGACTGATCTAGACAATTCTGTTACACAGACTTCCCAGGTCCTTAGTCACCCTTATACGAGAGTTTTAATATTACTAATTAACATGGTTGGTATATTATATATCTTGTGGAATCTGGAGTCATCTGGGTATCAGAGAGTACAAATTTGTGATGGAAACATGTTAAAATGCCCCCTGAAGCGGCCAGTCCCTGGGTGGCAGGGTATGTGGATGAATTTAGGCAAATTCCTAGGACGGTTATCACCTCCTGTAACCTGGGATTTTACATCTGAACAGATAAAAAACCCTGCTTTACTGACACGCTACCTGATAGAAGGGTGTCTTACCTACCCTAATGAGGCCCATCAGGTTCAGGCACTATACTGGGGCCTAGCCTCTGCCTACCGAGCTGCATTCCAGTCCTCTCAGAGAACTGTGATTGAAATGGAAACTCAAACGGTACCTGAGACCAACATAGTTGAGTCAGTCGCAGTCCAGCCCTCTCAGAGAACTATGGCCGAGGTGGAAATTCAAACTATACCTGAGACTACCATGGTTGAGTCAGGGAACCAAACAACAACCACAGTGGTTGCCCCAGTAGTGAAAAAGAAGCAGTGGATAAGGAGGTCAAGTCCATATCATCGATTAGTAAGGGCAGACGAGGAGGAAGAGGAAAGGCTAGAAGAAGAAACTGGTCCTTCGGTAAGGAGATCAGGAGAAGTGAAAGAAATCGAAAAGGAAATGGAAACTACTCGGTCCCTCATCTCAACAGAACTTAGAGATATGCGAAAAGATTACAGTCGCCAGCCAGGTGAGCGGATTGATGCCTGGCTGCTCCGATGCTGGGATAACGGGGCTGACAGTCAACAATTGGAAGGCAGAGAAGCCCAACAGCTAGGATCTCTTGCTAGGGACCGGGGAATTGATAAAGGCATTGGAAAGAAAACCTCAGTTTGTAGTCTCTGGAAACGACTCCTCTCAAGTGTACGGGCAAGATACCCATTCAAGGAAGACCTTGTAAATGCCCGAGGAAAGTGGACTAGAGCTGATGAAGGGATCCAATATCTAAGGGAATTAGCTGTGTTGGAAGTCATCTATGGTGATCTGGATAATGTCGAGGCCTCCACAGATCCAGACGATGTCCAGTGTACACGGGCCATGTTGAGAAAAGTGATCCAGAGTGCCCCAGCTACATATTCTAATATCCTGGCAATGGTGTATCATCCAGACATGGACATACCAACAGTGGAGAGGGTATCTTCTTGGTTACAGAACTATGAAGAGAGCCTCTGCACCTCCTCATCAGTGTGGGATGATGGCCTGATTGTTAGATCTGCCTCAAGAACTCAGTCATCCACTGTCCCGACCAGGGGAAAGGGAAGTCCCAGACGCAGGAGTACACCGCGAAATGAACTCTGGCTCTTTTTGCGTAGCCAAGGAGAGGATATGAGGAAGTGGGATGGTGAACCCACTTTTAAGCTAGAAGCGCGTGTACGTGAACTAAAGAGGAAGACAGCTGTTAGAAAAGGACCGCCCAGGAGAGCTGTCAGCAGAGTGGCTGCCAAAACAAAAGAGGACAATCAACAATCTCCAAGACATAGAAGAACTGCAACTACTTCCTTCGAAGCCAATGAGGAGACTTCAGGTCTGCAATTGCAAGGATCAGATAGCGAATACTCTGATGAAGAACAGAAATAGAGGGTCCCTGCCTCCAGCCAGGAGGAGGAAAGGGATGACCGAATCTACTGGACTGTGTGGGTTCGATGGCCTGGCACATCAAACCCACAAAGGTATAAAGCCTTAGTAGACACAGGGGCACAGTGTACATTGATGCCATCAAGGTATAGAGGCACAGATTCTGTCTGGATCTCTGGAGTGACAGGGGGATGTGAAGAATTATCTGTATTAGAGGCTGAAGTGAGCTTAACAGGGGACAAATGGAAAAAACACCCCATTGTGACTGGTCCAGAGGCCCCTTGTATTCTTGGCATAGATTACCTCAGGAGAGGGTACTTCAAAGACCCCAAGGGGTATCGATGGGCTTTTGGTATAGCCACTGTAGATGCAGAGAAAATCAAACAACTCTCTAATTTACCTGGCCTCTCAGAAGACCCTTTTGTTGTGGGATTGCTGCAAGTTCAAGAGCAACAGGTACCAATTGCTACCAGGACAGCGCACCGGAGGCAATATCGCACGAACCGAGATTCCCTGGCTCCCATCCGTGAGTTGATTCATCAACTGGAGGCTCAAGGAGTAATTAGCAAAACTCATTCTCCATTTAATAGTCCCATATGGCCTGTGAAAAAATCTGATGGAGGGTGGAGGTTAACAGTAGACTATCGTGGCCTGAACGAAGTGACACCACCACTGAGTGCTGCTGTACCAGACATGTTAGAGCTCCAGTATGAACTGGAGTCAAAAGCAGCCAAGTGGTATGCTACGATTGACATCGCTAATGCATTCTTCTCAATTCCATTGGCAGCAGAGTGCAGGCCACAATTTGCCTTCACATGGAGAGGTGTCCAATATACCTGGAATCGATTGCCCCAGGGGTGGAAACATAGTCCTACTATTTGCCATGGTCTAATCCAAACTGTGCTGGAAACGGGTGATGCCCCTGAACATTTACAGTACATTGATGACATAATTGTATGGGGCAACAAGGCAGAAGAAGTGTTTGAGAAAGGGAAAAGAATAATACAGATTCTCCTGAAAGCTGGTTTTGCTATAAAAAGAAACAAAGTAAAGGGACCTGCACAAGAGATACAGTTTTTGGGCATAAAATGGCAAGATGGGCGTCGGCATGTGCCTATGGATGTTGTGAATAAAATAGCTACTATGTCTCAACCGACTAATAAGAAAGAAACACAAGCTTTCCTGGGCCTTGTGGGATTCTGGAGGATGCATATCCCAGGTTATAGTCAGCTTGTGAGCCCTCTCTTTAGAGTAACCAGAAAAAAGAACTGTTTTGAGTGGGGCCTTGAGCAACAACAAGCTTTTCAACAAATTAAACAGTCGCCCTTGGGCCCATCCGTACAGGACCAGATGTGCAGAATATCCTCTACACTGCCGCTGGAGAGCATGGTCTCACCTGGAGCCTCTGGCAGAAAACATCTGGAGAAAGCCGAGGTCGACCATTAGGGTTTTGGAGCCGAGGATATCGAGGATCGGAAGCCCACTACACCCCAACTGAAAAAGAAATACTAGCAGCATATGAGGGACTTCGAGCTGCTTCAGAAGTCATTGGCACAGAAGCTCATCTCCTCTTGGCACCACGTCTGCCTGTGTTACACTGGATGTTCAAAGGGAAAACCCCTTCTATACATCATGCAACCAGCGCTACTTGGAGTAAGTGGATGGCGTTGATTACACAACGATCTCGGCTGGGGAAATCTAATCGCCCAGGAATCCTGGAAGAAATCATGGACTGGCCAGAAGGCAGAGATTTTGGAGCATTGCCTGAGGAAGTAGCTCGCGCCCAAGAGGCACCACCATATAATGAACTGTCAGAAGATGAGAGGCATTATGCTTTGTTTACTGATGGATCCTGCCGCGTGGTAGGAAATCATCGTAAGTGGAAAGCTGCTGTGTGGAGTCCCACACGACGAGTTGTTGAGGCCACTGAAGGAGAAGGTGAGTCAAGTCAGTTTGCTGAAGTGAAGGCTATCCAACTAGCTCTAAAGATTGCAGAACGAGAGAAGTGGCCAGTACTCTATCTTTACACTGACTCCTGGATGGTGGCTAATGCTCTATGGGGATGGCTACAGCAATGGAAGAAGACCAACTGGCAGCGCAAGGGTAAACCCATCTGGGCTGCTGCATTATGGCAAGACATTGCTGCTCGGGTGGAAAATATGACTCTGAAGGTACGTCATGTAGATGCTCATGTGCCAAAAAGCCGTGCCAATGAAGAACAATGGAATAACCAACAGGTAGATAAAGCTGCTAAAATTGAACTAGCTCAGGTAGATCTAGACTGGGAGCGTAAAGGTGAGCTATTTATAGCTCGATGGGCCCATGAAACATCAGGACATCTGGGAAGAGATGCAACATATAGATGGGCTCGTGATCGAGGGGTGGACTTGACCATGGAAGCCATCACACAGGTCACCCATGAATGTGAAACATGTGCCGCAATCAAGCGAGCCACACGAATCAAGTCTCCCTGGAACAGAGGCCGATGGCTGGGTTTTCAGTATGGTGAGGCCTGGCAAATTGACTATGTTGGACCACTACCACGAACACATCAAGGCAAGCGGTATATACTCACCATGGTGGAAGCAACTACTGGTTGGTTGGAAACATACTCTGTAAACCACGCCACTGCCCGAAATACTGTCTTGGGTCTTGAAAGGCAAGTTTTGTGGCGACACGGCACTCCAGAAAGAATTGAATCAGATAATGGAACTCATTTTCGAAATAATCTCATAAACTCCTGGGCAAAGAAACATGGCATTGAGTGGATATACCACATCCCCTATCACCCTCAAGCCTCTGGAAAGATTGAGAGATATAATGGGTTACTAAAGACCATGTTGAGAGCACTGGGCAATGGGGCATGGAAGCAGTGGGATAAAAATTTAGCAGAAGCCACTTGGCTGGTCAATAGCAGAGGTTCAACTAACCGTCCTGGTCCTGCCCAAACAAAACCACTACATACTGTGGGAGGAGATAAGGTCCCCGTAGTGCACCCAGGGAAATGGCTGGGGAAGGCAGTATGGGTTGCACCTCCCATGGGAAAAGGCAAACCCATTCGTGGGATTGTCTTTGCTCAAGGGCCTGGCTGTACTTGGTGGGTGATGAGAAAGGATGGGGAAACTCGATGTGTACCTCTAGGAGACTTAACCTTGGGGGAAAAATAACCTGTTATGTGAGTTATCTGTTGTAGATGAACTTTGCAAGAAAAACCGGACAAGTGGACAAACCAAGCCGGTGCTGGTGCCCAACACTGAACATACTGTTTCCCCTGGCCTGGATATTCATCTTGATGGATGAGACAGAAGTTATGACCTGCTCCAGTGAACATCTACAGAGGATGAAAGATATAAGAATGTTGTTTGTTTGTTTGATGCAAGACGCAAGAGGGAATACAAGAATGATGTTTGTCTGTTGAAGAGTGGGGGTACTGGTTAATGAGAGTATATAAGAATGTATATGGATTGTTAAGATGGTTTGTCTGAGCATGACATAAATGGTATGGAATAAGGGGTGGAGACTGTAGTGGGTCTGGGACGGTAGTGATTTTCCACAGCAGCTCCTGCAGTGCTGTGCTTACTGTTGATATCAATATTATGACTACCGCTTGCACAACGTCGGGGCTGTCCCTGCAGCATTCCTTCCCCCACCTTCACCAATAGCTGTGAGTGGGCATGATCTTGGGACTATGGCCAGGACAGCTGACCCAGGCTGACCAAGGAGACATTCCATACCATATGACGTCAGCTCAGTAATATAAACTGGGGGAAAGGAGCAGGAAGGGGAGGCGAGATTCATTTCTGGCCTTCCCAAAGCAACCGCTACGCGTACTGAAGCCCTGCTTCTCGGGAGGTGGCCGGACATCACTGCTGATGGGAAGTGGAGAGGAACAGCTTTATCTGCTTCTGCTTTGCTTCCCGCGCGCGCGGCTTTGCTGCTTATTTATTAAACTGCTTTTATCTCAACCCACGAGATTCCCATCTTATTTTCTCCCCTTCCCTGGCTTGCTGAGGAGGTGGGGGACAGAGTGGTGTGGTGGGCACCTGGCATCCAGCCAGGCTCAAACTACCACAAGGATCTAAATCCTTATTTTTAGGGTCCAAACCTTCAGATCTAAACCGCAGTTTTGGGGTCTAAATGCTCATTTTCGGGGTCTAATCCCCCAGTTTTAGGGTCTAAATCCTCCTTTTTTATCTAAGTCCCAGGTTTGGGGTCTAAACCTTTGGTTTTTAGGGTCTACATCCTCATCTTTGGAGTCTGAAGCCCCAGTATTAGGGTCTAAGTCCTCATTTTTGAGACTCAAACCCCAGTTTTAGGATCTAAATCCTCATTTTAGAGACTAAACCCCCAGTTTTAGGGTCTAAATGTTTATTTCAGTGTCTAATCCCCAGTTTTAGGGTCTGAATCCTAATTTCAGGGTCTAAACCACAGTGTTAGGGTCTAAATTCTCATTTTTGGGGTCGAAAGCTCCAGTTTTAGGGTCTAAATCCTCATTTTGCACAGTTTTAGGGACTAAATAATGGTTTTTGGACTGTAAACACCCAATTTTAGGGTCTAACTCGCCATTCTTTGCTCTAAACCACAGTTTTAGGGTGTAAATCCTTGCTTTTAGGTTGTAAATCCTAAACTCTAGATTGTAGGGTCTCAATCCTACTTTTTGGGTCTAAACCCTCAATTTTATGGTCTGAATCCTCATTTTAGAGTCTAAAACCCCCGTTTTAGGCTCTAAATCCTTGGTTTAGGGTCTAAACCCCCAGTATTAGGGGCTAAATCCCCAGTATCTTGATCAAAAACCCCCGATTTGAGGCTTTAAACCCTCATTTTGGGGTCTAAACCTCTGGTTTGAAGGTCTAAATGCTTCTAATTTTTTGATCTAATCCCCATAGTTTAGGCTCTAAAGTCTTAGAATGTGATTTAAAGCCCCACTTTTAGGGTACAACTCCTATTTTTAGGATCTAGAGCGCCACTTTTAGGGTCTAAATCCTGATTGTTGGCCAAGTTGAAGGCTCATCAGTCAACGGGTGTTGCTGGGACGCATCCTGGAGTGCTGCTGAGGGAGCTGCTGATGTGATTGCTGAGCCTCTCTCCATCATTTTTGAACCACCATGGAGCTCTGCCCTGGTGAGGCCTCACCTGGAGTCCCGTCTCCAGTTCTGGGCTCCTCAGCTCAAGAGGGACAGAGAACTTCTGGAGAGAAGCCAATTCAGGGCCCTCAAGGTCAGGTGTTTATTCCCACACCAAAGCGTGTCCTGGTTCCCCTCACTCCCCCCATGGAGAGCAGGGGCTGGGAGACACTCCACTCAAAGATTAGCCTCTGCCTTTATTTCATTAGAAGGATTAGAGCCTCATGTCCCAAGAAGACATCCCAGACACCTCCTGCCGCCCTCCTCCACCCAAGGGCTTTCCCAACCACAAGCCAGGATCCCCCTCCATGACCAGGGAGGCTGAGAGCCACCATGAAACCCACAGGCAGAACATTTGCTTTCAGCCCCCTGTGCAAGGCCAGGATGAGCATGGAGGGAGCTGAGAGCAGCCGTGTGCCAGGGCTGGCTGTCCAGCCAGGGCAGGGCGGCTGAGATGGCCCCTACCTGCAGGGCAGAGGGAGGGCAGCCAGGCCGTGCTGCAGGGACACAAGGAGGCAAAGGGGGCTCTTTCATGCTTTAAACCTTTTATTTTTACAACTCTCTGCAAACAGCTTCTCAGCTTCTACTTCCTCCTACCTAACGCCTACTGCTAAGGAGCTACAACGAAGGAGAGGGGCAGAGCCCAGTCCTGCACATCCAGCACAGTCCTGCTGCTCAAGCCAGTTTTCCCCTCAGGCCCCGCAGCAGCTCCCCAAGACAACTGAAGAAATCAGCCAGTGAGCTGATGGGGAGTTGGCAGGGCCCAAAGCCGTCCGCTGGTTCTGGTGCCGGGACTAGCTCGGGGTTGGGCCGCGGAAAGGGCCCCGAGTCGGTGGGAAGACGTCTCCACGCCCGGGTGAGAGCAGCAGCCCTTCCTGCTGAGCGCATCTGTTCCAGCATCCAGTAGTAGAAGTGCTGGGTGGAGGTGTAGACCCCGGGCCTGTGCGCTCTGCCACAGCCTTTCCCCCAGCTGGTCACGCCCACGAGCCAGAAGAAGTTGGCGCCCGCAGCTCTGCAGACCAGCGGGCCCCCGCTGTCACCCTGCAGCACAGGACAGAGGCTCAGGGGGGTGTTGGGGAGCCCCAGCAGCCCCAGGTGGGACAGGGCTGCGGCTGCTGCCGCGCCTGACTCGCGGCTGCTCCTACCTGGCAGGCGTCGATGCCACCCTGCGCGTAGCCGGCACACAGGTTGTAGCTGTGGATGGACCCATTGTTATACTGGCTGCTGTTACACAGCCTGGCATCGATGAGGCGCACCTTGGCCTCCTGCAGCACGTCGGATCCGTGGGCTGTGAGCACAGCAAGGAATTAGCCCCCAGCAGCTGCGGGACACTTCCCCTCCCCTGGCTGCCAGAGCCCTTCCCTGGGCCTTGGCTTTGCACCTTGCCAAAGAGACACCGGACCCATCGTTCCCGTGGGGCTGCCTTGGGGCCGTGGCTGAGAATCACAGCGTCCCAGAAGGCTGGGGGTGGGAAGGGCCCTCGAGAGCTCATCCAGCCCAAGCCCCTGCTCAAGCTGGTTCTCCTCAAGCAGGAGGCAGGGGAACGTGTCCAGGTGGGTTTGGAAACCACCAGGGAAGGAGCCTCCACAGCCTCCCTGGGCAGCCTGTGCAGGCCTCCAGCATCCTCACTGCAGAGACATTTTTCTACCTCTTCCAGGGGAACTTGCCGTCTTCCAGCGTGTGCCCCTTACCCCTCGTCCTGTCACTGGCCCCCAGCCAAAACAACCTGGCCCCAGCCTCTAAACCCCAGCCCTTGAGCTATCTCTCAGCATTGAGAAGGTTTCCTCTCAAAGGTCAGAGAGCTCCAGGTGCTCTCCTCACGAGAAAGGTGTCCCAGAGCCCTGAGCACCGTGGCAGCCTGAGGGAGCTCAGGCCCGTCTGCAGCCGCCCGTCCCCGCAGCCCGACTCTGGCTCCCGCCTGGGCTCCGCGCCAGCCCGAGCCGTCTCCCCAGCGTGCCAGGCTTGCCCTGGGCACAGCAGCGCTTTCCCCAGGGGAACTCACTTCGTGCGGTGGTGTGGCCCCAGCCAGCGATGTAGCAGTCTCTCAGCTGGGACACCACCACGTCGGCGGGGTGAGGCACACAGGCCACCTGCACGTACTGGTTGCACTCCACGGGCCGGTCCAGCTCCAGCAGGGCAATGTCGTAGTCGGTGACGTTGAAGTAGCTCTGGTGGAGCAGCGCCCGCGTGGTGTATCGCACCTGCACCTCGGGGCCCGTCAGAGTCAGCTGGTTGGCCCCGACCACCACCCGAAACCACGGCAGTCTCCTGGAAGGCAGATGGGGAGCAGAGGGCTCAGAGGGAGCGGAGCCGTGCGCTGCAGCCCGGCCCAGCCCAGCAGTGCCCTGCCTGCTGCTGGCCGAGGGAGAGAGGCGAGCCGCGCTGCGGAGGGCACGGCTGCCCCGGCGTGCCCTGGGCTCCAGGCAGCGCCGGCCCCAGGCTGCCGGGAAGCGGCGGCACCAGCCCGGCCCGTGCCCGGCACACGCCATCCCTGGCACGCCAGCGGCAGGCCGGGCCGCAGACAGGGCCCCTGCCAGTGCCGGGGGGACGGCCCTGCCCTGCTCCTACTCACCGGTAGAAGTCGACGCAGTGTCCTGCGGTCAGGACCCACTGGGAATGGATGAGGCTCCCTCCACAGAAATGCCCGGTGCCCTCTCCCCAGGGATTCTGGATGCTGACGGTCCAGGGCCAGGCCCCCACGGGGGCATTCACGCCACCCACCACGCGCCACGGCTGCTCAGCCAGGGGCCGGGTGCCGCAGCTCCCCCTGCAAAGAGCAAGTCAGGAGTGTCCTGCTCCGGGGCTGGCTGCTGCTGGGGCTGCAGGGCAGCCGTCTGCCCTCCCCAGCGGGCGCCGCACGGGCAGCGGGGCCGCTGGGGAACCCTTGGCTCACAGCTCGTGGCACCAGCGCACCCTGCAGGGAAGGGCTGCCCCAGCTCCCTTCCACAGACACTTACCAACAGCTGTCCCCTGCCACGCTCGCAGGCCAGCAGCACAGGGCCAGCAGCACAAAGACCAGCACAAGCTTCATTGCTGCGGCAACACGCGGCAGCTGCCAGAGCCGAGGGAGGGCTCGTGCCCAGCAGCGCTGCGGCCGATGCAATGCCCGCAGTGCTGGCGCTGCCCGCGGCACCTCGGCCCCGGGGCTGATGTCACAGAGCCGCTGCCTGCGGGCGCTGGGGCGGGGGCCATTCTGCGTGGGGCACCACGCAGGGGGCCAGCAGGGGAGGGAGGCACAAGCAGGGATGGGACACCCCTCCCGCAACAAACTGCAGCACAGACTGTGCTCCAGGGGCCTGGCGACAACGTGCCCGTGCTGCCTCCGGCAGCTGGCGGCAGCAGCAGCTCACACAAGTCAAAGACTGTCTCTCTGACTCAACCACAGTCCAGTTCTTGCCTCTTCCCAAGGAGGACTCTGTTGCCAGCTCCCATCAGCAGCCAGCCGCCTGGAGCCCTTTTTCCGCTCCTGCACGGCTTTGCAGCTCATCTGTGCACCTGCTTCCACTCCAAGTGCCTACATGAGAAGGCAAATCTCTTTGGCGTGCGTGAAAAAACAAAGCAGCTTTCATGCTTGGTGTTTCTCCTCAGTACTTTGCATCTCTCTGTGCTTCACCTCAGGCAGCTGTGGCCCTGCAGCCCAGACAGCTCTGTGCTGCAAGAGAAGCACAAGCACAATCGGAATCGTTTCTTGGACAAGCATCCCCTCTACTTACACCCCCCTGTGCTGCTTTAGCCTGATGGCCACCCGGTCATTAAATCACTCCCCCTCCTCAACTGCACAGCAGAGAGAGATAAATAGAACAAACCGCTTGTGAGTTAAGGACAGAGAGCTCACTCAGCAATGAGCGTCACGGGCAAAACAGACTCAACTTGGGCAGAAAAAGCTTTGATTATTACAAAATTAGAGCAGGGAGATGAGAAATAAAAGCGCCTGGAAAACCCCTCCCCTCACCCCTCCTCTGGCCAGGACTCCCCTTCCTTCCCCCCAGCAGCGCAGACCATGGGGGTTGTGCTCAGTTCATCGCAGATGGACTTTGCCGCTGCTGCTGCTCAGGGAGAGGCCTCCTCACGCTTCCCACTGCTGCACTGTGGGCTCCCTCCCACGGGAGACAGTCCCTCCCCAACTGCTGCAGCGTGGCTCCTTCCCATGGGCTGCAGCTCCTCACCGACTGCTCCAGCCTGGGGCCTGCCATGGGGGCAGCTCCTCACACCCTGCCCCAGCGGGGGTCACCCAACGCCACAACAGTCCCACGGGGACACACTGCTCCAGCCCGGGGCCCTCCCAGGCTCACAAGCGCTGACACAAACCTGCTCTGCACGGCCACCTCCCCACAGGCTCCCAGCTGCTGCCAGGAGCTCGCTCCACGATGAGCTTCCAGCACAACCACAGCCTCCTGCAGCCCACGCCAGCGGGGCACGAGCAAGGGCTCCGCGCGGGGCACGCTGGGAACCCGAGGCCCCGCCCCCTCCGCCGCACGCCGCCTCCTGCCGGGCGCCGCCGCACAACTACAGCTCCCGGCACGCACCGCGGCTGCCGCCCGCGGCTTTGGGCGGCAGCGACGCGCTGGGGGTCATGGGAAATGGAGGCTGCGGGGCGCCAACGACCCTCCCCACCTCCCGGTTTTAGGGTCTTTATCTCAGTTTTGCAGATTAAACCCCTGCTTTTAGGCTCTAAATCCTTGTCTTTGGGGTCTAAAGACCCAGTGTTAGAGTCTAAGTCCTAGTTTTCGGTCTGAACTCCCTGTTTTAGGGTCTAAATCTCCTTTTTTGGGTCTAAACCCACAGTTTTAGGGTCTAAATCCAGATTTTTGCGGCCTAAAGTCTAGTTTTTAGGGTCTGAATCCTTGTTTTGAGGTCTATACCACCTGGTTTTGGGTCTAAATCCTCGTATTTGCTGTCTAAACTCCCAGTTTTAGGATCTGGATCCTCTTTTTTATGGCTAAAACCCTAGCTTTAGGGTCTAAATCCTCATTTTTGGGGTCTAAATCCTCAGTTTTAGCACCTAAATCCCCTTATTTTGGTGTCTTAACTCCCAGTTTTAGGGTCTGGATCCTCGTTTTTAGGACTAACACCCTGGTTTTAGGGTCTAAATCCTTGTATTTGGAGTCTAAAGACCCAGCGTTAGGGTCTAAGTCCTGGTTTTCAGTCTAAACTCCCTGTTTTAGGGTCTAAATCTCCTTTTTTGGGTCTAAACCCACAGTTTTAGGGTCTAAAACCTCATTTTTTGGGCATAAAGTCTTGTTTTTAGGGTCTGAATCCTTTTTTTGAGGTCTATACCATCTGGTTTTGGGTCTAAATCCTCATTTTTGCTGTCTAAACTCCCGGTTTTAGGGTCTGGATCCTCGTTTTTACAACTATACCCCTGCTTTTAGGGTCTAAATCCTTATTTTGGGCATCTAAACAACCAGTTTTAGCGTCTAAATCCTCTTTTTCAGTATAAATCCTACTGTTTAAGGGTCTAAAGCCTTATTTTAATGCCAAAACTCCTAGTTTTAGGGACTAAATTCTCTGTTTTGGTCAAACCCCCCTGTTTTAAGGTCTATCTATACCACCTAAATCCCTAGTTTCAGGGTCTAAATCCTTCTATTTGGGGATCTAAACCCACTGTTTTAGGGTCTAAACCCTCATTTTTGGAGTCTAAAGTCTAGATTTTAGGGTCTAAAGCCTTGTTTTGGGATCTAAACCCCCAGTTGTATACCCATTTTTGGATCTAACCCCAAACTTTTAGGATCTAAAGCCTCGTTTTTTGGGTCTAAACCCACAGTTTTAGGGTCTAAATCCTCATTTTTTGGGCCTAAAGTCTTGTTTTTAAGGGGTAAATCCTTGTTTTCGGTCTAGTCCCCCTCTTTTATGCTCTCAATCTCCATTTTTTAGTCTAAACTGACACCTTTAGGGTCTAAATCCTCTTTTTTGGTGCCCGTGCAGAGCAGGTTTGTGTCAGCGCTTGTGAGCCTGGGAGGGCCCCGGGCTGGAGCAGTGTGTCCCCGTGGGACTGTTGTGGCGGTGGGTGACCCCCGCTGGGGCAGGGTGTGAGGAGCTGCCCCCATGGCAGGCCCCAGGCTGGAGCAGTCGGTGAGGAGCTGCAGCCCGTGGGAAGGAGCCACGCTGCAGCAGTTGGTGAGGGACTGTCTCCCGTGGGAGGGAGCCCACAGTGCAGCAGTGGGAAGCGTGAGGAGGCCTCCCCCTGAGCAGCAGCAGTGGCAAAGTCCATCTGCGATGAACTGAGCACAACCCCCATGGTCTGCGCTGCTGGGGGGAAGGAAGGGGAGTCCTGGCCAGAGGAGGGGTGGGGGGAGGGGTTTTCCAGGCGGTTTTATTTCTCATCTCCCTGCTCTTCTTTTGTAATTATCAAACCTTTTCTCCCTGTTTTGCCCGTGACGCTGATTGCTGAGTGACCTCTCTGTCCTTAACTCACAAGTGCTTTGTTATATTTCTCTCTCTCTCCAGTTTAGGAGGGGGAGTGATTTAATGACTGGGTGGACATCAGGCTAAACCACCACAAGTAGAGGCACAATTAAAAATTTCCTGATGTTGGTAAAATTTAACAGCACTTGAAATGCTATTGAGAGTGGAATGTAAACCAGCTCATCTTATCTAAAACATGATGTTGTCTTTATGCAGTGTCCAGAAGAAGAGATTTTTCAGGAGTTAGCAAAGTAGTTTAGATTTTAACTTGAAATCTAGATGTCATCATCATTATAATGGACTATTACACAGGAAAGCAAAGTGACTTTCTGAGCAGCTTGGCTATAGAAGTTACTCTACAGTTCAACTAAATCTAGCAGAGAAATAACCATGATGATATTTAGACAAAAATGAAAGTCTTTCAGACATAATAAAAAGTAAAACCCAAGTCTATACAACTAGTTGAAGCCTGCAACAAAATGACTTGAACTTGCAGAAAGCTGTCATGTCAGAATTTGATTAAGGATTGTAAATATTGCCATTTTGTGTCAATAAAGATGCTGATTGTGAAATTGGTTCCTTAAGCTCTCTCTTCAAAATGCTGTTGTATTGCAGTAGATGTACTAAGACACAGAAATACTCAGGAAAACTAAAGCAATAAAGCAAATAACTGTATTCTCCTCCACATACTTAGTGGGGAAAGGTGTATTATGTGCTCTCCCTACCTTGAACAACCTGACTGGAATGCTTTTAAGAGGTGAATTAGTCTACATGTTGGGCCAAGGAATCTCAAAAGCTTTTGCACTGGTTCTGATCCTGAACACCCTAAGGATGCCAGGATCTTGAACTTAGAAGCTGCCAAGAGCTTCATCTGCCACATTACAACAGACTTCTGGATATTTTAAGTTTGTCTCTCCTTTTCATGTCTTCCAAGATGCCAAACAAGATTTAGACCCTACACGTCTTCTTTGTCATTTGACATCCATGGCAGTCCTGCAACAGCAGCTGCAATGCTAAAAGCCCACGGTCCCCCAGAGATGCTGTGACTCACCTGCTGTATCATCTCTTTGCATCTCATTTGGACTCCTGAGAACTATCCAGGAAAATGTCATTCCATGGTTTTCATGGAGACACAGAAATGGTACTCCCAATCTGAGTCTTGCCTGAGAGATTGCAAAGTGTGGAGTGCAAGATAAAAAGGTTCCGGGTGACGCCACAAAATCATGATCAAAACAATCTGCTAGTGAATGGCTTCCCCTGATACACAGTATGGTTGTAGGATGAACTAAAGTATGATGCTGGTTTTGAGTTTGTCATGCACATTTCACTTCTCTTCATACAGTGAGGGTCATCTAGGTGTGTGTAGGGACTGACTAACCTGGAAAAGCTTAATTAAACTGACCTTGCTATGCACTCTGTAGAAGCTGTCTTAAAGCCATCGGTAGAACAGTCAATACATGAAAAACCTTATTTCCCCTTCAGGATCTGGTTAACTTGTTTTTCAAACAAAGGGGGATTTAGTCTTGCCTGGTGTAACTTAGTCATAAGGTTGACCACAGCATTCTGTCTGTTGCTAGCGAGAGAAAATGAGTCAGGGGATGTGTATGTTGGGGTCTTTTGAATAATAACCAAGTTGCTATGGAAACTATTTTTCCATCACACCACCTTACATTAATTCCTCTTGGCCTGTTCCTAGTATCAATGAGTGGAAAAAAACAGGATGCTTTTTTTTTCTGAAATGTGCATTTTCCTTCCTCATACTCATATCAAACTGTCTTCTAACTGATTGCTCCTTAGACATGTGCCTTTCTGTTACCATGCAAAAGAAAGATGCATCAGAAAGGCCAGACCTCATTTGAATTTCTATTCTGACTGATCATTAGGTCAGTTGTGTTTCAGCAATCTCCATCTCAAAGTCATAAGAAAAAGCACAGAACAAACCACAGCATTTAGGCTTAGTAAAGCTTTCTTTTGGTCACCACTTCTGTAGCCTAAACTGCCGTGTGCCACACATTTTGCAGAAGAAATGCAGGTTTAATAAAGAAACACTTCCTTGGCTGAACATTATCTGGTTGAATTGAATCACTTCACATCCAACACAGGTCTCATCTACACTATAAAATTGCTGATGCTAAAGCTATCTAAAAATCATTAAAGCTATAAATAGCATCTACTCTGCCTGAATTCTCTCAGCAGTAATACATCAATAACGCAACATGCCTGTAAATGCTGTTTTTAAAGGGTCATATATCTATGAGGACTGGATTTTTCAAAGCTATTGATGTGATGTAGAGCTTTATACTAACATGTACTAATAAACCTTATACTAACTTATTGCAATAGTATCAAGCTTATTTTTTCAGACAAAATAAATTCACACAGGAGCTGTAAAAAGGTCGTGGTTATCTCCTCACACAACACCTCCCGGGTCCTCCAACTTCCTTGAGGGCAGAAACCGGTTCTGCAAGGGGCCAAGTGATATCTGAAGTTGCCCAAAGATCAGTGGTGAGAAAGCCTCAGGACTTATCAGCCTTCATCTCCCGAGGCCCCAAAGACCATCACCGGGAGACACCACGAAAAGGAAAGGAAGAAAAGACCTAATTTACATGCCAAATCGGGGACAGGTTGTGTCTTTGTCTAGGTGGATAATGTCACCATATGATTTTGTGACTTTGTAACAAATATAAGTCAAGCAAGTTGCCCAGTCGGGTGGGCAAGTTTATACACCCCCTGCCCCCACCGTGCCGAATAAACATCCTTCCTTATCACTCTTGGAGTTACAGAGTCTGTTTCCGCAAGTCAGAGGCAGGTTGGATGCTGCTGTGTAGAAGTGAGAACAGTGGTGTGATCAACTTCTACTTAGCAGGGGGTTAAGAAAAAATACAGTCTCCTCAGTTCAGAGAAAAAGAAACAGCAAAAGCAGCTACAAGTCTTGAAATGAAATCCACTGGCCAGGCAGGACTCGGCAGTACGGAAGGTCTGAAGGGGAGGGTGCTCTGTTGTCTTCTGCGTGGTTGTTGTCAGTAGATTTGACGTTGGCCGTTTGACCCGTTGTGCTGCTGGGACAAGCTCTCCAGCTGCTCTTCACAGTGCTGCTGCCTTGTTTCCACATCGGCCCTTTAATGCAACTGGGGCTACATGCCATTGTCTGACAGCTGTGAGATCAAGACAGGCAGACACTCACAAAACTTAACCTGGACTATCTTTTGTGCCTCTTTGTATACCTTAATTTAAAAAGCCTCCCCTCTCCTCTCTCTCCTCCCACTACTTCACATGTCAGTGTTTTCAGAGCCTTGCTTTTAACCCCTTATTTGTGTTCATTCTTCTCCAGGCTTTGTGCTCTACCACTTGAAACAGTCAGTGAGATCTCTCTCAGGCACTTCTGGTAATACCTGAGTTGTTCTGGCAAAGAAAGTTTGCTGCAAAGAAAATTTGGGTACCAGACAGCAAGAACTGAGCTTTGGATATGAAAGGGGCTGTTTTCTTGGTGGTTTGGGAGTGACAATGGGACGATTTTCAGGTGGATTTTTTTGGTTGTTGTTGGGGATGAGGTTTAGATAAGCATTGTGCTTTTTCCCAGAAACCTACAAGAGTTATTTAAAGGGAGCAGGAGCAGGTGAACAGGTATAATGACAGAGAACTACAAAAAGACAAGGGGTCATTCCTGGCATGAGCTTCCAGTATTTCTATAGATCAAGCTATGTGCTTCCTTACCTCAGAAAAGAAACAGCTTGATGCTCATGAGTGCATTGAAGGCAATACTTTTTGCCAGCAGGACTCTCAAGCCCAACACAGTCACAGAGAGCATGTTTGTTTTCTCCGCTTCAGCATCTGTTCAGTGATAGAGAAAAGATGAGAGAGATCATGGTCTAGATTTGGATATCGTGACACTGTCAGAAAGTGGGAAAAAAACCAAACCCAAAGGTTATCGATTCAGGGGAAGATGACAGAGATACATGACAACAACATGGGAGGAGGATGTCTGTCTACACTGGGTTTTGCTTTATGATGCTTGTCTGCTGCTAAACCAGCTGCCTTTTAAAGCAGCTGTATTTTGATTCCCCTACCCAGGAGAAAATATATTTGCATGCATTTACCACCAACATTGCCATGTATCTTCACAATCTATTAGGTAACTAACCTTGCATAGAGATGTCTGTGGTGTTGCAAATGTTCCCTGTTACTGATTCTTCAGCCTCCTTTTCTGTAGCATGACAATAAAAAAGTGTTACAAGTGATAGTCACATTTTTAAAAGGATTAAACAAAATGTTCACACGACCCTTCCCATAGGAACACGTGGGCAGTACAGCCTGAGGCTCCGCTGCCCACTCACTAATTCTAAGGTTAATGAAGAGGAGGAGATTTCTCCATGCATTTGCAGAAAACAGAAGAATTATTGAATTGCTTTGGGTTTAGTGTTTGAATGAGTAAAAAAATCAATCCCCTTTTTCAAGAAAAAGAAACAAAATCCCACCACTGTAACTTTTTGCTGTGCTTACAAAGGCTATTTCAGGCTGTGCCAAGATGTTTGCTTCCAGGGGGAAACTATTTAGTCATAACTAAATGTGCATTTTTAAAAAAGACTGTGCCTTACTTTTCTCCCAAAAAAAGTAACTCCAAGTTGTTAAACAGTTCAGATTGTTTATGCTTTTAAACATCTGTCATCTCCACTTGCTCATGTACCAGATGTCTTCCCCATTTCTGCTGGTTACCCAGCACAGCACTCACTAGCAGGAGAAACAGCAAGCATCAGAAGATGCTGCCTCCAGAAATAAGCTGCAGCTGTACCACAAAACTGTACCTAGCAATGTTTCTTTGCCATCGTGTTTGGCTGTGCAAGCCACCTCTGTGCCTTTTGTTGCACTGACCACCTTAATGGTATCGTACAACCCTTCTGATGTCAAAACGGGTGTATTTTGCTCATATATGACTTCATTAGAGGACACCTCCAAGATGACATTCTTTGTATAGAACTTCCTTGCCAAACAAGCTACTTTCTTGGTGTTGCCATCTTCTTCCAGTTTCTCGACTTCATCACAATGACTTGTGGGTCAGAACTCCTTATGTTGTCTGTAAAAAAAATAAAGCATTGTTTGGGCATGATTTGGTTTGATTGCCAACTTGTCTGAGGTGCTGTCACTTAAAGTTCATACATACTCCAGCTGTGACTAATTCCTGGCTTTATCAATGACTAACTGCCTTTTCTTCCTCATTATTTCTTACTGCTGCTTCTAAAAGATCAGATCAAAGGCAGAGAGTAGGGGTTTTTATGGGAGCTTTCAGTTCACAAGATTCTAAGCCTCCTTTTTTCCAAAGCTCATTCTTTATTTATAAGTAAAGGACTTGCAAACCAGAAGAGAACATTTATTTATTCCCTTCCAAGAGTCAAATTATACCGCTTTCTCAACAATTTAATTCCTAAAAATAACACTTTGATCAAGGACTGTCTTGCATATTCCAGAGACATAGGAGAATAACTGGTTTTCCTTAACTCTCCCTCCCCTCCCCCAAATCTTCTCCTGATGTGGCTAAAAGGTTTAACCACAGCAAGAGTAACAGGACAAAGAGATGTCAGTTTGCTGCTTCACTATTGTGCAAAGTTACCCCAATGAATGACATTGCAGAAATGAAGTGCTGCTGCTGGACTGGGGGACAAGGTTGATCTTTTCTAGAACAAATGCTCAGATGCAAGAACGACTTTTGTCTCTAAGATGGGGAAGTAGGAGAGAAGCAATCAGAAGTCTGTGAATTGTGGATCTCCACTTCTCCAGGAGTTCCTGACAAGGTCAAGAACTTTCAGCTGTGGGGAAAGTTTTCCTCACTAGACATTGCACGTGCTGTGAGCTATTCCGACACATCAGGAGACAATGAAAAAGAGTAATACTGGTACTGGGTTCAACAAAAATTCTTTTGCCTGTTCTGAAAAGTGTGACCTTTCTCATCCATCTGCTGTGACATATTGTTTGTTCCACAGCTCCAGGGGCAGTTAGAAGTATAATGCAGAATTGGTATAATAAACTGATTTGAAGGGAAGAACAACCCGAGGCCAATGAACTTCTGATGTCCATGGACAAATCTTCTTACAAGCTTCCTTAAATTAGTGTAATAACCTTCAGAGGTAATGTTTTAGTGTTAAGAAACCAACAAACTTCAAGGCATGACAAATGTGCCCGAGCATTGGAGTTTTGAAAGAGCTTAAAAGATGCTGATAAGCTTTCAGAGGATTTGAAATCCCTGCTCTCTCATCTTTCCAAAGAGTTACTCTGAAACTTTTACATACTTTTCTTTTTCAGTTTTGAAGGCATTTTAGAGTTCAGTTCCCAATTCCAAGCAACACACATGAATGATAAAGGTTTCACAACTGCAGAAGCCTTAATTTCAACTACATAGCAGCAGCCTTCTCAAGGAATTTCTTATGACATACAAGTAATGAAACATGATTGCTTAAACTTGAAAGAGATGTCTTTTCAGGAAACAGTGGTCTCAAAATGATTCAGTAGCCAACAAATCATTGTGATTTCTTGAAAAATAAAATATCTTTGCCCTCAGATCATAGATGGAGAAACCAGGCTGGTTCCACATACAAATGTCAGGACAAGATTAGCAACATGAATTTTGATAAAATCAAGAAACTGAAGGGAATCATCCAGCGTGCTTCCTTGCCAGACAGAGCTCAGCTTATGAAGGCTGGTTAGACAGACAAGAAAAGATTTACATGTCCAGCTTGTCAGGAGCATGCTGATGGATCTCTTTGCTAAAAAGAGGTGCATTAGGCTTTGAATTTTGCATGGCATCTGCCTTGCAGGGTGGTCAAAAGATCTTTCAGGTGTAACATTTTTCTCAATACAGGACACTTTTTTAAGGTTGGATCAAGGGGCTCTGATTTTACTCTCTTTGCCACCGGTACCCCAATACTGAACAACTGAGGTGAAAGCCAAGTAGTACTCTGACATAGCTTCACCTACAGCAAACAGATACCAAACAGGAATCAAACATTCACTGAATTCAGTTGACCTATTCAGTTTAACCCCAACTCTGAATAATTTAGTGTCAGGAGGTTGGGACGTCCCTTTTTTCTATAGTAAGTAGCAACAGGACAAGGGGTGATGGGATGAAGCTGGAACACAAAAACTTCCACTTGAGTATAAGAAAAATCTATTTTCCTGTGAGGGGAGGGAGCCCTGGCCCAGGCTGCCCAGGGAGGGTGTGGAGGCTCCTTCCTTAGAGCTCTTCAAGACCCACCTGGACATGTTCCTATGTGACCTGATCTAGGTGAACCTGCTTCAACAGGAGGGTTGGACTGGATGATCTCTAAAGGTCCCTTCTAACCCCCACCTTCTGTGATTCTATGATTAAACTAGTACAGAAATGTTCATAAGGTTCCATTCAATGCTTTTGTATATCATCCTTCTCTCGTCTCAGTGCTGTGTTTCTAATTCTGACATAATAGAAATTCTTAAGGACTTAAATGTCAGCCTGCACAGAAACTTTATTTCCCTTTAAACTGTCAAAGCATGACTTTAATACTTAAATCATCTAACTGCATATGAGAATGTAATAGATAGAAAGCCTACAGTCTAAGTAGCTACTTTAAGGCATTAGGGAGTCTGAGTTACAACTCAGACAAGGTTAGTACATAAAGCACATCTACTTGGCTCCACAGTCAGTTGAGTGCTGTTCCCAAAAACAAGCGCAGCTGTAACAGTTTAAACATGTCAATCAAAAAAGGCTCATTTTGCTATTCCTCCCACATGCATTTCCTTTCCAGGTGCTGTAACATGGTTCTGCCAGAGTCTGCCAGTCCTGTGGTTTCTTTGTTATCTGAGAAGAGGCTTTTCATTTTTTCTCATCTCCAGCATTTCTAAACAGTCAATATACTAGCAAGCTGCTTCTGTGGCATGATGCACTGGGTAAGACTTTCAGCAGGAGCAAATGTACACAGTGCAACTGTGGTTGATAAAGAGAATTATTTCCAAAAGCATCAACTGAGCCCCACTATTTTGCATTATCTGAAAACACATACACAAATCCCTACAACTGCTTGCTTTTGGGAGGGATTTATGTACATACAGGACTCTTGATGTGAGAAACAAGAGCATCATTCCAGCATTTCTGTGAATGTCTGAAATGGCAATACCACTGCTCAGTCTTCCCTCTCCCTGTCTTTTGTTTTCTTCTTGCCACATTCTACTATTCTCTATGGCATATTTTGCTTCTTTCAACAAACAAACAAGCAAATATCATCTTCCAATCAACGTAGAGTGATGTTAAAATAATGGAATCTGGCAGTTTTGTCTGGCCCTACACTTGCAACTGAGGATTTGCTGGTTGGGAGGAACAAATCTTTCTCCAGAATGATAACTTTGTATTCCTTTAGCCCTTTGGAATTTGAAATGGACTTAAATTGTTCCAAAGCAGACATTTATTCCCATGCAAGACACCCAACAGACCTGGACAGATATTAGGCAGCACCTAAGGGAGTCCCATGGCTTTCTGGAAGGAGAGCAGGATGTTTTAGATACGTAAAATTACATGGGACATTTTTGCAGCACTTGAAGGACACGCAGACCTCTAAAAGCATCGTAACAAGTCTTAAGGTATGCACCTGGACGTTCAGGATAACGAAGATCTACTTAACAAATTCACCTCCTGCCCCATTATTCATACTTCCACAAAAAACCTTGGGGTGACATCCACCTATTCTTTACATCATAAAATTCCAAATAGAGCTGGGAAGAACTAAGGCTTGTTATAATCCCTGCTCATCACATTTGCATTTTCAGAGCCTAGGCAACTTCATAGCCAATTTTCTTTCATTCTAAGCAGTCTTAGACATGAGGCAGCTGTGAAAATTTAAGCCCAAGGATATTGAAGCTCCTTTCTCCTCTGTTTCCATGCCAGTGGAATTATTTACCTGGTGAAACTATGAATGTGGTGTTAGTGTCACTTATGTTAAAGCTAAACATGAAGAGAAATAACAAAATAACTGCCATGCTCCATTCATCTCCTCATGAGAGGAGCCTGAGGGGTGACCTCATTAATCTTTACAAATCCATAAAGGCTGGGTGTCAGGAAGATGGAGTCAGGCTCTTCTCAGTAATGTCCAATGATAGGACAATGGGTATAAGCTTGAACATAAGAGGTTCCAAAGAAACAGAAGGAATAATTTCTTCACTGTGAGGGTGAGGGAGCACTGGAACAGGCTGCCTAGGTGGGTTGTAGAGTCTGGGGACATTCAAAACCCACCTGGATGAGTTCCTGTGTTTCTACTCTAGGTAGTCCTGCTCTGGCAGGGCAGTTGGACTGGATGATCTCTCGAGGTCCTTTCCAACCCTTAAGAATCTGTAGTGTCAAAAACTAACTTCTTATACCAGAGAGCTAAAGATCCATCTGAAAACATCTTTCCACTGTCAACTCATGACTAAGTTGTTCATTCCTGCTCAAAATGATTCAGTGAAAATCCACTGGAGGGTAAGACACTTCACAGGAAATTTGGGCCAAATTGCTATCCAGTTAACACGTTAAGTAATGTGAGCCAGCAATGTGCCCTCGTGGCCAAGAAGGCAATGGCATCTTGGGATGCATCAAGAAGAGTGTGGGCAGCAGGTCAAGGGAGGTTCTTCTCCCTGTCTACTCTGCCCTGGTGAGGCCTCATCTGGAGTCCTGTGTCCAGTTCTGGGCTCCTCAGTTCACGAGGGACAGGGAAGTGCTGGAGAGAGGCCAGTGCAGGGCCACCAAGATGATCAGGGGACTGCAGCATCTTTCATACGAGAAAAGGCTGTGGGACCTGGGGCTGTTTAGTCTGGAGCAGAGGAGACTGAGGGTGGATCTCAATAGTTACAAACATCTCAATGGTGGGTATCAGGAGGTTAGGACATCCCTTTTTTCTATAGTAAGTAGCAACAGGACAAGGGGTGAGAGGATGAAGCTGGAACACAAACAGTTCCACTTAAATATAAGAAAAATCTCTTTTCCTGTGAGGGGAGGGAGCCCTGGCCTAGGCTGCCCAGGGAGGGTGTGGAGGCTCCTTCCTTGGAGACTGGACATGTTCCTGTGTGACCTGATCTAGGTGGGACCTGCTTCTGCAGGGGTTTTGGACTGGATGATCTCTAAAGGTCCCTTCCAACCCCACCATTCTGTGATTCTGTGATTCTATGAAGTAATGCACACCCAGTGCTTGGGGATGATGGAGCAATAGCAATATATAGAGGCAGCCTTCCTTAGCAGGCTCAAGCTGAGGATTCACCTGGAAACCCTGGACAGAGTGATTATTGCAGCAGAAAGTTCTTACAATGAACCCAAACTGTTAGATTCCTTCATCCTCCTCCACATTAACAACATTTTACAAATAACATAATGACACTTACTTGGCTCAACTGTGAGAGTCGTCCCACTTCCAAAAATAAGCTTATCTGTCCTCACACTGCTGATCCTTACTGCAGTCAATCACTCTTTCCTTGTGGTATTCAAAAATGTTGTAAGAACACGGGTTGAAAAGCCAGATATTTGTCCTAATCATCCACATGTGCAATCCCATGAGGATTTCCAGATCCACATTTTCTTCCAAAACTGGAAAGGGAAAAACAATAATGAAATAGTTCAATGATTTCAAAGTGAGGACAGAATTTCCAGCTTCTACCTTTCGTCCACCTTTTAGAAACCCTTTGAGCTCTATTCCCAGGATAAATAGAAATATTAAAAGAATGTTGCATTTGCCTCCTTAATCATTTCAGTCACTCAGCTGCTTTTTTCCCCAAAATATGTTGCCTTTTTTCCTCCTCTAGGTTTTTGTACAGGACCCTATGCTGTTTATATCATTGTGGTAACCCAGCCA
The DNA here is from genome assembly GCF_028858725.1 of Colius striatus. Classification (NCBI taxonomy): domain Eukaryota; kingdom Metazoa; phylum Chordata; class Aves; order Coliiformes; family Coliidae; genus Colius; species Colius striatus. Next base: position 1,255,031 of record NW_026908528.1, read on the forward strand.
CCACAGTGATAGATTTCATTGCAAAAAACTGTCACTTCCTGCTTCTTTACTACTCAGAATTTGGATTCTAGTCATGTGACTTCTTGAGTGGTTTCTGATGCAATACACCACATAAAGAAATGTGATATCAGTAAATAGTGAAGAAACATGAAAATCCAGCACTTTTAGTGCTATCTCAAAGCATTTATGACAATCTGCTTCACCTTGAACCTGGTTTCAGTTCTCAGGAGTTTATCTGAGCTCTTATCTGGGCTCTAAAAGTTGGTGTCTGAGGGTCATTTAGTGCCTTAGAAAGTCTTTATGCTGGTTTAAGACAAGGAAGCAGGCAAAATGCTTGTTCATAAACGCAGACTTATTGTGCACTGTTTGAGCTCAGGATCCAGAGAGGAGAAGACAATGCAGAAAAGCAGGACTGGAGCCCTGGACTTCAGGAGAGCAGAATCTGGGCTCTCCTGCTTAGAAAAATCCCATAGGTTATGGCCTTGGAAAGAAGAGGGCCCTGGAACTGCTTGATTCTCAGAGATTAACTCCTCCAAGTTCAAGAATGTTTCATCTTGACGATGCAGCAAACGAAGAAACTTTCAAGAACATCTGTGGACCAGTTGCCCCAATCTTACCAATTTCTAACTACTTTCATTCTAAATTTCCTAACTCTTTCTGGACTTTCCAGTATTTATGGTCTCAAAACCTGTTTTCATGGGAAATAACAAACATCACATTTATGAATTGTTAAAACATTCCTTTGGATTAGCTGACAGTGGTTTGATGGAATCTGCCTTGATGTGCTAAAGCTGCTTATGCACTCAGGTATCTGATTTTTACTATCTCTTGAGTTATTTTTATAAGGGTTTTGGAAGGATTTTCCCAATTACTCCAGCACCTTTTTTTGTTTCTCAGTTTCTTTGCTCTTGTGAGCTAGATTATTTGACCACAGTGTTGGCTATTCTGTGCGCTATTATTTATTTACCTAAGCCCTTGGCTGAGCTTGAAGGGGGAAATATCTAGTTATGACTGATCAAAGCTGGCTTTTTAATTGGATCATGGAGCAGTCTCTGCATCTTCACACCCAGTTCTAAGACACAAAACGAAACAGCATTACTTCATCCTATTCACAAATCAGTGACTCCCCACTGATACAGTGGTTCCCCACTGTATTACTCCGTGTTTATTTGCATTACTCTTGTAATTACTCTTTATTGTGTTTAAGTGTTTTCTCCTCCTTATTCCCTCATTCCTCCCAGGAAAATGTTGAGATGTCTGATGTGATACTTTCAGTCTCTTGAAATGTTGGCAGAAGAAAGAGAACAAGCTCTAAATGCCTCCTGTAACAGACCTGGGTACATCCAGGTGCCTCTCTCACAGCCTTTGCCTGCTGCCAAGTCTTCCCAGAGCAGTGAGAACACACACAGTTTGTCACTGGGCTCTCAGATGTAAATGAACAGCCTTTTCCCTTTGGGTGGCCACAGAAACACACTTGCCATCACAGCCTCCCACAAGTTGTTGCAGTACCTCTATGCCCCTTGCCAGGAAAGTCAGCTCAGAGAGGTGTAGCAAGTGCCTTGCCTTGAGGCCAGCAACAACCATCCATGACCCCCCTCTTTCCAGGTCTGCTCTGGCCCTGCCTGTGTTGCAAGCACTGTGCCCTTTTCAGCCCTCTGCTGCTGCAGAAACAGGGTAGTGAAGTGACACCCTGTTTCCAAGGGGCACCAGAAACCATGGTGTCTCTTTCCCCAAGATGCTGTTTGCTGATGACTCCATCAGCCTCCCACACAATCAGTTCCTTCATCTTGCTCAGAGGCCACCTGGCCAGTGTCTGTCTGCTTCAGTGAGGAGCAACAAACTGTGATCACTCCAAGGAGCAAAGACTGGAGTGATGCTGGTGTAGCATCAGACACTGGACTGGTAGGAGAACTAAATGGTTCTCTGTGAACTCAGCAGAAAAAGTTTAGCAGAGAAATAGAGCTGGCACCAGGAAGGAGGCAACACCTTCCCCTCTTCTGTGTCAGACAGGAGCTTTTTTGTGATTTTCCCATTCAAAACACTAAGTGCATCTGAAGGACAAAGCCCTTTCTTTCCCAAGCTGGGATGGTGAGGAATCCACTCTCCTGCCCCTGGAATGGCTCTGAATGAGCACAGCAGGGACAAGGACCTCTCACAGGCAAGTAGGGAACAACTACACTGCCCTCCTGAAACCTGTTTTTTTTTAAGATGGGCTGCAGTGCCCCATGAGCAGTTTCCAGCCCCAGTTACACCACCAGCCCACAGGATGAGTGAGCAGCAGGTTGGTGCATCCCCATCCCACCTCTGCAGAGGCTGGTCAGATGTCCAACACTGCTGTGCCCTGCAGGGATGGCAGGAAGGGAGCCAGGGGCAGGTCAGGCTGCAGCAGCCAGCACAGCTCCACAGAGCCCTGCAGAGCACAGGGGCAAGCTCAGTTCCCAGGAAACATCAACCCTTTCACTTACCTGTGATGGGGAACATCACCACACACACGGCAGCACACGTGGCCAGAGCCGCTCGCTCTTGCCTCTCTGCCCGCAGATCAGCTCTGCCCACATCTTCCCTGCCTCAGCTTTGGTCACTGTACTCACCCCAGGCAGTGCTACAGGCTGGGACAGAGAGGCTGGAAAGCTGCTCAGAGGGAAAAGACATGAGTGTTAATTGGCAGCAGCTGAACATGAGCCAGTGGTGTGCCCAGGTGCCCAAAAACGCCAATAGATTCCAGGCTTGGGTCAGAAATAGTGTGGCCAGCAGAACCAGTGATGGAGGTAACGCCTCTGTGAAGAACAGATTTGAGAAGGGATGTTGTTGGTCAGTTGCAAAACTGCAGCAGCCACAGGGAGGGAGAATGTGAAAACATCTGGGCAGACCCCAAGGTCAGTGGAGAAGGAGGGGGAGGAGGGTGCTTAGGCACTGGAAGAAAGACTCCTCTGTGATATGTGGTGAGGACCATGGTGAGGCAGCTGTGCCCCTGCAGTCCATGAGGTCCTCAGGGAGCAGAGACCCACTGGCAGCCCATGGAGGAGCCCAGGCCGCAGCGGGTGGATGCCTGCAGGAGGCTGTGGCTGTGCTGGAAGCTCATCGTGGAGCGAGCTCCTGGCAGCAGCTGGGAGCCTGTGGGGAGGTGGCCGTGCAGAGCAGGTTTGTGTCAGGGCTTGTGAGCCTGGGAGGGCCCCGGGCTGGAGCAGTGTGTCCCCGTGGGACTGTTGTGGCGGTGGGTGACCCCCGCTGGGGCAGGGTGTGAGGAGCTGCCCCCATGGCAGGCCCCAGGCTGGAGCAGTTGGCGAGGAGCTGCAGCCCGTGGGAAGGAGCCACGCTGGAGCAGTTGGGGAGGGACTGTCTCCCGTGGGAGGGACCCCACAGTGCAGCAGTGGGAAGCGTGAGGAGGCCTCCCCCTGAGCAGCAGCAGTGGCAAAGTCCATCTGTGATGAACTGAGCACAACCCCCATGGTCTGCGCTGCTGGGGGGAAGGAAGGGGAGTCCTGGGCAGAGGAGGGGTGGGGGAAGGTGTTTTTCAGACGGTTTTATTTCTCATCTCCTTGCTCCTCTTTTGTAATAATCAAACCTTTTCTCCCCAAGTTGAGTCTGTTTTGCCCGTGACGCTCATTGCTGAGTGAGCTCTCTGTCCTTAACTCACAAGTGGTTTGTTATATTTCTCTCTCTTTCCTGTCCCATTTAGGAGGGGGAGTGATTTAATGACTTGGTGGACACTGGTCTAAACTACCACAACTCACCTGGCAGCAAAACCTCTCTGGGCAAAAAGAGATGTGCTGTAGGGCCACCCCAAGTTTCCTCTGGAGCAGCACTGCACGCCGTTGCTGCTGGGATTCTGAAGATGGCCCCACAGCTCTCAAGTTGTCCCTTGCTCCTGTTACAGTCTCAGATCTGGGAAAAAAAAGCACAAATTCCCTATTCTGCTCCAAAGCTTCCAAATGACACTGTATTTCCTTCATTTTCTCTACCCAGTCCTCAAGCAGCTAAGTTGTGGGCTAGACTGAGTGAGCCTGAGCCATGCCCAAAACCACAGCAAGGCTATTTACAGACCCCACTAGCTGGGCCATGGCTGGGTGGGAACCAAAGCTAACAGCAAAAACTGTTTACAAAGGCAAAAAGGTTATGGAGTGTGACAGGGGTAAGGATCAGCCTGAGACATGGGGAGATGGCAATCAGAAGGGTCAGGACAGAAAGGGACAAAACCAACTGAAATGACCCTTTCAGAATCAACACTGGAAAACTGATGCTGTAACTACACAACTCTCCGGGGAGCAGCACTGAAAAAGTGTGGGAATAGTCCCCAGTTTTGAGGCCCAGAGTTGGGGCAGTGCCAGGAGATTTCTGATGAAACTCATTTACATTTCCCGTCCCTGTGTGTGCGAACAGCACAGAAGTAGCGGGCAGAGTCCTGTGGGCTCAGGGCACTTAGAGCTGTCCTAAACCGGGAATTGTCCCGGGACACAGAGGCTCGACCATTCACTGCCGGTGCACGTTGAATCTGTGATGAACTAGGGGAGATAAAGGACACCCACTCCAGCCTGCCTCCGGGTGCCTGACGGTACCATCTTATTGCGTATGTCCCGAAGTCGAAGCCGTGTCCGCGGCAGAAGAGGAGCACGGAGTCCCCGGGCGCTCGCTGCCCTCCGCCGGCCTCCACCAGCCTCAGCTGCGCCCACACGCCTGCGGACGGACGGACGGACGGAGAGCGCGGGCACCGGGCACGGCGCGCCCACGGCCCGAGGACGGGCACCCGCCGCCCCAGCGCCCCCCGCCCGGCCCGGACACAGCCGCAACAGCGGGGCAAGCCCCGCACCCGAACCCTCCCTCACCCTCCTCTTCCCTCTCTCCTTCTCACTTTCCCTCGCCCTCTCCCGGCTTCTCCTTCTCTCTCCACCCGTCCCTCTCCCTGTTCTCCCCCTCCCTGTCCCCCTCCCTCCCGCTGCCGCTGCCCCCGCCCCGGGCTCGCCGCCCTCCCCGCCCGCCGCCTCTCACCTGCCGGCCCCAAGGCCAAGCCCAAGCCCAGCAGCCACGGCCCCAGCCCGGCCGCCATCGGCGGAACAAGGGCCCGGCGGGGCCGCACACGAGCCGAGCGGAGCCGAGCTCGGGCCCGCCGCTGCCCGCCCCGTCGCCTCGGCCCCTCGCCGCCACAGCGCCCGCGCCTCTGCCCGAAGCCCGCACGGCCGCCCCGGCCCGGCCCCCCGGCGACAGGGCCCCTCCGCGCAGGAGAAGGGGCGGCGCCACAGCACCGGCGCGGGCTGGCCCCCTGCTCGGCCCCAGCGCTCCTGCGCACACGCTCAGCCCCTGCCGAACGGTGCTGGCGAGCTTCAGAGCTGCAGGAAACGAGGGGACGGTGCCGCAGATGACCCGACGGCATCAAAAGGCTGCTCCGTTCCATCGGCGATAAGAGCCGCGGCAGAGATGTGGCGGGGGGAGACGTGCGGGAACGGACAGCATTTGCCTTCAGCACATGTGCGGGTGACAGCGCTCTGCAACGAGCGGCTGATCCAGCGCAGGGTTGTGCTGCTGATAGCCTGAGGCACCTCAGCCGGCTGCAGCAGCGGGCTGCCAGCAGCCTCACAGAGCTCAACAAGCACTTAGGACACATTGCTGCACCGGGAGCAGAACAGCCCTGAGCACCAGGACAGTCCATGCTCACCCAGCTGGAAACAGCTCTGCAGAGAAACACCTCGGGGTTGTGGTGGACACCAAAGTTTCCGTGAGCCAGCAACGTGCCCTGGCGGCAAGGGCAGCCAGCGGCATCATGGGCTTCTCTCTCTACTCCTCCCTCTCCTCCCCGCCTGCGCGCCACCAACAGCCCTGCGCAAGGGACGGGCTGTCAGCCGGCAGCGGCAACTCGCGGGTGTCTCCCCGTGCCCCGCACCCCCAGCCCGCCCTGGCCCCGCTCCCATCCCCTGCCTGCAGGGATCGAGGCACAGTGCTTAAACGATCCTATACACTGCTGTTGCTCCTTGGCCTGTGCCAACCCTAAAGCTGAGGTGGGTAAAGAGAAAGTTGTTGCAATTGCCATGTGTAGTGGGTCTGGGATGGTAGTGACTTTCCACAGCAGCTCCTGCAGTGCTGTGCTTACTGTTGATATCAATGTTATGACTAACGCTCGCACAGCATCAGGGCTGTCCCTCCAGCACTCCTTCCCCCACCTTCACCAATAGCTGTGGGGGGGCATGATTTTGGGAGGGACTATGGCCAGGACAGCTGACCCAGGCTGACCAAGGAGATATTCCATACCCTATGACATCAGCTCAGTAATATAAACTGCGGGAGAGGAGCAGGAAGGGGAGGCGAGATTCATTTCTGGCCTTCCCAAAGCAACCGCTACGCGTACCGCAGCCCTGCTTCTCGGGAGGTGGCCGGACATCGCTGCTGATGGGAAGTGGAGAGGAACAGCTTTATCTGCTTCTGCTTTGCTTCCCGCGCGCGGCTTTGCTGCTTCTTTATTAAACTGCTTTTATCTCAACCCACGAGACTCCCATCTTATTTCCTCCCCTTCCCTGGCTTGCTGAGGAGGTGGGGGATAAAGCGGTGTGGTGGGCACCTGGCATCCAGCCAGGCTCAAACTACCACAGCACCGGGCCGGCGGCCCTCCAGGAGTCGCTGGGGGTGGCCCTCGGGAGCAGCGCTGCAGGGCACAAGGGATCACGGGGGCTTTTTCCTGCACGGGCCGTCCCTCCCTGCACCGATGGCAGCAGAAGCGAGGAGCTTCCAGCCTCTTTGGGAACCATCCCGTGTCCCCGGCGCATCGTCATATAAAGGATGTCTCTGCTGATCTGACTTGGTGTAGAGAAGTTTTTCTGCCCCAGCACATTTGCAACAACCTCACTCAATGGAGATGAGAGAGTCTGAGGCCCCCACATACACACTTGCTGCCAGTTCATGATGAAAACCCTGGAGATTTGTTCCCCACGCATTCACAAGGCCTGTTGCAATCTTCCCCTGCAGCTGCTGGGCTGTTCCTCCTGCCCCTGCCTACATTTCTGTACTCTAGTTCCATTGGCTCTTATCTCTTTGACAACTTCCATCTCTTCTATCAGTTTCTAACCATCCTTTGACCAATTCTGTCTGTCTCTTTAGGATCACCCCAATTCAAGCTAACTTGAGGCCAGGCTGATTTTTTCAGGCTATAGGGTTTATGGCACGTTCCTGCCAAATCTCTTCTTCTCTCTGGACTGAACAGCTCTCAATGGCATGTCACCATCAACTCAAGCTTTGACCTTGAACAAATATTGGAGAATACTGACACACATTATCTACATTTTTCCTGACCCTGAACACTGATTTCCTCACACACATCACACCAGAGGGGCTTCAAATACCCTGGACACTGATTCCCTCACACACATCACACCAGAGGGGCTTCAAACCTTTTATGTTCACACACTGGGCACAAATCATTTCCCACAGACACACACTGGCTGTTACAGAACAGTGGGGAGAGCAGCGGGGAGGGTGCTGCAGAGGCCGGCTCTGCAGGAGGCCTCAGTTTGATCCCTCACCAGTGACCTCTCCTCCTTCCTCTCCTTCCTTCCCCTGTTGCCATGTTGGGCTCCCTGGCCTCACCTTCCCTCTGTGCCCTGAGGCGAGCCCGCCTCTGATTGGCTGCGGGGCTGTCACTGCCCTGGCTGGGCCCGCCCTCCCTGAGGCAGCGTTTTCTCTGATTGGCTGAGGAGCTGTCACTCTCTCCTGGGCTCGGCCCGCCCTCCCTGAGGCGATGATGTCTCTGATTGGCTGCGGGGCTGCCACAGCTGTGGCTGGGCCCGCCCTCCCTGAGGCGTCGCCGCCTCCGATTGGCCGCGGCGCACACGTCAATCACGGCTGTGCCCGCGTCCTGGGCTGCCATTGGCTGTGCGGGGCTCCGGCTCCCCTGTGGGCAGCCGCTGCCAGGACACCAGCTCTGCCTCTGGGCTCGGCGCTGCCCGAGCCAGGCTGTAACAAAGACACGGAGGGACAAGAGAAAGCCCCCAGCCCTTCAGGAAGGTCTCAGAGCAGCCTGTCAGGCAGCAAGGGCTGGGAGGGTGGAACTTGGCTGGCTGACATGGATCCTAGGACCTCTCTACAAGGGTAGGACACCCGGGGCTGAGGGCTTCCTTCTATCCCTCAGCGTCCTGGCGTTTGCAGGGTGGGCTGAGCAGACTCGCTGTGCACCATGAGGGACACCTCACACCGCAAAAGAGGGAAGTGAGGCAGAGCTTGGCTGGTTGAAAGGGTCCCCCGGCATCTCTCTGGAGGGGAAGGAAAGCTGCGACTGCCGGCGCTCCTCTGCCGCTCCGGCTCTGCCGCTGATTTCTTGTCTCCGAGCCCCTCCTTCTGGCAGAGCAGCCGTCCTGCATGCGACTGACACCCCTCCCGCAGCCAAAGGGACGAGCAAAGTCCCTCACAGCCAGCCAGACTCCACATCTTGTCCCACAACACTCCAGCAAAAGACACCTTTCCCCTCAAAAACCCACCTGAACCCCACTTTTCCCCTCAAAACCTCACCCAAACGCCACTTTTCCCCTCAGAATCAGGAATTGTTTGGTGGTTAAAGCCCCTGAAGCTGCTGCAGTCCCAGTGCTCCCCACACCCTGCCCAGCCCAGCACTGACCCACGGCCTCAGCACCTCAGCCCCACGGCTTTGGGGTCCCTCCAGGGCTGGGCACTACCCCAGCTCCCTGGGCAGCCTGGCACAGGGGCTCACACCCCTCTCAGGGAAACGGTTCTGCCTCAGCTCCAGCCTCAACTCCCACCCAAACTGCACTTATTCCCCTCAAAACTCCACCAATAACTCCACTTTGCCCTCAAATCTCTACTAAACTCCCACTTTCTCCCTCAAAACTCCTTAAAAACCCCACTTTTCCCCTCAAATCTCCACTAAACTCCCACTTTCTCCCTCAAAACTCCACCAAAAACCCGCTTTTTCCCCTCAATTCTCCACTAAACTCCCACTTTCTCCTCAAAACTCCTTCAAAACCCCCTTTTCCCCTCAATTCTCCACTAAACTCCCACTTTCTCCTCAAAACTCCTTGAAAACCCCACTTTTCCCCTCAAATCTCCACTAAACTCCCACTTTCTCCTCAAAACTTCTTAAAAACCCTGCTTTTTCCCCACAAAACCCCCAAAGCCCCACTTTTCCCCTCAAAACTCTAACAAACACTTTTTCCTCTAAATTCCCCACAATACTCCACCAAAATCCTACTTTTTCCCTCAAAACTCCTTCAAGATATGACTTTTTCCCTCCAAAACACCACAAAAACCCCACTTTTTCCTCAAAACTCCACTGAAACCCCTTTTTTCCTAAAAACTCCATCAAAATCCCACTTTTTTACTCTGAAAGCCCCCCAAACCCCCAGTTTTTCCCTCCAAACTCTGACAGAATCTCAATTTGCCTTCAAAATTGCACCACAACTCCATCAAAAACCCCCTTTTCCCCTCAAATCTCTACTACCACTTTTTCCCTCAAAGACCCTTCAAAACCCAATTTTTTCCCACCAAAACACACCTTTTCCCCTCAAAGGTCCACTGAACTCCACCTTCTCCCCTCAAAACCCCCCTTTTATCCCTTAAGACCCCAAAACCTCCCCTCTTTCCCCTCAAAACCTCCGATTTTCCCCTCAACCCCCCCTTTCCCCTCAAAAACCCCTCTTTTAACCCTTAAGACCCCAAAACCTCCCATTTTCCCCTCAAAACCGCATTTTTTCCCCTCAAACCCCCATTTTCCCCTCAAAACCCCTCTTTTATCCCTTAAGACCACAAAAACTCCCCATTTTCTCCTCAAAACCCCCTTTTTGCCCTCGAAGGACCCCTTTCATCCCTTAAGATCCCCAAATCTCTCCTTTTTCTCCTCAAAACCTCCCTTTTTCCTCCTAAAACCCCCTTTTTCCTCTCAAAAACTCCTCTTTTAACCCTTAAGACCCCAAAACTTCCCCCTTTTCCCCTCTAAACCCCCCTTTTATTCCTTAAGACCCCCAAACCCCCCTTTATCCCCTCAAAATCTCCGTTTTTCCCCTCAATGCCCCCTTTTTCCCCTCAAAACCTCTCTTTTATCCCTTAAGATCCCCAAACCTCCCTTTTTTCACCTCAAAACCACTTTTTATCCCTTAAAATCCTAAAACTCCCCCTTTTTTGCCCTCAAATCTTGCCTTTTATCCCCTAAGACCCCAAACCTTCCTTTTTCCCCTCAAAACCACCTTTTATCCCTTAAGATCCCCAATCTCCCCCCCTTTCCCCTCAAAACCCCCCTTTTATCCTTTAAGACTCCACAACTCTCCCTTTTTCCCCAAAAAGTCTCCTTTTATCCCTTAAGACCACAAAATCTCCCCTTTTTCCCCTCAAAACCCTTTTTCCCCTCAAATCCTTCATTTTTCCCCTCACCCCAGCCCTTTTTCCCTCAAACTCAACTTTTTCCCTCAAAACTCCACCAAAACTCCCCTTTTCCCCTCAAAACTCCTCTAAACTCCCACTTTTGCCTCAAAACTTCACCAAACCTCACGTTTTGGGTCAAAACTCCCCCCAAACCCCCCTTTTTCCCCTCAATACCCCACTTTTGCCCCTCAAGACCCTCAAACACCCCATTTATCTCCTCAAAACTCCCCCAAAACCTCCCTTTTCCCCCCTCAAAACCTCTCTTATCCCTTAAGACCCCAAAACCTCTCCATTTTCTCCTCAAAACCCCCTTTATCACCTCAAAACCCCCCTTTTCGACTCAACCCCCCCTTTTATCCCTTAAGACCCCAAAACCCCCCTTTTTCCCCTCAAAACCCCTCTTTTATCCCTTTAGACCCCAAAACCTCCCATTTTCCCCATAAAGCCTCCATTTTCCCCCTCAACCCCCCCCTTTTCCTCTCAAAACCCCTCTTTTATCCCTTAAGACCCCAAAACCCCTTTTTCCCCTCAAAACCCCCTTTTTCCCGCCTTTAGACCCAAAGCCGCCCCTTTTCCCCTCAGCGCCAGGCCCCGCCCCTCCCCTCGGCCCGTCCATTTCTCACGGGGGGGGGCGAAACAAACCCCCCTCATTTTATACAAAACCTTTATTCTGTAACACTGTGTGTTGGGGTGGGGGGGTCCCCCAAACCTCCCCCCCGCGACCCCCCAACACTGAGAGGGGGGAGCACAGCGGGTGCCAAGGGGGGGGAACACATAGGTGCCCCCCCCCCGCCATCATCCCGAGGGCCACAATGCCGCCCCCCCCCCGCCTTAAATCTCTTGATCTACACAATAAATACGGCGGGGGGCGGCTCAGGCGCGGGGGAGGCAGCGGCGGGGCCAGGCCGGGGGGGCACAGGCAGCGGAACGAGCCCGCGGTGTTGAGGCAGCGGCCGGGCTGGCAGCGGGGGGGGCCTGAACACTCGTCCACGTCTGGGGAGGGCGGCGGCACAGAAGGGGTTAATGGGGTATTGGGGGGGGATGGGATGGGGGGTGGGGATGGGGGGGGCTCAGGGTGCTGGGGAGGGGGTTTGGGTGCTGAGGAAGGAGTTTTGGAGGGGGGCTGGGTGCTGGGGAGGGGGTTTAGGTGCTGGGGAGGGGGTTTAGGTGCTGGGGGAGGGGGTTTGGGTGCTGGGGAAGGAGTTTTGGAGGGGGTTTGGGTGCTGAGGGAGGGGTTTTGGGTGCTGGGGAGGGGATTTGGGTGCTGGGGAGGGGGATAGGGAGGGGGTTTGGATGCTGAGGGAGGGGGTTTGGGAGGGGGCCTGGGTGCTGAGGGAGGGGGTTTGGGTGCTGGGGAGGACTCTGGGTGCTGGGGAAGGGGACCCGGGTGCTGGGGAGGGGATCAGGGTGCTGGGGAGGGGGTTTGGGTGCTGAATGAGGGGGTTTGGGTGCTGGGTTGGGCTCAGGGTGCTGGGGAGGGGGATAGGGAGGGGGTTTGGGTGCTGGGGAAGGAGTTCGGGAGGGGGTTTGGGTGCTGGGGAGGGGTTTTGGGTACTGGGGGAAGGGCTCAGGGTGCTGGGGAGGGGGTTTGGGTGCTGGGGAAGGAGTTTTGGAGAGGGGCTGGGTGCTGGGGAGGGCTCTGGGTGCTGAGGGAGGGGGTTTGGGTGCTTGGGGAAGGGGTTTGGGTGCTGGGGGAGGGCTCAGGGTGCTGGGGAGGGGGATAGGGAGGGAATTTGGGTGCCGAGGAGGAAATTTGGGAGGGGGTTGGGTGCTGGGGCGGGCTCAGTCTTGAAAGGGGGCTCCTGGTGTTGGGGGGTGGTCAGGGTGCTGGGGGAGGGGTCAGTCTGGTTGGGGGGGGTCAGACTGAAAGGGGGCTCAGGCTGATTTGAGGGAGTCAGGCTGGTTTGGGGGCTCAGGCTGGTGTGGAGCTGTCTGTTTTGGGGGGCTCAATCTGGTGTGGGGGTGTCTGTGTTTTGGGGGGCTCAGGCTGGTTTGCGGGGTTCAGGCTGGTTTGGGGGTGTCTGTGTTTTGGAGGGCTCAGGCTAGTTTTGGGGGGCTCAGGCTGGTGTGGGGGTGTCTATGTTTTGGGGGCTCAATCTGGTGTGGGGGTGTCTGTGTTTTGAGGGGCTCAGTCTGGTTTGGGGGCTCAGGCTAGTTTGGGGGCTCAGGCTGGTTTGAGGACTCAGTCTGATTTGGGGGTGTCAGTGTGTTTTGGGGGGCTCAGTCTGGTTTGGGGGCTCAGGTTGGTTTTGGGGGGCTCAGTCTGGTCTGGGGGGCTCAGAGTGTTTTGGGGGACTCAGGCTGGTGTGGGGGTGTTTGTGGTTTGGGGGGCTCAGGCTGGTTTTGGGGGCCTCAGGCTGGTGTGGGGGTGTCTGTGTTTTGGGGGGCTCAGGCTTGTTTGGGGGGCTCAGGCTGGTGTGGGGGTGTCTGTGTTTTGGGGGGCTCAGGCTGGTTTTGGGGGATAGTGTGTTTTGGGGGGCTCAGGCTGGTGTGGGAGTGTCTGTGTTTTGGGGGGCTCGGGCTGGTGTGGGGGTGTCTGTGTTTTGGGGGGCTCAGGCTGGTGTGGGGGTGTCTCACCGACACAGTCGAACTGCACCGGGTCCAGCCAGTAGCCGGGGTCGCAGCTGCAGGTGAAGCCGTCGGGGAGCCGGATGCAGCGCCCGTGGCGGCACCCAGTGAGCACCCCACACTCCTCCCCTGGGGCTGAGGGGGTCAGGCTGGGGGTCAGCACCCCAAAATCCACCCCCTCAGGCTGGTTTGGGGGTGTCTGTGTTTTGGAGGGCTCAGGCTGGTTTGGGGGACAGTGTGTTTTGGGGGGCTCAGAGTGGTGTGGGGGTGTCTGTGTTTTGAGGGGCTCAGGCTGGTGTGGGGGTGTCTGTGTTTTGGGGCGCTCAGGCTGGTGTGGGAGTGTCTGTGTTTTGGGGGGCTCAGGCTGGTTTTGGGGGACAGTGTGTTTTGGGGGGCTCAGGCTGGTGTGGGGGTGTCTGTGTTTTGGGGCGCTCAGGCTGGTGTGGGGGTGTCTCACTGACACAGTCGAGCTGCTCCGGGTCCAGCCAGTAGCCAGGGTCGCAGCTGCAGGTGAAGCCGTCGGGGAGCCGGACGCAGCGCCCGTGGTGGCACCCAGTGAGCACCCCACACTCCTCCCCTGGGACTGGGGGGGTCAGGCTGGGGGTCAGCACCCCAAAATCCACCTCCCCTCCACCCCACCCCCTCCCCAAACTCACCCTCCTCCTCTTCCTTCTCCTCTTCGTCCTCCACCAAGGCTCCGTGGGCTTGGTAGGACCAGGTGTGGGGGTCGGGGTGGGGGTCAGGGTGGGGGTCGAGGGGTTCATAACGGGGTCCCCGAGGTCGGTGAGGGATGAAAGGTAAAGGGGGGGCCTCAAAATCATCCCCCTCGTACCGGGGGGGGGGGTGTAAAGAGGATCGTGAGCACCGATGCCGCCAAGCCCCGCCCCGAAGTAGTAAGGGTCGTATTCGGAACGGGGGGGCAGAGTGGGGGGGGCGAGGTGGGACCCCCCGAAATAGTCGGGACTGTAAGGTGGGGGTGGGGGGGGCGTAAGGGGGGGGTGCTCGAAGGGGGGCGCAGCGTAGCCCGGGGGGCGCAGAACGTTGCACAGGAACTCGAAGTCGTCTGGGGAGGAGGGAGGAGAGAGAGAGGAGAGAGGGGGGTTATGGGGGACCCCCACACACAGTAAATGGGAATGGGAGGGGGTTGGGGGGCTGGGGAGGGGGTTGGGGTGGGGGTTTGGATGCTGGGGAGGGAGTTTGGGTGCTGGAGGTGGGCTCAGGGTGCTGGGGAGGGGGTTTGGGTGCTGGGGGAGGACTCTGGGTGCTGTGGAGGGGATTGGGGAGGGAGTTTGGGTGCTGGGGAGGGGGTTTAGGTGTTGGAGGTGGGCTCAGGGTGCTGGGGAGGGGGTTGGGAGGGCTTGGGATGCCGGGGAAGAGGGTTATGTGTTGGGGGTTTGGGTGCTGGGGGTGGGCTCAGGGGGTCTGGGTGCTGGGAGGGGGTTGGGGGGGACAGGGTGCTGGGGAGGGGGTTTGGGTGCTGGGGGAGGGCTCTGGGTGCTATGGAGGGGGTTGGGGAGGGGGTTTGGGTGCTGGGGGTGGGTTCAGGGTGCTATGGAGGGGGTTGGGGAGGGGGTTTGGGTGCTGGGGAGGGGGTTTGAGTGCTGGGGGTGGGCTCTGGGTGCTGGGAGGGGGTTTGGGTGCTGAGGGGGAGGGGGATTGGTGCTGGGGGGATAAAAACGCCCCCCAAAGGGGTCCTGAGATGGGGGGGTGGGGGGCTATGCGTGACCTTCTTAGTGAGGCACTTGGGGTCCCATCATGGGGGTGCATGGAGGGGTCAGCTGGATCCCTCCCATCGCCACGGGGTGAGTGGGGGATGTTGAGGGGTCCCTGTTGCTGCCCATTCCCGAAGGAAATGGGCACACTCCCCAGGCTGTGTGTGTTGGTGTACAGGCAACACAGGGGCTCCCTCCAGCAGATGGGTTTCCCTGGCCCCTGGCAGGCCACACCTTTCCCCACTCCTTGTCCCATCTACGGATGGGTGTCTCGATGCCTTTTCACAGTGAGTCACCCCCAAGGAGCAGCCCTTGCTTTTTACAGGGCCTGTTGCCAGGGGCACAGTTGGTGGTGTATTGGTTGTTGAGATTTCCCCACCCAGACCGTGTTCATTCATGACCACATTTATTAGAGCTACAAAGGTATAATTTATTGGAACACGGGAGGGAGGGTCACGAAGGGGAGAGGGTCGTGTACCAGAGAGTGGCAAAGCGGAGAGGGGAGAGGGTCGCCATGCGGAGAGAGTCATGAAGTGGAGAGGGACGTGGAGAGTGTCATGAACATAGAGAGCCTTGTGAAGCGGGGAGTCCTGAAGCGGGGAGTCCTGAAGCTGGAGTCCTGAAGCGGGGAGGCCTGAAGCTGGAGTCCTGAAGCGGTGAGTCCTGAAGCTGGAGTCCTGAAGCGGGGAGTCTTGAAGTGGAGAGGGTCACATAGTAGAGAGAGTCGTGAAGTGTAGAGGGTCGTGGAGGGGGTCGTGAACTGGAGGGTCTTGAAGTGGAGAGGGTCATTAAGCGTGAGTCGTGGAGACAGTCTTGAAGTGGAGAAAGTTGTAAAGCTGCAAGGCTCTTGGAGAGGGTCTTGAAGTGGTGAGTCATGAAGCGCAGAGTTGTGGAGGGTGCCCGAAGTGCAGAGTCTTGAAGTGGAAAGGGTCATGAAGCAGAGAGTCGTGACCTTGAGATGTTTGTGAACTATAGAGTGTCGAGAAGCAGAGAGTCGTGAAGTAGAGAGGGTCGTGAAACTGAAAGGATCGTGGAGAAGGTCCTGAAGTGGTGAGTGGTGGAGGGTCGTGGAGAGGGTCGGAAGCATCGAGTCTTGGAAGTGGAGAGGGTCGTGAAGTGGAGAGCTGTGAAGTTGAGAAGTTTGTGAAGTGTAGAGAGTCTTGGAGAGTCGTGAAGTGCAGGTGGTGGGAAGCACAGAGTGGTGAAGTGGAGAGGGACGCGAAGCGGAGAGTGGTGGAGAGAGTCGTGGAGACAGTCATGAAGCTGAGATAGTGAAGAGGGTCGCGAAGCGGAGAGTGGTGGAGAGAGTCACGTACCTTAGAGTCCCAAAGTGGGGAGTGGGGAGTGGGGAAGTGGGGAGGGTCGTTTACCTTAGAGTCATGAAGTGGGGAGTCGGGAAGTGGGGAGGGTCGTAAAGCAGAGAGGGTCACGAAGCGGAGGGTCCAAGGTCTTGTGCTGCAATGGATTCTGACACTAGAGTGGCACTCTGACATCAATATTTCCGTGGTGTTGCAAAGAGGAGCCTTGGCATTCGTTTGTAGTGCCGGGACCCATACTGTGGTGGATCGACCTCCATGGGCTCTTCCCGATCCTGAGGTGGATCCACCTCCATGGGCTCCTCCTGATCCTTTGGTGGATCCACTTCCATTGGCTCCACCCTGTCAGCTGCTGGAGGAAAAGCCATTGCAGCAGGAGCAAGAAGAGTTGCGGGAGGAGGAAAAAATGGTGCGGGAGGAGGAAAAAATGGTGCAGTAGGAGGAAAGGGGAGGGGAAAGGCAGCCATCGGTGCAGGGGGGCAAGTCGTTGTTGCAGGCATTGCTGGAGGAAAGGCAGGAGGTGCTGGAGGAGGAAAGGTGAACGTTGGTGGTACAGGAAAAGCCATTGGTGCAGGGGGAAAAGCTGGCGGAAAGGCAGGTGCTGCTGGAGGAGGAAAGGCAGGTGTTGCTGCTGCTTTGTTGATCTTGAGAAGTCTCTGAAGCCACATCTTCGCCCTCCTGAACTTCTTCCCTTCTTGGCCAGGCAGAGATGAGCAACTGCTGTCTTTGGTGCTAAGGATCCCCGTCCAAGTGTGTGGAGGTCACGACGCCAGGAGCTCTGCAGCTGAGAGTCAAGTGCCGTGTGTCGGTTGGTATGCTAATGGGGTTAACGGACATGGCAGGAGACAGCGTGATGTCAGCAGCACACGCTGGGGTGAATGCAAATGTCCACACGGACGACTGTGATTGGCTCCTGTGTGTGTTGGCTTGGCAGCGTGAGCTTAGGACTAGATGATGGTCAAGGCCTTTTCCAAGCAAACTAATGCTATGATTTGATGAAAGGTAGCGTGGTGTGGGAGGAAGAGGAGGGCTGTGGAGGGGCAGAGGGCCCCTTCCTGGGAGTGTCCCCTCTGTGTCCATTGCTAAAGGAGGGCCGTAGCAGGGATTGGGTCTGACCTGTGGTTTCTGGGTGTTAAGTAGGAGAAGCACAGCACGTCACAAGGCAAGGCTGCTGCGGCTTTCAAAGCTACCCTTGAACTCGATTTGTGACTTAGGCACCTTGATCTTGTAGAGAGGGCTTGGATGGGATTGCCGAGTGGGTGGCCTCCACGGTGCTCCAAAATATGCCTTTCTTGGCTGCTGAGAAGTGCCAGTGGGCTGATGCTTCTTGTCCAAGTGGTGCTTTGCAGCCCTACTTTCCTGACTTTGGGCCAGAGCCCTTCCGAGTGGGCTTGTCAAGCCCCAGAAGTGCCTTCTAAGCTGCACTGGATCTCATGGATGTGAAGCCGTGCCGTTCGTTGCCTTCTCTCCTTTGGCACTTAGTGCAGGGAGCTTTGGCTGCTTGTCTGTCAGCATCAGGATGTTGTGAGTTCAAGGCTCCTGCCTTCCATTGGCTGCATCCTGTTGGCTCTGCAGACTGGGAGCAGGCTGGCATTTTTCAGGCAGGAGCAAGGTAGTTCTGATCCTCTGGCACTATCAGAAAGCATCAGTGTTTGTGCTGTAGCAAGACTGAAAAGAGTCCCCCGCAGAGAGTGACTGGGAAGAACAGGCAAGCTGCTGCTGCCAAGGAAGGCTACGTCTTTCTGTCCAGCAAAGGCTTTCACGTTTATTGCCAAGGCATAAGGTGCCCGTCATGCGCAAACAGTTGCAAGGTGTCTTTGGAAGGCAGCAAAACCTGTTGCTTCCTGATCTCGCTTCACGTCTCCAACGTTGCTCTGCATGAAGCATCTGAAGGGTGGAGAGGAGTGGGTTGGTATCTAAAAATCAATCCTCGTTTTGCTTTAATTCTAAAGCAAAGATATCCTTGTGTCCTCTCATCTGGAGAAAGAGGATCCTGTGTGTAGTCAAGCACATAGTTAAATACCTTTATCTGGTAAGGCCATTGTTGCTGCCTGCAAGAAGATAATGTGCCCAGAGCTGCTGGAGGTGGGATTTGAACTCCTTCTCTTGTTGCAGATGGCGGAAGCTGTGCAGACTCAAGATCAACCAATGGAGGAGGAGGTGGAGACCTTTGCCTTCCAGGCAGAGATTGCTCAGTTGATGTCTCTGATGATCAACACTTTCTATTCCAATAAGGAAATCTTTCTGAGGGAGCTGATTTCCAACTGATCAGAGGTAAGTCCTTTAAGGTCTGCCCTCATTCATGTCAATAAAGCTGCTATAATGTTAAAAACCAGGCAATGCTAAAGCCTGCATCTTCTTTTAAAGGCTCTGGACAAGATAAGGTACGAGAGCTTGACAGACCCAAGCAAGCGGGATTCTGGAAAAGACCTGAAAATTGACTTGGTTCCAAACAAGCACGATCGCCCACTGTGGATACAGGCATAGGGATGACCAAAGCTGACCTGGTCAACAACCTTGGTACTATTGCCAAATGTGGTACTAAGGCTTTCATGGAAGCACTGCAGGCAGGAGCTGATATGTCCATGATTGGGCGGTTTGGTGTTGCTTTCTACTCGGCCTACTTGGTTGCAGAAAAAGTGCCAGTGATCACCAAGCACAATGATGATGAGCAGGACGCTTGGGAGTGGTCAGCTGGAGGATCTTTCACTGTCAGACTTGATAATGGTGAGTATGAAATGTCTCTGCTCAAGTATGCTTTCTAGAAGGTTTTTGGTACTCGGATACCTAATGTATTCATTGAAAATGAAAGGAATTGGGACTAGTCATGTGTCAGGTGAAGCCCAGGCCCAGTTGTTCTCATACCATTCCTGTTTGAGTAGCTGTTGGTACCAAAGGGAATGCTTCATAATGAACAGTAAGCTTTCAAAGCTTGTAGATATCAATATTTCTGTAGGTTCCTACAGTTTATCTACAGAAACTTGAAAGAGACCATGTGAGTAGATGAATGAGTTTCAAATCTCTTAGACTTGCCTGAAGTACCTTCTAGGTACGGTCAGCCCGAGGAAGTGTCTGTGAGGCTGTTCCTGTGCCCAGAAGTTTCCCTTCTCCCAGTAAAGATACTGCAGGACGTAGTCAAAGAAAATCTGCTTTAATATTCATTCCAAAGTCAAAGTGTAGGCTTCTGCTGCACAAATTAAAGCCGTCAACACCGTTCTAGGTGAACCTTTGGGCCCTGGAACAAAAGTCATCCTGCATCTGAAGGAAGATCAGACTGAATACCTGGAAGAGCGGCGAATCAAGGAGATTGTGAAGAAGCACTCTCAGTTCATTGGCTACCCCATCACACTCTTTGTACGTACCTTGCTTCAAGTTTTTACAAGGCTATTAATACATTTCACAAGATCTAGGTAAGTCACGTCATTTTAAGGGTTGGAAGGGACCTGGAAAGCTCATCCAGTGCAACCCCCCTGCCAGAGCAGGACCACCTAGAGTAGGTCACACAGGAACTGATCCAGATGGGTTTGGAATGTTTCCAGAGGAGAGTCCACAGCCCATCTGGGCAGCCCCTGCCAGTGCGGCCTCACCTGAACACTGAAGAGGTGTGTTTCTTTGGAAGCTCTTACGTTCCAGCTTGTACCCATTGCCCCTTGTCCTAGAGCACAGCCTGGCTCTATCCTCCTCACACACAGCCTTTATGGCTTTGTCAACATGAATGAGGTCACTGCTCAGTCTCCTCCAAGCTCAAGAGCCCCAGCTCCCTCAGCCTTTCATCACAAGGGAGATGCTCCACTCCATCATCTCTGTGGCCCTGTGCTGAACTGTCTCCAGGAGCTCCCTGTCCTTCTGGAACTAAGGAGCCCAGAACTGTGCTGCCCGTTCCCGAAGGAAAACACAAAACAACCGAGGTCGTTTCATGCGGTGCTTTATTGAGGGCCCTAGGGACCTGAGGACTAGTGTCCAAAGTCAGAGCCCCCACTAACAGAAAATTTCACAGAGTTTGTATACTTTCCACAAATGATTACTTCATCAGGTCCCCGTGATGTTTACCAGTTTTCTTAGACTTTAGAATTATGTCGTGCTCTTTCATGTAGTTACTTGAGACAACGCTTATCTGAATCCACAACCAGAAATTTCCATAGATAACAAACAGGTAAACATTCGAGATAATGATTTCTTTGAGAAAAACAAGATTCAGGTTCAGCATTCTTCACTAATCTCTTTGCTTTGTTTAAGCAAGAATGCACAAGCTCAGCATGCCCCACTAGTTCCCTAGACTGCTAGGTTACATCAATATCCCACACTGGTCACTAGGCCTCGATACAGACCTTAGCCTAACTACTTCTAACTTTCCATATACAGTAATGCTAACAAGTCCCCCCTTTTGAGCATTTTTCTATCTTGCAAGGATGCTCAACATCATCTGTCTCTATTGTCCGTGTCCCAAGTAGTGGTTTCCTTATATGATGGAGGAGGAGACCCATTTCCAGTTCCATTTCTGGTCATCGCATTCATTAATCTGCGGGTGTTGAGCTTTTCTCTGGTAATGGTTCCTAAAATACACTTGTAAACTATATAAATTATCATCAATAGTATAACAAACATAGTTACATATTGGATGACTGAGGAAATCCACCCAGAGACCTGGAGCCCCAATGAATCAAATATTGCTCCTATCCAATTATGTTGAGCTTCTTCTTCAATTTCTTTGGCTTTGGTTTCAACCTTCTCCAATTGTAAAATATCTTTTTCTACTTCGATTGTCATGTTTGGAATATGGATACAGCAGTGATCAATTCTTTTGCTCAGGTAACCACAGACCCCATGTTCCCGCAGCAGCAACATATCTAAGGCCATTCTATTCTGCAAAGTCATTCTGCTAGTTGCCTGTAGCTGCAAATTCATATCCCTAAACCCTTTCTTGGTGGCTGCTGCTAATCTTTTAGTTTGGCCCAGTAGCTTATACAACATTTCCCTATTACGGTAGGATGCAACCTGTGCAAACAAAGACTCTAAAGCCCAGCCAAAGTTTACTCCATCACTTGGTTCATGCCACTCATCTTCTACCTTGATATCATCACCTATTTCCCTTTTCTTCCGAGCTATCCTTGTTTCTAATTTAGATTGTCTCCAAAATGGGCATCATGTGGGAACTCCCAAGGTTATTTGAGTTACTGGACCATCAAATGGTAAATGGGTGGTCCATTGCCCATGACCCATAACCCAAACTAAGTTTCCTGGACTTCTGATTGTGGTGGATTTACAGTTGATGACCCTTTTTCCATACATCCCTTTCTCATGTACATCTCCCTTTATTTTGTCTTTAATCGTATGATTGTATCCCCGACATTCACACCCCCATTTCAGCAGAACTCTAACAGGGACTAAACCTATCTGACTCTCTGGGGAGTCATAAATAAAAACTTTCGTACAGTTCCATATTTCTTTCTGATCTCTGGATGGTCTCACGGAAGTGTATGTAGCCATCACACTATCGTGAGTCTGATCTTTCTCCCCTGTCCATTGTATACACCATTGTACTGGACCTAGGTAACTATATGATTCCAACAAACCAGGTCCCCATACTGTGTCCCATTCATCTTCCAAAGTTTGTTGTTGTGTAACATTCAGGCAGATCTCTTCATTCCTAATCTTTTCAACTTTTATTCTTGTGCTACTACACCAATATCCAATTATTGGAATAGTACTATCTACTGTACAGCGACCTTTAATATTGCCACCTCTCCCATAAGGACCTGTTCTAACCCATCTATAATACCCCGGCAATGATCTACACTCCTTTTCCGTTAAATCCCCCTTTATTAAACACCCATTTGTCCACTCTTCATACTTTATTGATACTTGCCTGCAGTTCCAAGTAAAATTAACAGAGGTTTCTGGCATGGTTGTTATTGGAATAATTCCCCAGGGTATAGGTTCACCTGCAGCCTGAGGTAGTGGCAAACATGCTGTAATCTTAGATACATTCTGAATCATTCCAAAATCTCTAATCAACCCAACCACTAAGTTTTCCCGTCCTTCATCTCGATGGAAGTTTATTGTCCCATTTCCTACATCCCGTATTCTCCTTCGGCTATATTTGCCTCTAATTAATGATACTAACATCCTAGAGTGGGCCTACCACGCATCTTTGGCTATCCAACACCAATACATCCCTTCATCATCTGACTGCACGTCATTTATTATTAATACTATGGTGCCGCCTAACCTCTTCTCTATCCGATATTTCCTTCCAGGCTATATACTGCTATCTCCAAACCACCACCCAAAATCTGAAAAACTCATTCTGGGATTCACTTTACATGTTAAAATAACTATTTTCCCTTCGTTGGCCTGATACACCCCTTGTGTGGCCCTAATTCCTTGATTCAAATGAGGTCGGCCTTGCACATTTCTTTTTCCATAATTAGAGTAGGGTCCACATACAACTACACATAGATATTGTCCATCCACCTTACCCAACAGAGGTTGAGTATAATTCAGCCATCCTATCCCTCTGTTCCCCACATTCCACCAACTGATTCCTTCCTCGATCCTGTCCCACAATCCTTGAGGTCCCATTTTCCACCATTTAACTTGAACCGGGGCTTCACATTCTCTTTGTGAAGTAAAAGTGCAGTTTTATCCTCAAGGGTGGGCCATCCCACATATCCACTAAAGCTATTTTTGGTATTACTTCTACTCCCTCCTGAATCGGGGACCAAGGTACTACTCTCAAATCTATTCGCTTATAATCAAAATTTTCCCGAATTAACACCAAACACATGTATACTCCTGCTTCTCCTAACGTTAAATTAGTCAATTGCAAGGTAACACTTCCTTTTTTGGGTATCCTTATTCCAAACAGTAACAATACTTGCAGTCAATCTGGTTTGTCCTTGTTTCCAAATCACAATTATTTCCTTGGCTCCAGCTCCTTGGTCATCAGCAATGTCACAGGTTAAATTGTCACAGGTTAAATTGACATCCATCCCTTCCATGACAGTAACCACGGGCTCTGTAACAGTGACAAATACAAATCCATTGAACAATACCATTTTCAATAATATCAACAGTACAACAGTTAAGAATGCTGTTTGGCTCGAAATATCATTCGAGTGGGGGATACCACTTGGGTTTCCCATTCGGTTGGAACCTTCTTGACTCGAGTGTAGTGGATCCAAGCGTCAATTCCCGCTACCTTTATGGCTGTGAAAGTTGTCAAGATCACTTGGTGGGGACCGTCCCATGTCTCTCTCAGTGAGTCTGTGAACCAATTCGTCACATAGACCTGATCTCCCGGTTGAATATCATGCACTGGATTTTCCAGCGGGAGCGGCCGATTCCATTGAAGGGCACCCCGTAAGGCGTTGAGAACTCTATTGAGCGACATAACATAGTTAAAAATCACCTGGTCTCCCAATACATGTGGGTCTCCTTTTAACACGGTGGCATGATAAGGCTTGCCGTACGGTATCTCGTACGAACTTACTCCTATCCTTTCCCTAGGTTTTATCCTAATCCTAAGTAACGCTAACGGCAAAGCTTGGGGCCACTGAAGTTTGGCCTCCTGACATATCCTTTTGATCTGATTTTTCAATGTTTGGTTCATCCTTTCTACTTGACCACTAGACTGGGGTCTCCATGGAGTGTGTAAATTCCAGGTAATGTCTAACGTCCTAGCCACCTCCTGAACTATCCCTGCCACAAAATGTGGGCCTCTATCTGATAATAATCCCAGTGGTACTCCAAATCTAGGTATTATTTCTTTCAACAAAGTTTTCACCACTTCCTTTGCTTGGTTTGTTCTACAAGGGAAGGCTTCTGGCCACCCCAAAAAGGTGCACACATACACCAACAGGTATTTAAGTCCCTGAGCCCTTGGAAGTTCTGAAAAGTCGACCTGCCAATAATCTTCAGGCTCTGGTCCTATTTGTAATTTTCCCAACTGCACCTGTTTCCTTACAATAGGATTATTCTTTAAACAAACTGGGCACATGGCATTCACCCTTTTCGCCAGCGTTAACATTTGGTTGGAAATTATTTCCTTTTTCAAAAATTTTACCAACACCTCTGCTCCCCAATGGCATTTATTGTGTTCAGTCTCTAATATGGACTTCATAACATTTTTGGGCACCACCACTTGTCCCGTTGTCGTTACATACCATCCAATTGCATTCTTTTGGGCCTTCAGATATGTCACCAATTTCTCATCATCGGCAGAATAGCTCGGTTTCCGAATCATATGACGAGAAACAGGGCTCACCTTGGTTGGTATTAAAGCCATCTAAGTCCAAACCTGTCGAGCAGCTTCTTTAGCAGTGATGTCTGCTAGTTCATTCCCTCGATATATCTTTCCTTCTTCTTTACGATGTCCCCTGATGTGCATTACTGCTACCTTTTCTGGTTTATGTACCGCATCCAACAGGGCGAGAACTTCCAATCTATGTTTTATCATAGTCCCTTGTGAGTTTAACAGTCCCCGTTCTTTCCATAAGGCACCATGAACATGTACAACTCCAAAGGCATATTTCGAGTCAGTCCATACATTTACCTTTTTTCCAGTACTCAAAATTAATGCCCTGGTAAGTCCAATTATCTCTGCCTTTTGAGCAGATGTCCCAGGGGCTAAAGCCTTTGCTTCAATCACTTGTGCAGCTGTGACCACCGCATATCCCGCATACCTGGTTCCATTTTCCACAAAGCTGGATCCATCGGTAAAGAGATCCCAATCTGAATCTTCTAACGGTGTGTCCTTTAGGTCTGCTCGGCTCGCATACACCTGTTCAATTGTTTCTACACAATCATGAACCAGCTCCCCTTCTTCCTGTTTGCTGTGAAGAAATTCTGCTGGGTTGATATGGTTAGTTATCTTAAGTTCCACATCATCTTGTTCTCTTAATATAGCTTGATATTGTAACATTCTGCTGGATGATAACCAGTGACCCCCCTTTTGTTCCAGGACAGCCAAGACCATATGGGGCACAAAGACCTCCATTTTCCTTCCCAAAGTCAGTTTTCGGGCTTCCTGTATGAGGATCACTGTGGCCGTAACTGCCCTCAAGCATGACGGCCAACCAGCACTAACATTGTCCAGTTGTTTTGAAAAATATCCCACTGGGCGTTTCCATGACCCTATTTTCTGGGTCAACACTCCCAGAGCCAGATTCTGCCTTTCATTTACATAAAGCTGAAAATCCTTATTTAAGTCCGGCAACCCTAAGGCAGGTGCTTCTTTCAGAGCTTGTTTTAGCTCCTGAAAGGCTCTTTTCCTTTGTGGACTCCATTCCAATTGGGGCTCCTTCAAAGCCTCATACAAGGGTTTGGCTAACAATCCAAAATTTAGAATCCACAGTCTACACCAACCAACCATTCCTAAAAATGATCTCAGTTCCTGATGATTCCTTGGAATGGGTATGGCACATATTGCCTCAATTCTGTTTGTGCCCAATCGTCTCTGACCTTGCATCAATTCACATCCCAAATAAAGAACACTCTCTTTGAGGAGCTGGGCCTTTTCCTTAGATACTCGATATCCTGCTTGTCCCAGCATATTCAGTAAGGCAATTGTAAGCTTCAGGCAAACTTCCTTTTCCTCAGTTGCCAACAGAATATCATCCACATACTGCAAAATCACATAAGAGAATGGAGATTCTCTTACCTGTTCGGTCTTCCATTCCTCCAACTCTTTGGCTAATTGATTTCCGAAAATAGTGGGGCTGTTTTTGAAACCCTGCGGAAGCCGTGTCCATGTCAGTTGTTTCTTCCTTCCCGAATTTGGATCTTCCCATTCAAATGCAAAATACTTCCTACTTGGTAATGCCAGCGGGATGCAGAAGGCGGCATCTTTCAAATCAATTACTGTAAACCATTTAAACCTTTCCGACACAGATGTTAACAGAGTATAAGGGTTAGCAACCACAGGGTGAATGTCCTTTACTATTTCATTTATGGCCCTTAAATCTTGCACTAGCCTATATTTACCATTAGGCTTTCTTAAAGGAAAAATAGGAGTGTTATACTCGGATTCACACTCCTGTAAAATTCCTTGAATCACAAATTGGGTTATCAGTGGAGCCACTCCTTTCCTAGCCTCCAACTTAATTGGATATTGTCTAACCCTAACCGGCTGGGCTCCTTCTTTCAGTTCTACAACAACAGGTTGGGCAGCTTTTGACTTTCCTGGGGTCCCTGTTTCTCATACCCAGAGTACAACTGCCTGATCTATTTCTTCTGGAATGGGAGTAGGTTCTATTTCCTTTATTACAAAAATTTTCCCAATTTCTTCATTTGGAATCTCCAATTTTACTCTCCCATTTTCAAATATTATTTTCACGTTTAACAAAGACAATAAATCCCTTCCAAACAGGGACTTGGGACAATTGGGCATATACAAAAACTGATGATCCAATTCCTTTCCCCCAAATTTCAAATTTAGAGGCTGCAAAAATGGTCTTTCTTCCAGCTGACCCATAGCCCCTACCACCTGTACGGTGGTATCACTTATTGGTCCCAGTCTTTTGTTGAGAACTGAATAAGTAGCTCCTGTATCAACTGTGAATTCCTGTTCTTTACCATTTATTTCTAACCTTACCTTTAACCCTTGCTCTAGTCAGCTCTGATTTTGGTAGTTCCCCAAAACCAGGGCCTGGGCGACATCTGCCAGAGGCATAGGATAACTACCCATTGTCCCGGCGCCACCCCCCATTCCATTTTTCACAGGACATTCATTCTTCCACTGTCCTATCTGCCGACAAAAAGCACACTGATTAGAACCTAGCTTTCCTTGGTTAGGGTTTCCCATTCGAAACCCCCCCTCTTCCCTGACCATAACCATTTCCTTTTCTGTAGTATCCATAATCGTATCCAATAAAACTTGCAAGTCATTCCAATCAGGATTCTGAGTTTTCATTACCATCTTAACCACTCGTGCTACTCGCTCAGGGTCCTCCCAATAACTACCAGCTGACTGTTTCCAAATCACCAGGTCGCTAGGAGAGAATGGAACCTTTATTAATACCTTCCCTCCTTGGGGTCCCATTGCTTCCCGTAAGGGAGCTATTAGCTGAGGCTCTCCCTGATTCCTTCTACCTTGTCTGGTACGTTCTGCAAGGGGGGTTCTCTGTATATTTCAGTGACTTGCCGGAGAGGGAGTCTGAGGGCAAAGAGTAACTGAAAACTGAGGAGTTCTAGGAGGGCTGGGAAATTTTACTATTCCGTTGTCCTCGTTCTCCTCTTCTTCCTCCTCATTACCATCGTCCTCACTATCCTGTTCCATCTGAGGTGGAACATAGGGTGGAGCAGAGGGACCCTGTCCACTATGAGCAACTAATAACGATAAATCTTCCTCTGGACCAGAGGAGGCAGCTAAACACTTAACACACATAGATCTCTTCTTACATTCACTACACCCTAATTCCTTTGTTTCCAAAACTAAAATACCACATTCCTTCTGCCAATCCAGTTTTCGCCCTAAATAATAAAACAAATCCAAATACGGGATCTCATCCCATTTCTCATTGTCCCGTAAATACTGCATCAAAGGCGATATAATACCCGGATCGACAGTACCGTTTAGGGGCCACGCAGGTCCCCTTTCTGACTCATATAAAGGCCACCAATGATTACAATAGTTTATCATTTTGCCCTTATTCAAATCCTGATAAAAATCCAGCACTCCTCCATCTTCCCAGCAAACATCCTAATGGGGTGTTTCCTGGGATTTTACTATTAGACTGAACTAACGCCTTAAAAGTTTTAAGCGGCATCATTTCAAGTATTCACGAAACAAAATAACAGCAGACAAAATAACAGCAAACACAGACACTGTAACGATACAAACAAAAACCACAAAACCAATACCCAGTACCAAACCAACTTGCCACTTCTCGACGACACAAGGGGCAAGTGCCGGACCTGCGCGGCTTTCGCCGCGTCTTACAGCCGGCGCCTGGGCATCCACCAAGACGTCTTAGCCCAACTCAGCGAGGATCGCCGCCTCGTCTTATGAGCAGGCACCCATACCAGAAAATAAAGCACCTATGGGCTTACCTTATAGCAGTCGTCCGCCAGGTGCGGGGGTCGGGCACGAACCGATGACTCCCCGAGAAACTCTCGGTGCCGGCGTGGAGTAAATCAGCACGCGAACTGCCCCAGCCACCCTCGGAGTCCTGCCGCGGTCGCCAGAAAACTGCTGCCCGTTCCCGAAGGAAAACACAAAACAACCGAGGTCGTTTCATGCGGTGCTTTATTGAGGGCCCTAGGGACCTGAGGACTAGTGTCCAAAGTCAGAGCCCCCACTAACAGAAAATTTCACAGAGTTTATATACTTTCCACAAATGATTACTTCATCAGGTCCCCGTGATGTTTACCAGTTTTCTTAGACTTTAGGATTATGTCGTGCTCTTTCATGCAGTTACTTGAGACTATGCTTATCTGAATCCACAGCCAGGAATTTCCATAGATAACAAACAGGTAAACATTCGAGATAACGATTTCCTTGAGAAAAACAAGATTCAGCATTCAGTATTCTTCACTAATCTCTTTGCTTTGTTTAAGCAAGAATGCACAAGCTCAGCATGCCCCACTAGTTCCCTAGACTGCTAGGTTACATCAACACCCCACACTGCTGACTAGACCTCCATACAGACCTTAGCCTAACTACTTCTAACTTACCATACACAGTAATGCTAACAATACCACACTTTTTCTCCTCAGCTCCCACTGAAAAAATATATGTTGTGGGTTAAGTTATAGCACTAAGTATGGAGGCTACAAGAAAGCAGGAAGGCAGACCCCAGCTACAGTAGTCAGTAGGTCCCCATGCAGTCTATCAGCCAGCAAGGTGTCACATTTGCAGCTGCTTTCCTGTGGGAGCTATCTTCAATACAACACCTTTTCTCCTCAGCTCCCATTGAAAAAATACATGAGTCTGTTAAGGTATACCACTGAGTATGGGAGCTACAAGAAAGCAGGAAGGCAGACCCCAGCTACAGTAGTAAGTAGGTCCCCATGCATTCTATCAGCCAGCACGGTGTC
Organism: Colius striatus; assembly: GCF_028858725.1. NCBI lineage: Eukaryota > Metazoa > Chordata > Aves > Coliiformes > Coliidae > Colius > Colius striatus. The sequence goes on from NW_026908528.1 coordinate 1,284,015, forward strand.
ACATTTGCAGCTCCTTTCCTGTGGGAGCTATCTTCAATACCACAGTTTTTATCCTCAGCTCCCATTGAAAAAATACATGTGTCTGTTAAGTTATGCCACTGAATATGGGAGCTACAAGAAAGCAGGAAGGCAGACCCCAGCTACAGTAGTAAGTAGGTCCCCATGCAGTCTGTCAGCCAGCAAGGTGTAACATTTACAGCTGCTTTCCTGTGGGAGCTATCTTCAATACCACACTTTTTCTGTTCAACTCCCATTGAAAAAATACATGTGTCTGTTAAGGTATACCACTGAGTATGGGAGCTACAAGAAAGCAGGAAGGCAGACCCCAGCTACAGTAGTAAGTAGGTCCCCATGCAGTCTATCAGCCAGCACGGTGTCACATTTGCAGCTGCTTTCCTGTGGGAGCTATCTTCAATACCACACTTTTTCTGTTCAGCTCCCTTTGAAAAAATACATTTTGTCTGTTAAGTTATGCCACTGAGTATGGGAGCTACAAGAAAGCAGGAAGGCAGACCCCAGCTACAGTAGTAAGTAGGTCCCCATGCAGTCTATCAGCGAGCACGGTGTCACATTTGCAGCTGCTTTCCTGTGGGAGCTATCTTCAATACCACACTTTTTCTCCTCAGCTCCCATTGAATAAAATACATTTTGTCTGTTAAATTATACCACTGAGTATGGGAGCTACAAGAAAGCAGGAAGGCAGACCCCAGCTACAGTAGTAAGTATGTCCCCATGCAGTCTATCAGCCAGCACGGTGTCACATTTGCAGCTGCTTTCCTGTGGGAGCTATCTTCAATACCACAGTTTATCTGTTCAGCTCCCATTGAAAAAATACATGTGTTTGTTAAGTTATGCCACTGAATATGGGATCTACAAGAAAGCAGGAAGACAGACCCCAGCTACAGTATTAAGTAGGTCCCCATGCATTCTATCAGCCAGCACAGTGTCACATTTGCAGCTGCTTTCCTGTGGGAGCTATCTTCAATACCACACTTTTTCTCCTCAGCTCCCATTGAAAAAATACATTTTGTCTGTTAAGGTATACCACTGAGTATGGGAGCTACAAGAAAGTAGGAAGGCAGACCCCAGCTACAGTAGTAAGTAGGTCCCCATGAAGTCTATCGGCCAGCACGGTGTCACATTTGCAGCTGCTTTCCTGTGGGAGCTATCTTCAATACCACAGTTTATCTGTTCAGCTCCCATTGAAAAAATACATGTGTCTGTTAAGTTATGCCACTGAATATGGGAGCTACAAGAAAGCAGGAAGGCAGACCCCAGCTACAGTAGTCAGTAGGTCCCCATGCAGTCTATCAGCCAGCACGGTGTCACATTTGCAGCTGCTTTCCTGTGGGAGCTATGTTCAATACCACAGTTTATCTGTTCAGCTCCCATTGAAAAAATACATGTGTCTGTTAAGTTATGCCTCTGAGTATGGGAGCTACAAGAAAGCAGGAAGACAGAACCCAGCTACAGTAGTAAGTAGGTCTCCATGCAGTCTATTAGCCAGCACGGTGTCACATTTGCAGCTGCTTTCCTATGGGAGCTATCTTAAATACCACACTTTTTCTGTTCAGCTCCCATTGAATAAAATACATGTGTCTGTTAAGGTATACCACTGAATATGGGAGCTACAAGAAAGCAGGAAGGCAGACCCCAGCTACAGTAGTAAGTAGGTCCCCATGCAGTCTATCAGCCAGCACAGTGTCACATTTGCAGCTGCTTTCCTGTGGGAGCTATCTTCAATACCACACTTTTTCTGTTCAGCTCGCATTGAAAAAAATACATTTTGTCTGTTAAGTTATGCCACTGAGTATGGGAGCTACAAGAAAGCAGGAAGGCAGACCCCAGCTACAGTAGTAAGTAGGTCCCCATGCAGTCTCTCAGCCAGCACGGTGTCACATTTGCAGCTGCTTTCCTGTGGGAGCTATCTTCAATACCACACTTTTTCTGTTCAGCTCCCATTGAAAAAATACATTTTGTCTGTTAAGTTATGCCGCTGAGTATGGGAGCTACAAGGAAGCAGGAAGGCAGACCCCAGCTACAGTAGTAAGTAGGTCCCCATGAAGTCTATCAGGCAGCACGGTGTCACATTTGCAGCTGCTTTCCTGTGGGAGCTATCTTCAATACCACACTTTTTCTGTTCAGCTCCCATTGAAAAAAATACATTTTGTCTGTTAAGGTATACCACTGAGTATGGGAGCTACAAGAAAGCAGGAAGGCAGACCCTGCCGCTAAGATTTCGGCTCTTGGCCTGAAAAACCCAGGCTTGAAGCCTGAAACCCAGGCACGAAGCCTGAAACCCAGGCACGAAGGCCTGAAACCCAGGCACGAAGCCCTGAAACCCAGGCACGAGGCCTGAAACCCAGGCACAAAGGCCGGAAACCCAGGCACGAAGGCCGGAAACCCAGGCACAAAGCCTGAAAACCCAGGCACGAAGCCTGAAACCCAGGCACAAAAGCCTGAAAAACCCAGGCACGAAGCCTACTTCATGCGGCGATCAACCCAGGGTCCGATTCTCAGCTGGGTGGGAAAAAATCAGTCCTACTCAATGTGAGTGATAGCAGAAATCTTCTTTATTGAGAACAGGCTCTAACTTATATACACAGCAGCTTCAAAGCTAGCTCAGCAACAGCAGCTAATAGATTACATTCTTATGCTCATCCTACTTGCGGTTTCTGCGATAAGCAAGCTCCCTCACATTTTCCCATCTTGTTTTTCCCCCGTAGTTGTTTTCCACCTTGGGCTGTTACCTCGTTAGCTGAAAACAGCCCGACCTTGAAGGAAGAGAAAGCGGTCTGCTGTCTACATGACAGAAACTGCTTTAACCATGGCTCTGACTCTGGTCTTGATTGTGCATTAAATTCATATAATTGGAACTCAGATTGCCTTGCCCCATCAGGCCTAACATTATACCCTGGGATCCATGTCCATTCTCCCTTAACCACTCCTCGACAAGACCCCAGCTACAGTAGTAAGTAGGTCCCCATGCAGTCTATTAGCCAGCACGGTGTCACATTTGCAGCTGCTTTCCTGTGGGAGCTATCTTCAATACCACACTTTTTCTCCTCCGCTCCCATTGAAAAAATACATGTGTCTGTTAAGTTATGCCTCTGAGTATGGGAGCTACAAGAAAGCAGGAAGGCAGACCCCAGCTACAGTATTAAGTAGGTCCCCATGCATTCTATCAGGCAGCACGGTGTCACATTTGCAGCTGCTTTCCTGTGGGAGCTATCTTCAATACCACACTTTTTCTCCTCAGCTCCCATTGAAATAATACATGTGTCTGTTAAGGTATACCACTGAATATGGGAGCTACAAGAAAGCAGGAAGGCAGACCCCAGCTACAGTAGTAAGTAGGTCCCCATGCAGTCTATCAGCCAGCACGGTGTCACATTTGCAGCTGCTTTCCTGTGGGAGCTATCTTCAATACCACAGTTTATCTGTTCAGCTCCCATTGAAAAAATACATGTGTCTGTTAAGTTATGCCACTGAGTATGGGAGCTACAAGAAAGCAGGAAGGCAGACCCCAGCTACAGTAGTAAGTAGGTCCCCATGCAGTCTCTCAGCCAGCACGGTGTCACATTTGCAGCTGCTTTCCTGTGGGAGCTATCTTCAATACCACACTTTTTCTGTTCAGCTCCCATTCAATGAAATAGATTTTGTCTGTTCAGGTATACCACTGAATATGGGAGCTAAAAGAAAACAGGAAGGCAGATGCCAGCTACAGTAGTAAGTAGGTCCCCATGAAGTCTATCAGCCAGCACGGTGTCACATTTGCAGCTGCTTTCCTGTGGGAGCTATCTTCAATACCACACTTTTTCTCCTCAGCTCCCATTGAAAAAATACATTTTGTCTGTTAAGTTATGCCGCTGAGTATGGGAGCTACAAGGAAGCAGGAAGGCAGACCCCAGCTACAGTAGTAAGTAGGTCCCCATGAAGTCTATCAGGCAGCACGGTGTCACATTTGCAGCTGCTTTCCTGTGGGAGCTATCTTCAATACCACACTTTTTCTGTTCAGCTCCCATTGAAAAAAATACATTTTGTCTGTTAAGGTATACCACTGAGTATGGGAGCTACAAGAAAGCAGGAAGGCAGACCCTGCCGCTAAGATTTCGGCTCTTGGCCTGAAAAACCCAGGCTTGAAGCCTGAAACCCAGGCACGAAGCCTGAAACCCAGGCACGAAGGCCTGAAACCCAGGCACGAAGCCCTGAAACCCAGGCACGAGGCCTGAAACCCAGGCACAAAGGCCGGAAACCCAGGCACGAAGGCCGGAAACCCAGGCACAAAGCCTGAAAACCCAGGCACGAAGCCTGAAACCCAGGCACAAAAGCCTGAAAAACCCAGGCACGAAGCCTACTTCATGCGGCGATCAACCCAGGGTCCGATTCTCAGCTGGGTGGGAAAAAATCAGTCCTACTCAATGTGAGTGATAGCAGAAATCTTCTTTATTGAGAACAGGCTCTAACTTATATACACAGCAGCTTCAAAGCTAGCTCAGCAACAGCAGCTAATAGATTACATTCTTATGCTCATCCTACTTGCGGTTTCTGCGATAAGCAAGCTCCCTCACATTTTCCCATCTTGTTTTTCCCCCGTAGTTGTTTTCCACCTTGGGCTGTTACCTCGTTAGCTGAAAACAGCCCGACCTTGAAGGAAGAGAAAGCGGTCTGCTGTCTACATGACAGAAACTGCTTTAACCATGGCTCTGACTCTGGTCTTGATTGTGCATTAAATTCATATAATTGGAACTCAGATTGCCTTGCCCCATCAGGCCTAACATTATACCCTGGGATCCATGTCCATTCTCCCTTAACCACTCCTCGACAAGACCCCAGCTACAGTAGTAAGTAGGTCCCCATGCAGTCTATCAGCCAGCACGGTGTCACATTTGCAGCTGCTTTCCTGTGGGAGCTATCTTCAATACCACACTTTTTCTCCTCCGCTCCCATTGAAAAAATACATGTGTCTGTTAAGTTATGCCTCTGAGTATGGGAGCTACAAGAAAGCAGGAAGGCAGACCCCAGCTACAGTAGTAAGTAGGTCCCCATGCATTCTATCAGCCAGCACGGTGTCACATTTGCAGCTGCTTTCCTGTGGGAGCTATCTTCAATACCACACTTTTTCTCCTCAGCTCCCTTTGAAAAAAATACATTTTTTCTGTTAAGTTATGCCACTGAGTATGGGAGCTACAAGAAAGCAGGAAGGCAGACCCCAGCTACAGTAGTAAGTAGGTCTCCATGCAGTCTATCAGCCAGCACGGTGTCACATTTGCAGCTGCTTTCCTGTGGGAGCTATCTTCAATACCACACTTTTTCTGTTCAGCTCCCATTGAATAAAATACATTTTGTTTGTTAAGGTATACCACTGAATATGGGAGCTACAAGAAAGCAGGAAGGCAGACCCCAGCTACAGTAGTAAGTAGGTCCCCATGCAGTCTATCAGCCAGCACGGTGTCACATTTGCAGCTGCTTTCCTGTGGGAGCTATCTTCAATACCACACTTTTTCTGTTCAGCTCCCATTGAATGAAATAGATTTTGTCTGTTCAGGTATACCACTGAATATGGGAGCTACAAGAAAGCAGGAAGGCAGATGCCAGCTACAGTAGTAAGTAGGTCCCCATGAAGTCTATCAGCCAGCACGGTGTCACATTTGCAGCTGCTTTCCTGTGGGAGCTATCTTCAATACCACACTTTTTCTGTTCAGCTCGCATTGAATAAAATACATTTTGTCTGTTAAATTATACCGCTGAGTATGGGAGCTACAAGGAAGCAGGAAGGCAGACCCCAGCTACAGTAGTAAGTAGGTCCCCATGCAGTGTATCAGCCAGCACGGTGTCACATTTGCAGCTGCTTTCCTGTGGGAGCTATCTTCAATACCACAGTTTATCTGTTCAGCTCCCATTGAAAAAATACATGTGTCTGTTAAGTTATGCCACTGAGTATGGGAGCTACAAGAAAGCAGGAAGGCAGACCCCAGCTACAGTATTAAGTAGGTCCCCATGCATTCTATCAGCCAGCACGGTGTCACATTTGCAGCTGCTTTCATGTGGGAGTTATCTTCAATACCACAGTTTTTCTCCTCAGCTCCCATTGAAAAAATACATTTTGTCTGTTAAGTTATGCCGCTGAGTATGGGAGCTACAAGAAAGTAGGAAGGCAGACCCCAGCTACAGTAGTCAGTAGGTCCCCATGCAGTCTATCAGCCAGCACGGTGTCACATTTGCAGCTGCTTTCCTGTGGGAGCTATCTTCAATACCACAGTTTATCTGTTCAGCTCCCATTGAAAAAATACATGTGTCTGTTAAGTTATGCCACTGAATATGGGAGCTACAAGAAAGCAGGAAGACAGACCCTAGCTACAGTATTAAGTAGGTCCCCATGCATTCTATCAGGCAGCACGGTTTCACATTTGCAGCTGCTTTCCTGTGGGAGCTATCTTCAATAGCACAGTTTTTCTCCTCAGCTCCCATTGAAAAAATACATTTTGTCTGTTAAGTTATGCCGCTGAGTATGGGAGCAACAAGAAAGTAGGAAGGCAGACCCCAGCTACAGTAGTAAGTAGGTCCCCATGAAGTCTATCAGCCAGCACGGTGTCACATTTGCAGCTGCTTTCCTGTGGGAGCTATGTTCAATACCACAGTTTATCTGTTCAGCTCCCATTGAAAAAATACATGTGTCTGTTAAGTTATGCCACTGAATATGGGAGCTACAAGAAAGCAGGAAGACAGACCCCAGCTACAGTATTAAGTAGGTCCCCATGCATTCTATCAGGCAGCACGGTTTCACATTTGCAGCTGCTTTCCTGTGGGAGCTATCTTCAATAGCACAGTTTTTCTCCTCAGCTCCCATTGAAAAAATACATTTTGTCTGTTAAGTTATGCCGCTGAGTATGGGAGCAACAAGAAAGTAGGAAGGCAGACCCCAGCTACAGTAGTAAGTAGGTCCCCATGAAGTCTATCAGCCAGCACAGTGTCACATTTGCAGCTGCTTTCCTGTGGGAGCTATGTTCAATACCACAGTTTATCTGTTCAGCTCCCATTGAAAAAATACATGTGTCTGTTAAGTTATGCCACTGAATATGGGAGCTACAAGAAAGCAGGAAGGCAGACCCCAGCTACAGTAGTCAGTAGGTCGTCATGCAGTCTATCAGGTAGCACGGTGTCACATTTGCAGCTGCTTTCCTGTTGGAGCTATCTTCAATACCACACTTGTTCTGTTCAGCTCCCATTGAAATAATACATGTGTCTGTTAAGTTATGCCACTGAGTTTGAGAGCTACAAGAAAGCAGGAAGGCAGACCCCAGCTACAGTAGTAAGTAGGTCCCCATGAAGTCTATCAGGCAGCACGGTGTCACATTTGCAGCTGCTTTCCTGTGGGAGCTATCTTCAATACCACACTTTTTCTCCTCCGCTCCCATTGAAAAAATACATGTGTCTGTTAAGGTATACCACTGAATATGGGAGCTACAAGAAAGCAGGAAGGCAGACCCCAGCTACAGTAGTCAGTAGGTCCCCATGCAGTCTATCAGCCAGCACGGTGTCACATTTGCAGCTGCTTTCCTGTGGGAGCTATCTTCAATACCACACTTTTTCTCCTCAGCTCCCATTGAAAAAAATACATTTTGTCTGTTAAGTTATACCGCTGAGTATGGGAGCTACAAGAAAGCAGGAAGGCAGACCCTGCCGCGAAGATTTCGGCTCTTTGCCTGAAAAACCCAGGCTTGAAGCCTGAAACCCAGGCACGAAGCCTGAAACCCAGGCACGAAGGCCTGAAACCCAGGCACGAAGCCCTGAAACCCAGGCACGAGGCCTGAAACCCAGGCACAAAGGCCGGAAACCCAGGCACGAAGGCCGGAAACCCAGGCACACAGCCTGAAAACCCAGGCACGAAGTCTGAAACCCAGGCACAAAAGCCTGAAAAACCCAGGCACGAAGCCTACTTCATGCGGCGATCAACCCAGGGTCCGATTCTCAGCTGGGTGGGAAAAAATCAGTCCTACTCAATGTGAGTGATAGCAGAAATCTTCTTCATTGAGAGCAGGCTCTAACTTATATACACAGCAGCTTCAAAGCTAGCTCAGCAACAGCGGCTAATAGATTACATTCTTATGCTCATCCTACTTGCGGTTTCTGCGATAAGCAAGCTCCCTCACATTTTCCCATCTTGTTTTTCCCCCGTAGTTGTTTTCCACCTTGGGCTGTTACCTCGTTAGCTGAAACCAGCCCGACCTTGAAGGAAGAGAAAGCGGTCTGCTGTCTACATGACAGAAACTGCTTTAACCATGGCTCTGACTCTGGTCTTGATTGTGCATTAAATTCATATAACTGGAACTCAGATTGCCTTGCCCCATCAGGCCTAACATTATACCCTGGGATCCATGTCCATTCTCCCTTAACCACTCCTCGACAAGACCCCAGCTACAGTAGTAAGTAGGTCCCCATGCAGTCTATTAGCCAGCACGGTGTCACATTTGCAGCTGCTTTCCTGTGGGAGCTATCTTCAATACCACACTTTTTCTCCTCAGCTCCCTTTGAAAAAAATACATTTTGTCTGTTAAGTTATGCCTCTGAGTATGGGAGCTACAAGAAAGCAGGAAGGCAGACCCCAGCTACAGTACTAAGTAGGTCCCCATGCAGTCTATCAGCCAGCACGGTGTCACATTTGCAGCTGCTTTCCTGTGGGAGCTATCTTCAATACCACACTTTTTCTCCTCAGCTCCCATTGAATAAAATACATTTTGTTTGTTAAGGTATACCACTGAATATGGGAGCTACAAGAAAGCAGGAAGGCAGACCCCAGCTACAGTAGTCAGTAGGTCCCCATGCAGTCTATCAGCCAGCACGGTGTCACATTTGCAGCTGCTTTCCTGTGGGAGCTATCTTCAATACCACACTTTTTCTGTTCAGCTCCCATTGAATAAAATACATGTGTCTGTTAAGGTATACCACTGAATATGGGAGCTACAAGAAAGCAGGAAGGCAGACCCCAGCTACAGTAGTAAGTAGGTCCCCATGCAGTCTATCAGCCAGCACAGTGTCACACTTGCAGCTGCTTTCCTGTGGGAGCTATCTTCAATACCACAGTTTTTCTGTTCAGCTCGCATTGAAAAAAATACATTTTGTCTGTTAAGTTATGCCACTGAGTATGGGAGCTACAAGAAAGCAGGAAGGCAGACCCCAGCTACAGTAGTAAGTAGGTCTCCATGCAGTCTATCAGCCAGCACGGTGTCACATTTGCAGCTGCTTTCCTGTGGGAGCTATCTTCAATACCACACTTTTTATCCTCAGCTCCCATTGAAAAAATACATTTTGTCTGTTAAGTTATGCCACTGAGTATGGGAGCTACAAGAAAGCAGGAAGGCAGACCCCAGCTACAGTAGTAAGTAGGTCCCCATGCAGTCTATCAGCCAGCACGGTGTCACATTTGCAGCTGCTTTCCTGTGGGAGCTATCTTCAATACCACAGTTTTTCTCCTCAGCTCCCATTGAAAAAATACATGTGTCTGTTAAGTTATGCCACTGAGTATGGGAGCTACAAGAAAGCAGGAAGGCAGACCCCAGCTACAGTATTAAGTAGGTCCCCATGCATTCTATTAGCCAGCACAGTGTCACATTTGCAGCTGCTTTCCTGTGGGAGCTATCTTCAATACCACAGTTTTTCTCCTCAGCTCCCATTGAAAAAATACATTTTGTCTGTTAAGTTATGCCGCTGAGTATGGGAGCTACAAGAAAGTAGGAAGGCAGACCCCAGCTACAGTAGTAAGTAGGTCTCCATGCAGTCTATCAGCCAGCACGGTGTCACATTTGCAGCTGCTTTCCTGTGGGAGCTATCTTCAATACCACAGTTTTTCTCCTCAGCTCCCATTGAAAAAATACATGTGTCTGTTAAGTTATGCCACTGAGTATGGGAGCTACAAGAAAGCAGGAAGGCAGACCCCAGCTACAGTAGTAAGTAGGTCTCCATGCAGTCTATCAGCCAGCACGGTGTCACATTTGCAGCTGCTTTCCTGTGGGAGCTATCTTCAATACCACACTTTTTCTCCTCAGCTCCCGTTGAATAAAATACATTTTGTTTGTTAAGGTATACCACTGAATATGGGAGCTACAAGAAAGCAGGAAGGCAGACCCCAGCTACAGTAGTAAGTAGGTCCGCATGCAGTCTGTCAGCCAGCACGGTGTCACATTTGCAGCTGCTTTGCTGTGGGAGCTATCTTCAATACCACACTTTTTCTGTTCAGCTCCCATTGAATAAAATACATGTGTCTGTTAAGGTATACCACTGAATATGGGAGCTACAAGAAAGCAGGAAGGCAGACCCCAGCTACAGTAGTAAGTAGGTCCCCATGCATTCTATCAGCCAGCGCAGTGTCACATTTGCAGCTCCTTTCCTGTGGGAGCTATCTTCAATACCACACTTTTTCTCCTCAGCTCCCTTTGAAAAAAATACATTTTGTCTGTTAAGTTATGCCGCTGAGTATGGGAGCTACAAGAAAGCAGGAAGGCAGACCCTGCCGTGAAGATTTCGGCTCTTGGCCTGAAAAACCCAGGCTTGAAGCCTGAAACCCAGGCACGAAGCCTGAAACCCAGGCACGAAGGCCTGAAACCCAGGCACGAAGGCCTGAAACCCAGGCACGAGGCCTGAAACCCAGGCACAAAGGCCGGAAACCCAGGCACAAAGGCCTGAAACCCAGGCACGAAGGCCGCAAACCCAGGCACAAAGCCTGAAAACCCAGGCACGAAGGCCGGAAACCCAGGCACAAAAGCCTGAAAAACCCAGGAACGAAGGCCTGAAACCCAGGCACAAAGGCCTGAAACCCAGGCACGAAGCCTGAAACCCAGGCACGAAGTATGAAACCCAGGCACGAAGGCCTGAAACCCAGGCACCAAGGCCTGAAACCCAGGCACGAAGCCTGAAACCCAGGCACAAAGGCCTGAAACCCAGGCACGACGGCCGGAAACCCAGGCACAAAGCCTGAAAACCCAGGCACGAAGCCTGAAACCCAGGCACGAAGGCCTGAAACCCAGGCACAAAAGCCTGAAAAACCCTGGCACGAAGTCTACTTCATGCGGCGATCAACCCAGGGTCCGATTCTCAGCTGGGTGGGAAGATATCAGTCCTACTCAATGTGAGTGATAGCAGAAATCTTCTTCTTCATTGAGAGCAGGCTCTAACTTACATACACAGCAGCTTCAAAGCTAGCTCAGCAACAGCAGCTAATAGATTACATTCTTATGCTCATCCTACTTGCGGTTTCTGCGATAAGCAAGCTCCCTCACATTTTCCCATCTTGTTTTTCCCCCGTAGTTGTTTTCCACCTTGGGCTGTTACCTCGTTAGCTGAAAACAGCCCGACCTTGAAGGAAGAGAAAGCGGTCTGCTGTCTACATGACAGAAACTGCTTTAACCATGGCTCTGACTCTGGTCTTGATTGTGCATTAAATTCATATAACTGGAACTCAGATTGCCTTGCCCGATCAGGCCTAACATTATACCCTGGGATCCATGTCCATTCCCCCTTAACCACTCCTCGACAAGACCCCAGCTACAGTAGTAAGTAGGTCCCCATGCAGTCTATCAGCCAGCACGGTGTCACATTTGCAGCTCCGTTCCTGCGGGAGCTATCTTCAATACCACACTTTTTCTCCTCAGCTCCCATTGAATGAAATACATTTTGTCTGTTAAGGTATACCACTGAATATGGGAGCTACAAGAAAGCAGGAAGGCAGACCCCAGCTACAGTAGTAAGTAGGTCCCCATGAAGTCTATCAGCCAGCACGGTGTCACATTTGCAGCTGCTTTCCTGTGGGAGCTATCTTCAATACCACACTTTTTCTCCTCAGCTCCCATTGAAAAAATACTTTTTGTCTGTTAAGTTATGCCACTGAGCATGGGAGCTACAAGAAAGCAGGACGGCAGACCGCAGCTACAGTAGTAAGTAGGTCTCCATGCAGTCTATCAGCCAGCACGGTGTCACATTTGCCACTGCTTTCCTGTGGGAGCTATCTTCAATACCACACTTTTTCTCCTCAGCTCCCATTGAAAAAAATACATTTTGTCTGTTAAGTTATGCCACTGAGTATGGGAGCTACAAGAAAGCAGGAAGGCAGACCCCAGCTACAGTAGTAAGTAGGTCCCCATGCAGTCTATCAGCCAGCACGGTGTCACATTTGCAGCTGCTTTCCTGTGGGAGCTATCTTCAATACCACAGTTTTTATCCTCAGCTCCCTTTGAAAAAATACATGTGTATGTTAAGTTATGCCACTGAGTATGGGAGCTACAAGAAAGCAGGAAGGCAGACCCCAGCTACAGTAGTAAGTAGGTCCCCATGCAGTCTATCAGCCAGCACGGTGTCACATTTGCAGCTGCTTTCCTGTGGGAGCTATCTTCAATACCACACTTTTTCTGTTCAGCTCCCATCAAATGAAACACATTTTGTCTGTGAAGGTATACCACTGAATATGGGAGCTACAAGAAAACAGGAAGGCAGACCCCAGCTACAGTAGTAAGTAGGTCCCCATGCAGTCTATCAGCCAGCACGGTGTCACATTTGCAGCTGCTTTCCTGTGGGAGCTATCTTCAATACCACACTTTTTTTCCTCAGCTCCCATTGAAATAATACATGTGTCTGTTAAGGTATACCACTGAATATGGGAGCTACAAGAAAGCAGGAAGGCAGACCCCAGCTACAGTAGTAAGTAGGTCCCCATGAAGTCTATCAGCCAGCACGGTGTCACATTTGCAGCTGCTTTCCTGTGGGAGCTATCTTCAATACCACACTTTTTCTGTTCAGCTCCCATCAAATGAAACACATTTTGTCTGTGAAGGTATACCACTGAATATGGGAGCTACAAGAAAACAGGAAGGCAGACCCCAGCTACAGTAGTAAGTAGGTCCCCATGCATTCTATCAGCCAGCACGGTGTCACATTTGGCACTGCTTTCCTGTGGGAGCTATCTTCAATACCACACTTTTTCTCCTCAGCTCCCATTGAATAAAATACATTTTGTTTGTTAAGGTATACCACTGAGTATGGGAGCTACAAGAAAGCAGGAAGGTAGACCCCAGGTACAGTAGTAAGTAGGTCCCCATGCATTCTATCAGCCAGCACGGTGTCACATTTGCCACTGCTTTCCTGTGGGAGCTATCTTCAATACCACACTTTTTCTCCTCAGCTCCCATTGAATAAAATACATTTTGTTTGTTAAGGTATACCACTGAGTATGGGAGCTACAAGAAAGCAGGAAGGCAGACCCCAGCTACAGTAGCAAGTAGGTCCCCATGAAGTCTATCAGCCAGCACAGTGTCACATTTGCAGCTGCTTTCCTGTGGGAGCTATCTTCAATACCACACTTTTTCTCCTCAGCTCCCTTTGAAAAAAATACATTTTGTCTGTTAAGTTATGCCACTGAGTATGGGAGCTACAAGAAAGCAGGAAGGCAGACCCCAGCTACAGTAGTAAGTAGGTCCCCATGCAGTCTAGCAGCCAGCACGGTGTCACATTTGCAGCTGCTTTCCTGTGGGAGCTATCTTCAATACCACACTTTTTCTGTTCAGCTCCCATTCAATAAAATACATGTGTCTGTTAAGGTATACCGCTGAGCATGGGAGCTACAAGAAAGCAGGAAGGCAGACCCCAGCTACAGTAGTAAGTAGGTCCCCATGCAGTCTATCAGCCAGCACGGTGTCACATTTGCAGCTGCTTTCCTGTGGGAGCTATCTTCAATACCACACTTTTTATCCTCAGCTCCCTTTGAAAAAATACATGTGTATGTTAAGTTATGCCACTGATATGGGAGCTACAAGAAAGCAGGAAGGCAGACCCCAGCTACAGTAGTAAGTAGGTCCCCATGCAGTCTATCAGCCAGCACGGTGTCACATTTGCAGCTGCTTTCCTGTGGGAGCTATCTTCAATACCACACTTTTTATCCTCAACTCCCTTTGAAAAAATACATGTGTATGTTAAGTTATGCCACTGATATGGGAGCTACAAGAAAGCACGAAGGCAGACCCCAACTACAGTAGTAAGTAGGTCCCCATGCAGTCTATCAGCCAGCACGGTGTCACATTTGCAGCTGCTTTCCTGTGGGAGCTATCTTCAATACCACACTTTTTCTCCTCAGCTCCCATTGCAAAAAAATACATTTTGTCTGTTAAGTTATACCGCTGAGTATGGGAGCTACAAGAAAGCAGGAAGGCAGACCCTGCCGCGAAGATTTCGGCTCTTGGCCTGAAAAACCCAGGCACGAAGCCTGAAACCCAGGCACGAAGGCCTGAAACCCAGGCACGAAGCCTGAAACCCAGGCACGAAGGCCTGAAACCCAGGCACGAAGCCCTGAAACCCAGGCACAAAGGCCTGAAACCCAGGCACGAATCCTGAAACCCAGGCACGAAGTCCGAAACCCAGGCACGAAGGCTGGAAACCCAGGCACAAAAGCCTGAAAAACCCAGGCACGAAGGCCTGAAACCCAGGCACAAAAGCCTGAAAAACCCAGGCATGACGCCTACTTCATGCGGCGATCAACCCGGGGTCCGATTCTAAGCTGGGTGGGAAGAAATCAGTCCTACTCAATGTGAGTGATAGCAGAAATCTTCTTCTTCATTGAGAGCAGGCTCTAACTTATATACACAGCAGCTTCAAAGCTAGCTCAGCAACAGCGGCTAATAGATTACATTCTTATGCTCATCCTACTTGCGGTTTCTGCGATAAGCAAGCTCCCTCACATTTTCCCATCTTGTTTTTCCCCCATAGTTGTTTTCCACCTTCGGCTGTTAACTCGTTAGCTGAAAACAGCCCGACCTTGAAGGAAGAGAAAGCGGCCTCCTGTCTACATGACAGAAACTGCTTTAACCATGGCTCTGACTCTGGTATTGATTGTGCATTAAATTCATATAACTGGAACTCAGATTGTCTTGCCCCATCAGGCCTAACATTATACCCTGGGATCCATGTCCATTCTCCCTTAACCACTCCTCGACAAGACCCCAGCTACAGTAGTAAGTAGGTCCCCATGCAGTCTATCAGCCAGCACGGTGTCACATTTGCAGCTGCTTTCCTGTGGGAGCTATCTTCAATACCACACTTTTTCTGTTCAGCTCCCATTGAATAAAATACATTTTGTCTGTTAAGGTATACCACTGAATATGGGAGCTACAAGAAAGCAGGAAGGCAGACCCCAGCTACAGTAGTAAGTAGGTCCCCATGCAGTCTATCAGCCAGCACGGTGTCACATTTGCAGCTGCTTTGCTGTGGGAGCTATCTTCAATACCACACTTTTTCTGTTCAGCTCCCATTGAATAAAATACATTTTGTCTGTTAAGTTATGCCTCTGAGTATGGGAGCTACAAGAAAGCAGGAAGGCAGACCCCAGCTACAGTAGTAAGTAGGTCCCCATGCATTCTATCAGCCAGCACAGTGTCACGTTTGCAGCTGCTTTCCTGTGGGAGCTATCTTCAATACCACACTTTTTCTCCTCAGCTCCCATTGAATGAAATACATTTTGTCTGTTAAGTTATGCCTCTGAATATGGGAGCTAGAAGAAAGCAGGAAGGCAGACCCCAGCTACAATACTAAGTAGGTCCCCATGCATTCTATCAGCCAGGTCAGTGTCACATTTGCAGCTGCTTTCCTGTGGGAGCTATCTTCAATACCACACTTTTTTTCCTAAGCTCCCAATGAAAAAATAAATGTGTCTGTTAAGGTATACCACTGAGTATGGGAGCTACAAGAAAGCAGGAAGGCAGACCCCAGCTACAACAGTAAGTAGGTCCCCATGCAGTCTATCAGCCAGCACAGTGTCACATTTGCAGCTGCTTTCCTGTGGGAGCTATCTTCAATACCACACTTTTTCTCCTCAGCTCCCATTGAATGAAACACATTTTGTCTGTTAAGGTATACCACTGAATATGGGAGCTACAGGAAAGCAGGAAGGCAGACCCCAGCTACTGTAGTAAGTAGGTCCCCATGCAGTCTATTAGCCAGCACGGTGTCACATTTGCAGCTCCTTTCCTGTGGGAGCTATCTTCAATACCACACTTGTTCTCCTCAGCTCCCATTGAAAAGGTACATGTGTCTGTTAAGTTATGCCACTGAGTATGGGAGCTACAAGAAAGCAGGAAGGCAGACCCCAGCTACAGTAGTAAGTAGGTCTCCATGCAGTCTATCAGCCAGCACGGTGTCACATTTACAGCTGCTTTCCTGCGGGAGCTATCTTCAATACCACACTTTTTCTGTTCAGCTCCCATTGAAAGAATACGTGTGTCTGTTAAGGTATACCACTGAGTATGGGAGCTACAAGAAAGCAGGAAGGCAGACCCCAGCTACAGTAGTAAGTAGGTCCCCATGCAGTCTATCAGCCAGCACGGTGTCACATTTGCAGCTGCTTTCCTGTGGGAGCTATCTTCAATACCACAGTTTTTATCCTCAGCTCCCTTTGAAAAAATACATGTGTATGTTAAGTTACGCCACTCAGTATGGGAGCTACAAAAAAGAAGGAAGGCAGAGCCCAGCTACAGTAGTAAGTAGGTCTCCATGCAGTCTATCAGCCAGCACGGTGTCACATTTGCAGCTGCTTTCCTGTGGGAGCTATCTTCAATACCACACTTGTTCTCCTCAGCTCCCATTGAAAAAATACATGTGTCTATTAAGGTATACCACTGAGAATGGGACCTACAAGAAAGCAGGACGGCAGACCCCAGCTACAGTAGTAAGTAGGTCCCCATGCAGTCTATCAGCCAGCACGGTGTCACAGGTGTCACATTTGCAGCTGCTTTCCTGTGGGAGCTATCTTCAATACCACACTTTTTCTCCTCAGCTTCCATTGAATAAAATACATTTTGTCTGTTAAATTATACCGCTGAGTATGGGAGCTACAAGAAAGCAGGAAGGCAGACCTCAGCTACAGTAGTCAGTAGGTCCCCATGCATTCTATCAGCCAGCACGGTGTCACATTTGCCACTGCTTTCCTGTGGGAGCTATCTTCAATACCACACTTTTTCTCCTCAGCTCCCATTGAATAAAATACATTTTGTTTGTTAAGGTATACCACTGAGTATGGGAGCTACAAGAAAGCAGGAAGGCAGACCCCAGCTAAAGTAGCAAGTAGGTCCCCATGAAGTCTATCAGCCAGCACAGTGTCACATTTGCAGCTGCTTTCCTGTGGGAGCTATCTTCAATACCACACTTTTTCTCCTCAGCTCCCATTGAAAAAAATACATTTTGTCTGTTAAGTTATGCCACTGAGTATGGGAGCTACAAGAAAGCAGGAAGGCAGACCCCAGCTACAGTAGTAAGTAGGTCCCCATGCAGTCTATCAGCCAGCACGGTGTCACATTTGCAGCTGCTTTCCTGTGGGAGCTATCTTCAATACCACACTTTTTCTCCTCAGCTCCCATTCAATAAAATACATGTGTCTGTTAAGGTATACCGCTGAGCATGGGAGCTACAAGAAAGCAGGAAGGCAGACCCCAGCTACAGTAGTAAGTAGGTCCCCATGCAGTCTATCAGCCAGCACGGTGTCACATTTGCAGCTGCTTTCCTGTGGGAGCTATCTTCAATACCACACTTTTTCTGTTCAGCTCCCATTCAATAAAATACATGTGTCTGTTAAGGTATACCGCTGAGCATGGGAGCTACAAGAAAGCAGGAAGGCAGACCCCAGCTACAGTAGTAAGTAGGTCCCCATGCAGTCTATCAGCCAGCACGGTGTCACATTTGCAGCTGCTTTCCTGTGGGAGCTATCTTTAATACCACACTTTTTCTGTTCAGCTCCCATTCAATAAAATACATGTGTCTGTTAAGGTATACCGCTGAGCATGGGAGCTACAAGAAAGCAGGAAGGCAGACCCCAGCTACAGTAGTAAGTAGGTCCCCATGCAGTCTATCAGCCAGCACGGTGTCACATTTGCAGCTGCTTTCCTGTGGGAGCTATCTTCAATACCACACTTTTTCTGTTCAGCTCCCATTCAATAAAATACATGTGTCTGTTAAGGTATACCGCTGAGCATGGGAGCTACAAGAAAGCAGGAAGGCAGACCCCAGCTACAGTAGTAAGTAGGTCCCCATGCAGTCTATCAGCCAGCACGGTGTCACATTTGCAGCTGCTTTCCTGTGGGAGCTATCTTTAATACCACAATTTTTCTCCTCAGCTCCCATTGAAAAAATACATTTTGTCTGTTAAGTTATGCCACTGAGTATGGGAGCTACAAGAAAGCAGGAAGGCAGACCCCAGCTACAGTAGTCAGTAGGTCCCCATGCAGTCTATCAGCCAGCACGGTGTCACATTTGCAGCTGCTTTCCTGTGGGAGCTATCTTCAATACCACACTTTTTCTGTTCAGCTCCCATTGAATAAAATACATTTTGTCTGTTTAATTATACCGCTGAGTATGGGAGCTAAAAGAAAGCAGGAAGGCAGACCCCAGCTACAGTAGTAAGTAGGTCCCCATGCAGTCTATCAGCCAGCACGGTGTAACATTTGCAGCTGCTTTCCTGTGGGAGCTATCTTCAATACCACACTTTTTCTGTTCAGCTCCCATTCAATAAAATACATGTGTCTTTTAAGGTATACCGCTGAGTATGGGAGCTACAAGAAAGCAGGAAGGCAGACCCCAGCTACAGTAGTAAGTAGGTCCCCATGCAGTCTATCAGCCAGCAGAGTGTCACATTTGCAGCTGCTTTCCTGTGGGAGCTATCTTCAATACCACACTTTTTCTCCTCAGCTTCCATTGAATAAAATACATTTTGTCTGTTAAATTATACCGCTGAGTATGGGAGCTACAAGAAAGCAGGAAGGCAGACCCCAGCTACTGTAGTAAGTACGTCCCCATGCACTCTATCAACCAGCACAGTGTCACATTTGCAGCTGCTTTCCTGTGGGAGCTATCTTCAATACCACACTTTTTCTGTTCAGCTCCCATTGAAAAAATACATGTGTCTGTTAAGGTATACCGCTGAGTATGGGAGCTACAAGAAAGCAGGAAGGCAGACCCCAGCTACAGTATTAACTAGGTCCCCATGCAGTCTATCAGCCAGCACAGTGTCACATTTGCAGCTGCTTTCCTGTGGGAAGTATCTTTAATACCACAGTTTTTATCCTCAGCTCCCTTTGAAAAAATACATGTGTATGTTAAGTTATGCCACTGAGTATGGGAGCTACAGGAAAGCAGGAAGGCACACCCCAGCTACTGTAGTAAGTAGGTCCCCATGAAGTCTATCAGCCAGCACGGTGTCACATTTGCAGCTGCTTTCCTGTGGGAGCTATCTTCAATACCACACTTTTTTTCCTCAGCTCCCATTGAAAAAATAAATGTGTCTCTTAAGGTATACCACTGAATATGGGAGCTACAAGAAAGCAGGAAGGCAGACCCCAGCTATAGTACTAAGTAGGTCTCCATGCAGTCTATCAGCCAGCACGGTGTCACATTTGCAGCTGCTTTCCTGTGGGAGCTATCTTCAATACCACACTTTTTCTGTTCAGCTCCCATTGAAAGAATACATGTGTCTGTTAAGGTATACCACTGAGTATGGGAGCTACAAGAAAGCAGGAAGGCAGACCCCAGCTACAGTAGTAAGTAGGTCCCCATGCAGTCTATCAGCCAGCACGGTGTCACATTTGCAGCTGCTTTCCTGTGGGAGCTATCTTCAATACCACAGTTTTTATCCTCAGCTCCCTTTGAAAAAATACATGTGTATGTTAAGTTATGCCACTGAGTATGGGAGCTACAAGAAAGTAGGACGGCAGACCCCAGCTACAGTAGTAAGTAGGTCCCCATGCAGTCTATCAGCCAGCACGGTGTCACATTTGCAGCTGCTTTCCTGTGGGAGCTATCTTCAATACCACACTTTTTCTCCTCAGATCCCATTGAAAAAATACATTTTGTCTGTTAAGGTATACCACTGAGTATGGGAGCTACAAGAAAGCAGGAAGGCAGACCCCAGCTACAGTAGTAAGTAGGTCCCCATGCATTCTATCAGCCAGCACGGTGTCACATTTGCAGCTGCTTTCCTGTGGGAGCTATCTTCAATAACACACTTTTTCTCCTCAGCTCCCATTGAATAAAATACATTTTGTCTGTTAAATTATACCGCTGAGTATGGGAGCTACAAGAAAGCAGGAAGGCAGACCCCAGCTACAGTAGTCAGTAGGTCCCCATGCATTCTATCAGCCAGCACGGTGTCACATTTGCAGCTGCTTTCCTGTGGGAGCTATCTTCAATACCACACTTGTTCTCCTCACCTCCCATTGAAAAAATACATGTATCTGTTAAGGTATACCACTGAGTATGGGAGCTACAAGAAAGCAGGAAGGCAGACCCCAGCTACAGTAGTAAGTAGGTCCCCATGCAGTCTATCAGCCAGCACAGTGTCACATTTGCAGCTGCTTTCCTGTGGGAGCTATCTTTAATACCACAGTTTTCTCCTCAGCTCCCATTGAAAAAATACATTTTGTCTGTTAAGTTATGCCACTGAGTATGGGAGCTACAAGAAAGCAGGAAGGCAGACCCTGCCGCGAAGATTTCGGCTCTTGGCCTGAAAAACCCAGGCTTGAAGCCTGAAACCCAGGCACGAAGGCCTGAAACCCAGACACGAAGCCTGAAACCCAGGCACGAAGTATGAAACCCAGGCACGAAGGCCTGAAACCCAGGCACCAAGGCCTGAAACCCAGGCACGAAGCCTGAAACCCAGGCACAAAGGCCTGAAACCCAGGCACGACGGCCGGAAACCCAGGCACGAAGCCTGAAACCCAGGCTCGAAGGCCGGAAACCCAGGCACAAAGCCTGAAAACCCAGGCACGAAGCCTGAAACCCAGGCACGAAGGCCTGAAACCCAGGCACAAAAGCCTGAAACCCAGGCACGAAGCCTACTTCATGCGGCGATCAACCCAGGGTCCGATTCTCAGCTGGGTGGGAAGATATCAGTCCTACTCAATGTGAGTGATAGCAGAAATCTTCTTCTTCATTGAGAGCAGGCTCTAACTTATATACACAGCAGCTTCAAAGCTAGCTCAGCAACAGCAGCTAATAGATTACATTCTTATGCTCATCCTACTTGCGGTTTCTGCGATAAGCAAGCTCCCTCACATTTTCCCATCTTGTTTTTCCCCCGTAGTTGTTTTCCACCTTGGGCTGTTACCTCGTTAGCTGAAAACAGCCCGACCTTGAAGGAAGAGAAAGCGGCCTGCTGTCTACATGACAGAAACTGCTTTAACCATGGCTCTGACTCTGGTCTTGATTGTGCATTAAATTCATATAACTGGAACTCAGATTGCCTTGCCCCATCAGGCCTAACATTATACCCTGGGATCCATGTCCATTCTCCCTTAACCACTCCTCGACAAGACCCCAGCTACAGTAGTAAGTAGATCCCCATGCAGTCTATCAGCCAGCACGGTGTCACATTTGCAGCTGCTTTCCTGTGGGAGCTATCTTCAATACCACAGTTTTTATCCTCAGCTCCCATTGAAAAAAATACATTTTGTCTGTTAAGTTATGCCACTGAGTATGGGAGCTACAAGAAAGCAGGAAGGCAGACCCCAGCTACAGTAGTAAGTAGGTCCCCATGCAGTCTATCAGCCAGCACGGTGTCACATTTGCAGCTGCTTTCCTGTGGGAGCTATCTTCAATACCACACTTTTTCTGTTCAGCTCCCATTGAATGAAATACATTTTGTCTGTTAAGGTATACCACTGAATATGGGAGCTACAAGAAAGCAGGAAGGCAGACCCCAGCTACAGTAGTAAGTAGGTCCCCATGCAGTCGATCAGCACGGTGTCACATTTGCAGCTGCTTTCCTGTGGGAGCTATCTTCAATACCACACTTTTTCTCCTCAGCTCCCATTGAAAAAATACATTTTGTCTGTTAAGTTATGCCGCTGAGTATGGGAGCTACAAGGAAGCAGGAAGGCAGACCCCAGCTACAGTAGTAAGTAGGTCCCCATGCAGTCTCTCAGCCAGCACGGTGTCACATTTGCAGCTGCTTTCCTGTGGGAGCTATCTTCAATACCACACTTTTTCTCCTCAGCTCCCATTGAAAAAAATACATTTTGTCTGTTAAGTTATACCACTGAGTATGGGAGCTACAAGAAAGCAGGAAGGCAGACCCTGCCGCTAAGATTTCGGCTCTTGGCCTGAAAAACCCAGGCTTGAAGCCTGAAACCCAGGCACGAAGGCCTGAAACCCAGGCACGAAGGCCTGAAACCCAGGCACGAAGGCCTGAAACCCAGGCACGAAACCTGAAACCCAGGCACGAAGCCCTGAAACCCAGGCACGAAGCCTGAAACCCAGGCACAAAGGCCTGAAACCCAGGCACGAAGGCCGGAAACCCAGGCACGAAGCCTGAAACCCAGGCACGAAGGCCGGAAACCCAGGCACAAAGCCTGAAAACCCAGGCACGAAGCCTGAAACCCAGGCACGAAGGCCTGAAACCCAGGCACGAAGGCCTGAAACCCAGGCACAAAAGCCTGAAAAACCCAGGCACGAAGCCTACTTCATGCGGCGATCAACCCAGGGTCCGATTCTCAGCTGGGTGGGAAGAAATCAGTCCTACTCAATGTGAGTGATAGCAGAAATCTTCATTGAGAGCAGGCTCTAACTTATATACACAGCAGCTTCAAAGCTAGCTCAGCAACAGCAGCTAATAGATTACATTCTTATGCTCATCCTACTTGCGGTTTCTGCGATAAGCAAGCTCCCTCACATTTTCCCATCTTGTTTTTCCCCCGTAGTTGTTTTCCACCTTGGGCTGTTACCTCGTTAGCTGAAAACAGCCCGACCTTGAAGGAAGAGAAAGCGGCCTGCTGTCTACATGACAGAAACTGCTTTAACCATGGCTCTGACTCTGGTCTTGATTGTGCATTAAATTCATATAACTGGAACTCAAATTGCCTTGCCCCATCGGGCCTAACATTATACCCTGGGATCCATGTCCATTCTCCCTTAACCACTCCTCGACAAGACCCCAGCTACAGTAGTAAGTAGGTCCCCATGCAGTCTATCAGCCAGCACGGTGTCACATTTGCAGCTGCTTTCCTGTGGGAGCTATCTTCAATACCACACTTTTTCTCCTCAGCCCACATTGAAAAAATACATGTGTCTGTTAAGGTATACCACTGAGTATGGGAGTTACAAGAAAGCAGGAAGGCAGACCCCAGCTACAGTAGTAAGTAGATCCGCATGCAGTCTATCAGTCAGCACAGTGTCACATTTGCAGCTGCTTTCCTGTGGGAGCTATCTTCAATACCACACTTTTTCTGTTCAGCTCCCATTGAAAAAATACGTGTGTTTGTTAAGGTATACCGCTGAGTTTGGGAGCTACAAGAAAGCAGGAAGGCAGACCCCAGCTACAGTAGTCAGTAGGTCCCCATGCAGTCTATCAGCCAGCACGGTGTCACATTTGCAGCTGCTTTCCTGTGGGAGCTATCTTCAATACCACACTTTTTATCCTCAGCTCCCTTTGAAAAAATACGTGTTTGTTAAGGTATACCACTGAGTATGGGAGCTACAAGAAAGCAGGAAGGCAGACCCCAGCTACAGTAGTCAGTAGGTCCCCATGCAGTCTATCAGCCAACACGGTGTCACATTTGCAGCTGCTTTCCTGTGGGAGCTATCTTCAATACCACAATTTTCATCCTCAGCTCCCATTGAAAAAATACATGTGTATGTTAAGTTATGCCACTCAGTATGGGAGCTACAAGAAAGCAGGAAGGCAGACCCCAGCTATAGTAGTAAGTAGGTCCCCATGCAGTCTATCAGCCAGCACAGTGTCACATTTGCAGCTGCTTTCCTGTGGGAGCTATCTTCAATACCACAGTTTTTATCCTCAGCTCCCTTTTAAAAAATACATGTGTCTGTTAAGTTATGCCACTGAGTATGGGAGCTACAAGAAAGCAGGAAGGCAGACCCTGCCGCGAAGTTTTCGGCTCTTGGCCTGAAAAACCCAGGCTTGAAGCCTGAAACCCAGGCACGAAGCCTGAAACCCAGGCACAAAGGCCTGAAACCCAGGCACTAAGCCTGAAACCCAGGCACGAAGGCCTGAAACCCAGGCACGAAGCCTGAAACCCAGGCACGAAGCCCTGAAACCCAGGCACGAAGTCTGAATCCCAGGCACGAAGGCCTGAAACCCAGGCACGAAGCCTGAAAAACCCAGGCACGAAGGCTGGAAACCCAGGCACGAAGCCTGAAAACTCAGGCACGAAGCCTGAAACCCAGGCACGAAGGCCTGAAACCCAGGCACAAAAGCCTGAAAAACCCAGGCACGAAGGCCTGAAAAACCCAGGCACGAAGGCCGGAAACCCAGGCACAAAGGCCTGAAAAACCCAGGCACAAAGGCCTGAAAAACCCAGGCATGAAGGCCTGAAACCCAGGCACGAAGTCTGAAACCCAGGCACTGAAAGCTTCCCTTGTTTCGGAACTTTCGCTTTAAACACCGGACGGCGATCACCTCAAGGAAGACGAGAGACCAGCTTGCTGCAAAAACACGAGGTGGCTTTATTTCGGAGCTCCGGGCCGTCTCATACCTCACGCAGGAGATAGAGGAGGCGACCACGAGGCCCGGCGGGGAGGGTTTATATAGAGAGGGGAGGAGAGCGGAAAATTCCAGCACATCTGCACATCAATAGTGTGGGGAAGGAGAGTGGAAAATCCCAGCACACCTGCGCAGTTCCATTCGATACAAACCCCAACATGTCCAGACATGCCCAAACGAGCCAAAACCCAAACAAGCCCCAACCCAGGTCACCCTGATAGCGTGGGGGGGAGGGAGTAATGTCCTTAGTTTTACCCTGCAGTTTCTGACGCCATTTCAGTTCAATTTTTTCCTTTCTTTCAGCACGAAGGCCAGAAACCCAGGCACGAAGGCCTGAAACCCAGGCACAAAAGCCTGAAAAACCCAGGCACAAAGGCCTGAAAAACCCAGGCACGAAGGCCTGAAACCCAGGCACAAAAGCCTGAAAAACCCAGGCACGAAGCCTACTTCATGCGGCGATCAGCCCAGGGTCCGATTCTCAGCTGGGTGGGAAGAAATCAGTCCTACTCAATGTGAGTGATAGCAGAAATCTTCTTCTTCATTGAGAGCAGGCTCTAACTTATATACACAGCAGCTTCAAAGCTAGCTCAGCAACAGCAGCTAATAGATTACATTCTTATGCTCATCCTACTTGCGGTTTCTGCGATAAGCAAGCTCCCTCACATTTTCCCATCTTGTTTTTCCCCCGTAGTTGTTTTCCACCTTGGGCTGTTACCTCGTTAGCTGAAAACAGCCCGACCTTGAAGGAAGAGAAAGCGGCCTGCTGTCTACATGACAGAAACTGCGTTAACCATGGCTCTGACTCTGGTCTTGATTGTGCATTAAATTCATATAACTGGAACTCAGATTGCCTTGCCCAATCGGGCCTAACATTATACCCTGGGATCCATGTCCATTCTCCCTTAACCACTCCTCGACATGACCCCAGCTACAGTAGTAAGTAGGTCCCCATGCAGTCTATCAGCCAGCACGGTGTCACATTTGCAGCTGCTTTCCTGTGGGAGCTATCTTCAATACCACACTTTTTCTCCTCAGCTCCCATTGAAAAAATACATTTTGTCTGTTAAGTTATGCCACTGAGTATGGGAGCTACAAGAAAGCAGGACGGCAGACCCCAGCTACAGTAGTAAGTAGGTCCCCATGCAGTCTATCAGCCAGCACGGTGTCACATTTGCAGCTGCTTTCCTGTGGGAGCTATCTTCAATACCACACTTTTTCTCCTCAGCTCCCTTTGAAAAAAATACATTTTGTCTATTAAGTTATGCCACTCAGTATGGGAGCTACAAGAAAGCAGGAAGGCAGACCCCAGCTACAGTAATAAGTAGGTCCCCATGCAGTCTATCAGCCAGCACGGTGTCACATTTGCAGCTGCTTTCCTGTGGGAGCTATCTTCAATATCACACTTTTTCTGTTCAGCTCCCATTGAATGAAATACATTTTGTCTGTTAAGGTATACCACTGAATATGGGAGCTACAAGAAAGCAGGAAGGCAGATCCCAGCTACAGTAGTAAGTAGGTCCCCATGCAGTCTATTAGCCAGCACGGTGTCACATTTGCAGCTGCTTTCCTGTGGGAGCTATCTTCAATACCACACTTTTTCTGTTCAGCTCCCATTGAATAAAATACATTTTGTCTGTTAAATTATACCGCTGAGTATGGGAGCTACAAGGAAGCAGGAAGGCAGACCCCAGCTACAGTAGTAAGTAGGTCCCCATGCAGTCTATCAGCCAGCATGGTGTCACATTTGCAGCTGCTTTCCTGTGGGAGCTATCTTCAATACCACACTTTTTCTCCTCAGCTCCCATTGAAAAAATACATGTGTTTCTTAAGGTATACCACTGAGTATGGGAGCTACAAGAAAGCAGGAAGGCAGACCCCAGCTACAGTAGTCAGTAGGTCTCCATGCAGTCTATCAGCCAGCACGGTGTCACATTTGCAGCTGCTTTCCTGTGGGAGCTATCTTTAATACCACAATTTTTATCCTAAACTCCCTTTGAAAAAATACATGTGTATGTTAAGTTATGCCACTCAGTATGGGAGCTACAAGAAAGCAGGAAGGCAGACCCCAGCTACAGTAGTCAGTAGGTCCCCATGCAGTCTATCAGCCAGCACGGTGTCACATTTGCAGCTCCTTTCCTGTGGGAGCTATCTTCAATACCACAGTTTTTCTGTTCAGCTCCCATTGAAAAAATACATTTTGTCTGTTAAGGTATACCACTGAATATGGGAGCTACAAGCAAGCAGGAAGGCAGACCCCAGCTACAGTAGTCAGTAGGTCCCCATGCAGTCTATCAGCCAGCACGGTGTCACATTTGCAGCTGCTTTGCTGTGGGAGCTATCTTCAATACCACACTTTTTCTGTTCAGCTCCCATTGAATAAAATACATGTGTCTGTTAAGGTATACCACTGAATATGGGAGCTACAAGAAAGCAGGAAGACAGACCCCAGCTACAGTAGTCAGTAGGTCTCCATGCAGTTTATCAGCCAGCACGGTGTCACATTTGCAGCTGCTGTCCTGTGGGAGCTATCTTCAATACCACAGTTTTTATCCTCAACTCCCTTTGAAAAAATACATGTGTATGTTAAGTTATGCCACTGAGTATGGGAGCTACAAGAAAGCAGGAAGGCAGACCCCAGCTACAGTAGCAAGTAGGTCCCCATGAAGTCTATCAGCCAGCACGGTGTCACATATACAGCTGCTTTCCTGTGGGAGCTATCTTCAATACCACACTTTTTCTCCTCAGCTCCCATTGAATAAATACATTTTGTCTATTAAGTTATGCCACTGAGTATGGGAGCTACAAGAAAGCAGGAAGGCAGACCCCAGCTACAGTAGTAAGTAGGTCCCCATGCAGTCTATCAGCCAGCACGGTGTCACATTTGCAGCTGCTTTCCTGTGGGAGCTATCTTCAATATCACACTTTTTCTGTTCAGCTCCCATTGAATGAAATACATTTTGTCTGTTAAGGTATACCACTGAATATGGGAGCTACAAGAAAGCAGGAAGGCAGATCCCAGCTACAGCAGTAAGTAGGTCCCCATGCAGTCTATTAGCCAGCACGGTGTCACATTTGCAGCTGCTTTCCTGTGGGAGCTATCTTCAATACCACACTTTTTCTGTTCAGCTCCCATTCAATAAAATACATTTTGTCTGTTAAATTATACCGCTGAGTATGGGAGCTACAAGGAAGCAGGAAGGCAGACCCCAGCTACAGTAGTAAGTAGGTCCCCATGCAGTCTATCAGCCAGCACGGTGTCACATTTGCAGCTGCTTTCCTGTGGGAGCTATCTTCAATACCACACTTTTTCTCCTCAGCTCCCATTGAAAAAATACATGTGTTTCTTAAGGTATACCACTGAGTATGGGAGCTACAAGAAAGCAGGAAGGCAGACCCCAGCTACAGTAGTCAGTAGGTCTCCATGCAGTCTATCAGCCAGCACGGTGTCACATTTGCAGCTGCTTTCCTGTGGGAGCTATCTTTAATACCACAATTTTTATCCTAAACTCCCTTTGAAAAAATACATGTGTATGTTAAGTTATGCCACTCAGTATGGGAGCTACAAGAAAGCAGGAAGGCAGACCCCAGCTACAGTAGTAAGTAGGTCCCCATGCAGTCTATCAGCCAGCACGGTGTCACATTTGCAGCTCCTTTCCTGTGGGAGCTATCTTCAATACCACAGTTTTTCTGTTCAGCTCCCATTGAAAAAATACATTTTGTCTGTTAAGGTATACCACTGAATATGGGAGCTACAAGCAAGCAGGAAGGCAGACCCCAGCTACAGTAGTCAGTAGGTCCCCATGCAGTCTATCAGCCAGCACGGTGTCACATTTGCAGCTGCTTTGCTGTGGGAGCTATCTTCAATACCACACTTTTTCTGTTCAGCTCCCATTGAATAAAATACATGTGTCTGTTAAGGTATACCACTGAATATGGGAGCTACAAGAAAGCAGGAAGACAGACCCCAGCTACAGTAGTCAGTAGGTCTCCATGCAGTTTATCAGCCAGCACGGTGTCACATTTGCAGCTGCTTTCCTGTGGGAGCTATCTTCAATACCACAGTTTTTATCCTCAACTCCCTTTGAAAAAATACATGTGTATGTTAAGTTATGCCACTGAGTATGGGAGCTACAAGAAAGCAGGAAGGCAGACCCCAGCTACAGTAGCAAGTAGGTCCCCATGAAGTCTATCAGCCAGCACGGTGTCACATATACAGCTGCTTTCCTGTGGGAGCTATCTTCAATACCACACTTTTTCTCCTCAGCTCCCATTGAATAAATACATTTTGTCTATTAAGTTATGCCACTGAGTATGGGAGCTACAAGAAAGCAGGAAGGCAGACCCCAGCTACAGTAGTAAGTAGGTCCCCATGCAGTCTATCAGCCAGCACGGTGTCACATTTGCAGCTGCTTTCCTGTGGGAGCTATCTTCAATATCACACTTTTTCTGTTCAGCTCCCATTGAATGAAATACATTTTGTCTGTTAAGGTATACCACTGAATATGGGAGCTACAAGAAAGCAGGAAGGCAGATCCCAGCTACAGTAGTAAGTAGGTCCCCATGCAGTCTATTAGCCAGCACGGTGTCACATTTGCAGCTGCTTTCCTGTGGGAGCTATCTTCAATACCACACTTTTTCTGTTCAGCTCCCATTGAATAAAATACATTTTGTCTGTTAAATTATACCGCTGAGTATGGGAGCTACAAGGAAGCAGGAAGGCAGACCCCAGCTACAGTAGTAAGTAGGTCCCCATGCAGTCTTTCAGCCAGCACGGTGTCACATTTGCAGCTGCTTTCCTGTGGGAGCTATCTTCAATACCACACTTTTTCTCCTCAGCTCCCATTGAAAAAATACATGTGTTTCTTAAGGTATACCACTGAGTATGGGAGCTACAAGAAAGCAGGAAGGCAGACCCCAGCTACAATAGTAAGTAGGTCCCCATGCAGTCTATCAGCCAGCACGGTGTCACATTTGCAGCTGCTTTCCTGTGGGAGCTATCTTTAATACCACAATTTTTATCCTCAACTCCCTTTGAAAAAATACATGTGTATGTTAAGTTATGCCACTCAGTATGGGAGCTACAAGAAAGCAGGAAGGCAGACCCCAGCTACAGTAGTAAGTAGGTCCCCATGCAGTCTATCAGCCAGCACGGTGTCACATTTGCAGCTCCTTTCCTGTGGGAGCTATCTTCAATACCACAGTTTTTATCCTCAGCTCCCATTGAAAAAATACATGTGTCTGTTAAGTTATGCCACTGAGTATGGGAGCTACAAGAAAGCAGGAAGGCAGACCCTAGCTACAGTAGTCAGTAGGTCCCCATGCAGTCTATCAGCCAGCACAGTGTCACATTTTCAGCTGCTTTCCTGTGGGAGCTATCTTCAATACCACACTTTTTCTCCTCAGCTCCCATTGAATGAAATACATTTTGTCTGTTAAGGTATACCACTGAGTATGGGAGCTACAAGAAAGCAGGAAGGCAGACCCCAGCTACAGTAGTAAGTAGGTCCCCATGCAGTCTATCAGCCAGCACGGTGTCACATTTTCAGCAGCTTTCCTGTGGGAGCTATCTTCAATACCACAGTTTTTATCCTCAGCTCCCTTTGACAAAATACATGTGTATGTTCAGTTATGCCACTGAGTATGGGAGCTACAAGAAAGCAGGAAGGCAGACCCCAGCTACAGTAGTAAGTAGGTCCCCATGCAGTCTATCAGCCAGCACGGTGTCACATTTGCAGCTGCTTTCCTGTGGGAGCTATCTTCAATACCACACTTTTTCTGTTCAGCTCCCATTGAATGAAATACATTTTGTCTGTTAAGGTATACCACTGAGTATGGGAGCTACAAGAAAGCAGGAAGGCAGATCCCAGCTACAGTAGTAAGTAGGTCCCCATGCAGTCTATCAGCCAGCACGGTGTCACATTTGCAGCTGCTTTCCTATGGGAGCTATCTTCAATACCACACTTTTTCTGTTAAGCTCCCATTGAAAAAATACGTGTGTTTGTTAAGGTATACCACTGAGTATGGGAGCTACAAGAAAGCAGGAAGGCAGACCCCAGCTACAGTAGTCAGTAGGACTCCATGCAGTCTATCAGCCAGCACAGTGTCACATTTGCAGCTGCTTTCCTGTGGGAGCTATCTTCAATATCACACTTTTTCTCCTCAGCTCCCATTGAATGAAATACATTTTGTCTGTTAAGGTATACCACTGAGTATGGGAGCTACAAGAAAGCAGGAAGGCAGACCCCAGCTACAGGAGTCAGTAGGTCCCCATGCAGTCTATCAGCCAGCACGGTGTCACATTTTCAGCTGCTTTCCTGTGGGAGCTATCTTCAATACCACAGTTTTTATCCTCAGCTCCCTTTGACAAAATACATGTGTATGTTCAGTTATGCCACTCAGTATGGGAGCTACAAGAAAGCAGGAAGGCAGACCTCAGCTACAGTAGTAAGTAGGTCCCCATGCAGTCCTATCAGCCAGCACGGTGTCACATTTGCAGCTGCTTTCCTGTGGGAGCTATCTTCAATACCACACTTTTTCTGTTCAGCTCCCATTGAATGAAATACATTTTGTCTGTTAAGGTATACCACTGAGTATGGGAGCTACAAGAAAGCAGGAAGGCAGACCCCAGCTACAGTAGTAAGTAGGTCCCCATGCAGTCTATCAGCCAGCACGGTGTCACATTTGCAGCTGCTTTCCTGTGGGAGCTATCTTCAATATCACACTTTTTCTGTTCAGCTCCCATTGAATGAAATACATTTTGTCTGTTAAGGTATACCACTGAATATGGGAGCTACAAGAAAGCAGGAAGGCAGATCCCAGCTACAGTAGTAAGTAGGTCCCCATGCAGTCTATTAGCCAGCACGGTGTCACATTTGCAGCTGCTTTCCTGTGGGAGCTATCTTCAATACCACACTTTTTCTGTTCAGCTCCCATTGAATAAAATACATTTTGTCTGTTAAATTATACCGCTGAGTATGGGAGCTACAAGGAAGCAGGAAGGCAGACCCCAGCTACAGTAGTAAGTAAGTCCCCATGCAGTCTATCAGCCAGCACAGTGTCACATTTGCAGCTGCTTTCCTGTGGGAGCTATCTTCAATACCACACTTTTTCTCCTCAGCTACCATTGAAAAAATACATGTGTTTCTTAAGGTATACCACTGAGTATGGGAGCTACAAGAAAGCAGGAAGGCAGACCCCAGCTACAGTAGTCAGTAGGTCCCCATGCAGTCTATCAGCCAGCACAGTGTCACATTTGCAGCTGCTTTCCTGTGGGAGCTATCTTCAATACCACACTTTTTCTCCTCAGCTCCAATTGAAATAATACATGTTTCTGTTAAGGTATTCTACTGAATATGGGAGCTACAAGAAAGCAGGAAGGCAGACCCCAGCTACAGTAGTAAGTAGGTCCCCATGCAGTCTATCAGCCAGCACGGTGTCACATTTGCAGCTGCTTTCCTGTGGGAGCTATCTTCAATATCACACTTTTTCTGTTCAGCTCCCATTGAAAAAATACATTTTGTCTGTTAAGGTATACCACTGAATATGGGAGCTACAAGAAAGCAGGAAGGCAGACCCCAGCTACAGTAGTAAGTAGGTCCCCATGCAGTCTATCAGCCAGCACGGTGTCACATTTGCAGCTGCTTTCCTGTGGGAGCTATCTTCAATACCACACTTTTTCTCCTCAGCTCCCATTGAATAAAATACATTTTGTTTGTTAAGGTATACCACTGAGTATGGGAGCTACAAGAAAGCAGGAAGGCAGACCCCAGCTACAGTAGTAAGTAGGTCCCCATGCAGTCTATCAGCCAGCACGGTGTCACATTTGCAGCTGCTTTGCTATGGGAGCTATCTTCAATACCACACTTTTTCTGTTCAGCTCCCATTGAAAAAATACGTGTGTTTGTTAAGGTATACCACTGAGTATGGGAGCTACAAGAAAGCAGGAAGGCAGACCCCAGCTACAGTAGTCAGTAGGTCTCCATGCAGTCTATCAGCCAGCACGGTGTCACATTTGCAGCTGCTTTCCTGTGGGAGCTATCTTCAATACCACAGTTTTTATCCTCAACTCCCTTTGAAAAAATACATGTGTATGTTAAGTTATGCCACTGAGTATGGGAGCTACAAGAAAGCAGGAAGGCAGACCCCAGCTACAGTAGTAAGTAGGTCCCCATGCATTCTATCAGCCAGCACAGTGTCACATTTGCAGCTGCTTTCCTGTGGGAGCTATCTTCAATATCACACTTTTTCTCCTCAGCTCCCATTGAATGAAATACATTTTGTCTGTTAAGGTATACCACTGAGTATGGGAGCTACAAGAAAGCAGGAAGGCAGACCCCAGCTACAGGAGTCAGTAGGTCCCCATGCAGTCTATCAGCCAGCACGGTGTCACATTTGCAGCTGCTTTCCTGTGGGAGCTATCTTCAATACCACAGTTTTTATTCTCAGCTCCCTTTGACAAAATACATGTGTATGTTCAGTTATGCCACTAAGTATGGGAGCTACAAGAAAGCAGGAAGGCAGACCTCAGCTACAGTAGTAAGTAGGTCCCCATGCAGTCTTATCAGCCAGCACGGTGTCACATTTGCAGCTGCTTTCCTGTGGGAGCTATCTTCAATACCACACTTTTTCTGTTCAGCTCCCATTGAATAAAATACATGTGTCTGTTAAGGTATACCACTGAATATGGGAGCTACAAGAAAGCAGGAAGGCAGACCCCAGCTACAGTAGTAAGTAGGTCCCCATGCATTCTATCAGCCAGCACGGTGTCACATTTGCCACTGCGTTCCTGTGGGAGCTATCTTCAATACCACACTTTTTCTCCTCAGCTCCCATTAAATAAAATACATTTTGTTTGTTAAGGTATACCACTGAATATGGGAGCTACAAGAAAGCAGGAAGGCAGACCCCAGCTACAGTAGTAAGTAGGTCCCCATGCAGTCTATCAGCCAGCACGGTGTCACATTTGCAGCTGCTTTGCTGTGGGAGCAATCTTCAATACCACACTTTTTCTGTTCAGCTCCCATTGAATAAAATACATGTGTCTGTTAAGTTATACCACTGAATATGGGAGCTACAAGAAAGCAGGAAGGCAGACCCCAGCTACAGTAGCAAGTAGGTCCCCATGAAGTCTATCAGCCAGCACGGTGTCACATATGCAGCTGCTTTCCTGTGGGAGCTATCTTCAATACCACACTTTTTCTCCTCAGCTCCCATTGAAAAAAATACATTTTGTCTATTAAGTTATGCCACTGAGTATGGGAGCTACAAGAAAGCAGGAAGGCAGACCCCAGCTACAGTATCAAGTAGGTCCCCATGAAGTCTATCAGCCAGCACGGTGTCACATTTGCAGCTGCTTTCCTGTGGGAGCTATCTTCAATACCACACTTTTTCTGTTCAGCTCCCATTGAATGAAATACATTTTGTCTGTTAAGGTATACCACTGAGTATGGGAGCTACAAGAAAGCAGGAAGGCAGACCCCAGCTACAGTAGTAAGTAGGTCCCCATGCAGTCTATCAGCCAGCACGGTGTCACATTTGCAGCTGCTTTCCTGTGGGAGCTATCTTCAATACCACAGTTTTTCTGTTCAGCTCCCATTGAAAAAACACATTTTGTCTGTTAAGGTATACCACTGAATATGGGAGCTACAAGCAAGCAGGAAGGCAGACCCCAGCTACAGTAGTAAGTAGGTCCCCATGCAGTCTATCAGCCAGCACGGTGTCACATTTGCAGTTCCTTTCCTGTGGGAGCTATCTTCAATACCACACTTTTTCTCCTCAGCTCCCATTGAAAAAATACATGTGTTTCTTAAGGTATACCACTGAGTATGGGAGCTACAAGAAAGCAGGAAGGCAGACCCCAGCTACAGTAGTAAGTAGGTCCCCATGCAGTCTATCAGCCAGCACGGTGTCACATTTGCAGCTGCTTTCCTGTGGGAGCTATCTTCAATATCACACTTTTTCTGTTCAGCTCCCATTGAATGAAATACATTTTGTCTGTTAAGGTATACCACTGAGTATGGGAGGTACAAGAAAGCAGGAAGGCAGACCCCAGCTACAGTAGTAAGTAGGTCCCCATGCAGTCTATCAGCCAGCACGGTGTCACATTTGCAGCTGCTTTCCTGTGGGAGCTATCTTCAACACCACTCTTTTTCTGTTCAGCTCCCATTGAAAAAATAAATGTGTCTGTTAAGGTATACCACTGAGTATGGGAGGTACAAGAAAGCAGGAAGGCAGACCCCAGCTACAGTAGTAAGTAGGTCCCCATGCAGTCTATCAGCCAGCACGGTGTCACATTTGCAGCTCCTTTCCTGTGGGAGCTATCTTCAATACAACACTTTTTCTCCTCAGCTCCCATTGAAAAAATACATTTTGTCTCTTAAGTTATGCCACTGAGTATGGGAGCTACAAGAAAGCAGGAAGGCAGACCCCAGCTACAGTAGTAAGTAGGTCCCCATGCATTCTATCAGCCAGCACGGTGTCACATTTGCAGCTGCTTTCCTGTGGGAGCTATCTTCAATATCACACTTTTTCTGTTCAGCTCCCATTGAATGAAATACATTTTGTCTGTTAAGGTATACCACTGAATATGGGAGCTACAAGAAAGCAGGAAGGCAGATCCCAGCTACAGTAGTAAGTAGGTCCCCATGCAGTCTATTAGCCAGCACGGTGTCACATTTGCAGTTGCTTTCCTGTGGGAGCTATCTTCAATACCACACTTTTTCTGTTCAGCTCCCATTGAATAAAATACATTTTGTCTGTTAAGGTATACCACTGAATATGGGAGCTACAAGCAAGCAGGAAGGCAGACCCCAGCTACAGTAGTAAGTAGGTCCCCATGCAGTCTATCAGCCAGCACGGTGTCACATTTGCAGCTCCTTTCCTGTGGGAGCTATCTTCAATACCACAGTTTTTCTGTTCAGCTCCCATTGAAAAAATACATTTTGTCTGTTAAGGTATACCACTGAATATGGGAGCTACAAGCAAGCAGGAAGGCAGACACCAGCTACAGTAGTCAGTAGGTCCCCATGCAGTCTATCAGCCAGCACGGTGTCACATTTGCAGCTGCTTTCCTGTGGGAGCTATCTTCAATACCACACTTTTTATCCTCAGCTCCCATTGAATGAAATACATTTTGTCTGTTAAGGTATACCACTGAGTATGGGAGCTACAAGAAAGCAGGAAGGCAGACCCCAGCTACAGTAGTAAGTAGGTCCCCATGCAGTCTATCAGCCAGCACGGTGTCACATTTGCAGCTGCTTTCCTGTGGGAGCTATCTTTAATACCACAATTTTTATCCTCAACTCCCTTTGAAAAAATACATGTGTATGTTAAGTTATGCCACTCAGTATGGGAGCTACAAGAAAGCAGGAAGGCAGACCCCAGCTACAGTAGTCAGTAGGTCTCCATGCAGTCTATCAGCCAGCACGGTGTCACATTTGCAGCTGCTTTCCTGTGGGAGCTATCTTCAATACCACAGTTTTTATCCTCAACTCCCTTTGAAAAAATACATGTGTATGTTAAGTTATGCCACTGAGTATGGGAGCTACAAGAAAGCAGGAAGGCAGACCCCAGCTACAGTAGTAAGTAGGTCCCCATGCAGTCTATCAGCCAGCACGGTGTCACATTTGCAGCTGCTTTCCTGTGGGAGCTATCTTCAACACCACTCTTTTTCTGTTCAGCTCCCATTGAAAAAATAAATGTGTCTGTTAAGGTATACCACTGAGTATGGGAGCTACAAGAAAGCAGGAAGGCAGACCCCAGCTACAGTAGTCAGTAGGTCTCCATGCAGTCTATCAGCCAGCACGGTGTCACATTTGCAGCTGCTTTCCTGTGGGAGCTATCTTTAATACCACAATTTTTATCCTCAACTCCCTTTGAAAAAATACATGTGTATGTTAAGTTATGCCACTCAGTATGGGAGCTACAAGAAAGCAGGAAGGCAGACCCCAGCTACAGTAGTAAGTAGGTCCCCATGCAGTCTATCAGCCAGCACGGTGTCACATTTGCAGCTCCTTTCCTGTGGGAGCTATCTTCAATACAACACTTTTTCTCCTCAGCTCCCATTGAAAAAATACATTTTGTCTCTTAAGTTATGCCACTGAGTATGGGAGCTACAAGAAAGCAGGAAGGCAGACCCCAGCTACAGTAGTAAGTAGGTCCCCATGCAGTCTATCAGCCAGCACGGTGTCACATTTGCAGCTGCTTTCCTGTGGGAGCTATCTTCAATATCACACTTTTTCTGTTCAGCTCCCATTGAATGAAATACATTTTGTCTGTTAAGGTATACCACTGAGTATGGGAGCTACAAGAAAGCAGGAAGACAGACCCCAGCTACAGTAGTCAGTAGGTCTCCATGCAGTCTATCAGCCAGCACGGTGTCACATTTGCAGCTGCTTTCCTGTGGGAGCTATCTTCAATACCACAGTTTTTATCCTCAACTCCCTTTGAAAAAATACATGTGTATGTTAAGTTATGCCACTGAGTATGGGAGCTACAAGAAAGCAGGAAGGCAGACCCCAGCTACAGTAGTAAGTAGGTCCCCATGCAGTCTATCAGCCAGCACGGTGTCACATTTGCAGCTGCTTTCCTGTGGGAGCTATCTTCAACACCACTCTTTTTCTGTTCAGCTCCCATTGAAAAAATAAATGTGTCTGTTAAGGTATACCACTGAGTATGGGAGGTACAAGAAAGCAGGAAGGCAGACCCCAGCTACAGTAGTAAGTAGGTCCCCATGCAGTCTATCAGCCAGCACGGTGTCACATTTGCAGCTCCTTTCCTGTGGGAGCTATCTTCAATACAACACTTTTTCTCCTCAGCTCCCATTGAAACAATACATTTTGTCTCTTAAGTTATGCCACTGAGTATGGGAGCTACAAGAAAGCAGGAAGGCAGACCCCAGCTACAGTAGTAAGTAGGTCCCCATGCAGTCTATCAGCCAGCACGGTGTCACGTTTGCAGCTGCTTTCCTGTGGGAGCTATCTTCAATATCACACTTTTTCTGTTCAGCTCCCATTGAATGAAATACATTTTGTCTGTTAAGGTATACCACTGAGTATGGGAGCTACAAGAAAGCAGGAAGACAGACCCCAGCTACAGTAGTCAGTAGGTCTCCATGCAGTCTATCAGCCAGCACGGTGTCACATTTGCAGCTGCTTTCCTGTGGGAGCTATCTTCAATACCACAGTTTTTATCCTCAACTCCCTTTGAAAAAATACATGTGTATGTTAAGTTATGCCACTCAGTATGGGAGTTACAAGAAAGCAGGAAGGCAGACCCCAGCTACAGTAGTAAGTAGGTCCCCATGCAGTCTATCAGCCAGCACGGTGTCACATTTGCAGCTGCTTTCCTGTGGGAGCTATCTTCAACACCACTCTTTTTCTGTTCAGCTCCCATTGAAAAAATACCTGTTTTTGTTAAGGTATACCACTGAGTATGGGAGCTACAAGAAAGCAGGAAGGCAGACCCCAGCTACAGTAGTAAGTAGGTCCCCATGCAGTCTATCAGCCAGCACGGTGTCACATTTGCAGCTGCTTTCCTGTGGGAGCTATCTTCAATACCACTCTTTTTCTGTTCAGCTCCCATTGAAAAAATAAATGTGTCTGTTAAGGTATACCACTGAGTACGGGAGCTACAAGAAAGCAGGAAGGCAGACCCCAGCTACAGTAGTAAGTAGGTCCCCATGCAGTCTATCAGCCAGCACGGTGTCACATTTGCAGCTCCTTTCCTGTGGGAGCTATCTTTAATACCACACTTTTTCTGTTCAGCTCCCATTGAAAAAATACATTTTGTCTGTTAAGTTATGCCACTGAGTATGGGAGCTACAAGAAAGCAGGAAGGCAGACCCCAGCTACAGTAGCAAGTAGGTCCCCATGTAGTCTATCAGCCAGCACGGTGTCACATTTGCAGCTGCTTTCCTGTGGGAGCTATCTTCAATACCACACTTTTTCTCCTCAGCTCCCATTGAATGAAATACATTTTGTCTGTTAAGGTATACCACTGAGTATGAGAGCTACAAGAAAGCAGGAACGCAGACCCCATCTACAGTAGTAAGTAGGTCCCCATGCAGTCTATCAGCCAGCACGGTGTCACATTTGCAGCTGCTTTCCTGTGGGAGCTATCTTCAATACCACACTTTTTCTCCTCAGCTCCCATTGAAAACAATACATTTTGTCTTTTAAGTTATACCACTGAGTATGAGAGCTACAAGAAAGCAGGAAGACAGACCCCATCTACAGTAGTAAGTAGGTCCCCATGCAGTCTATCAGGCAGCACGGTGTCACATTTGCAGGTGCTTTCCTGTGGGAGCTATCTTCAATACCACACTTTTTCTCCTCAGCTCCCATTGAAATAATACATGTGTCTCTTAAGGTATACCACAGAATATGGGAGCTACAAGAAAGTAGGAAGGCAGACCCCAGCTACAGTAGTAAGTAGGTCCCCATGCAGTCTATCAGCCAGCACGGTGTCACATTTGCAGCTGCTTTCCTGTGGGAGCTATCTTCAATACCACACTTTTTCTGTTCAGCTCCCATTGAATGAAATACATTTTGTCTGTTAAGGTATACCACTGAATATGGGAGCTACAAGAAAACAGGAAGGCAGACCCCAGCTACAGTAGTAAGTAGGTCCCCATGCATTCTATCAGCCAGCACGGTGTCACATTTGCCACTGCTTTCCTGTGGGAGCTATCTTCAATACCACACTTTTTCTCCTCAGCTGCCATTGAATAAAATACATTTTGTTTGTTAAGGTATACCACTGAATATGGGAGCTACAAGAAAGCAGGAAGGCAGACCCCAGCTACAGTAGCAAGTAGGTCCCCATGCAGTCTATCAGCCAGCACGGTGTCACATTTGCAGCTGCTTTCCTGTGGGAGCTATCTTCAATACCACACTTTTTCTGTTCAGCTCCCATTGAAAAAATACGTGTGTTTGTTAAGGTATACCACTGAGTATGGGAGCTACAAGAAAGCAGGAAGGCAGACCCCAGCTACAGTAGCAAGTAGGTCCCCATGCATTCTATCAGCCACCACGGTGTCACATTTGCAGCTGCTTTCCTCTGGGAGCTATCTTCAATACCACAGTTTTTATCCTCAGCTCCCTTTGAAAAAATACATGTGTATGTTAAGTTATGCCACTCAGTATGGGAGCTACAAGAAAGCAGGAAGGCAGACCCCAGCTACAGTAGCAAGTAGGTCCCCATGTAGTCTATCAGCCAGCACGGTGTCACATTTGCAGCTGCTTTCCTGTGGGAGCTATCTTCAATACCACACTTTTTCTCCTCAGCTCCCATTGAATGAAATACATTTTGTCTGTTAAGGTATACCACTGAGTATGAGAGCTACAAGAAAGCAGGAACGCAGACCCCATCTACAGTAGTAAGTAGGTCCCCATGCAGTCTATCAGCCAGCACGGTGTCACATTTGCAGCTGCTTTCCTGTGGGAGCTATCTTCAATACCACACTTTTTCTCCTCAGCTCCCATTGAAAACAATACATTTTGTCTTTTAAGTTATACCGCTGAGTATGGGAGCTACAAGAAAGCAGGAAGGCAGACCCTGCCGCGAAGATTTCGGCTCTTGGCCTGAAAAACCCAGGCTTGAAGCCTGAAACCGAAGCACGAAGGCCTGAAACCCAGGCACGAAGCCTGAAACCCAGGCACGAAGGCCTGAAACCCAGGTACGAAGCCCTTGAAACCCAGGTACGAAGCCTGAAACATAGGCACAAAGGCCTGAAACCCAGGCACGAAGCCTGAAAACCAGGCACGAAGGCCTGAAACCCAGGCACAAAGCCTGAAACCCAGGCACGAAGGCCGGAAACCCAGGCACGAAGCCTGAAAACCCAGGCACGAAGGCCTGAAACCCAGGCACGAAGCCCTTGAAACCCAGGTACGAAGCCTGAAACATAGGCACAAAGGCCTGAAACCCAGGCACGAAGCCTGAAACCCAGGCACGAAGCCTGAAACCCAGGCACGAAGGCCGGAAACCCAGGCACGAAGGCCTGAAACCCAGGCACAAAAGCCTGAAAAACCCAGGCACAAAGGCCTGAAAAACCCAGGCACGAAGGCCTGAAACCCAGGCACAAAAGCCTGAAAAACCCAGGCACGAAGCCTACTTCATGCGGCGATCAGCCCAGGGTCCGATTTTCAGCTGGGTGGGACGAAATCAGTCCTACTCAATGTGAGTGATAGCAGAAATCTTCTTCTTCATTGAGAGCAGGCTCTAACTTATATACACAGCAGCTTCAAAGCTAGCTCAGCAACAGCAGCTAATAGATTACATTCTTATGCTCATTCTACTTGCGGTTTCTGCGATAAGCAAGCTCCCTCACATTTTCCCATCTTGTTTTTCCCCCGTAGTTGTTTTCCACCTTGGGCTGTTACCTCGTTAGCTGAAAACAGCCCGACCTTGAAGGAAGAGAAAGCGGCCTGCTGTCTACATGACAGAAACTGCTTTAACCATGCCTCTGACTCTGGTCTTGATTGTGCATTAAATTCATATAACTGGAACTCAGATTGCCTTGCCCCATCGGGCCTAACATTATACCCTGGGATCCATGTCCATTCTCCCTTAACCACTCCTCGACAAGACCCCAGCTACAGTAGTAAGTAGGTCCCCATGCAGTCTATCAGCCAGCACAGTGTCACATTTGCAATTGCTTTCCTGTGGGAGCTATCTTCAATACCACACTTTTTCTCCTCAGCTCCCATTGAAAAAAATACATTTTGTCTATTAAGTTATGCCACTGAGTATGGGAGCTACAAGAAAGCAGGAAGGCAGACCCCAGCTATATTGGTAAGTAGGTCTCCATGCAGTCTATCAGCCAGCACGGTGTCACATTTGCAGCTGCTTTCCTGTGGGAGCTATCTTCATTACCACAGTTTTTATCCTCAGCTCCCTTTGAAAAAATACATGTGTATGTTAAGGTATGCCACTGAGTATGGGAGCTACAAGAAAGCAGGAAGGCAGACCCCAGCTACAGTAGTAAGTAGGTCCCCATGCAGTCTATCAGCCAGCACGGTGTCACATTTGCAGCTGCTTTCCTGTGGGAGCTATCTTCAATACCACACTTTTTCTGTTCATCTCCCATTAAATAAAATACATTTTGTTTGTTAAGGTATACCACTGAATATGGGAGCTACAAGAAAGCAGGAAGGCAGACCCCAGCTACAGTAGTAAGTAGGTCCCCATGCAGTCTATCAGGCAGCACAGTGTCACATTTGCAGGTGCTTTCCTGTGGGAGCTATCTTCAATACCACACTTTTTATCTTCAGCCCCCATTGAAATAATACATGTGTCTGTTAAGGTATACCACTGAATATGGGAGCTACAAGAAAGCAGGAAGGCAGACCCCAGCTACAGTAGTAAGTAGGTCCCCATGCAGTCTATCAGCCAGCACGGTGTCACATTTGCAGCTGCTTTCCTGTGGGAGCTATCTTCAATACCACACTTTTTCTGTTCATCTCCCATTAAATAAAATACATTTTGTTTGTTAAGGTATACCACTGAATATGGGAGCTACAAGAAAGCAGGAAGGCAGACCCCAGCTACAGTAGTAAGTAGGTCCCCATGCAGTCTATCAGCCAGCACGGTGTCACATTTGCAGCTGCTTTGCTGTGGGAGCTATCTTCAATACCACACTTTTTCTGTTCAGCTCCCTTTGAATAAAATACAATGGTCTGTTAAGGTATACCACTGAATATGGGAGCTACAAGAAAGCAGGAAGGCAGACCCCAGCTACAGTAGTAAGTAGGTCCCCATGCAGTCTATCAGCCAGCACGGTGTCACATTTGCAGCTGCTTTCCTGTGGGAGCTATCTTCAATACCACACTTTTTCTCCTCAGCTCCCATTGAATAAAATACATTTTGTCTGTTAAGGTATACCACTGAATACGGGAGCTACAAGAAAGCAGGAAGGCAGACCCCAGCTACAGTAGTAAGTAGGTCCCCATGCAGTCTATTAGCCAGCACGGTGTCACATTTGCAGTTGCTTTCCTGTGGGAGCTATCTTCAATACCACACTTTTTCTGTTCAGCTCCCATTGAATAAAATACATTTTGTCTGTTAAATTATACCGCTGAGTATGGGAGCTACAAGGAAGCAGGAAGGCAGACCCCAGCTACAGTAGTCAGTAGGTCCCCATGCAGTCTATCAGCCAGCACGGTGTCACATTTGCAGCTGCTTTCCTGTGGGAGCTATCTTCAATACCACACTTTTTCTGTTCAGCTCCCATTGAAAAAATAGATGTGTCTGTTAAGTTATGCCACTGAGCATGGCAGGTACAAGAAAGCAGGAAGGCAGACCCCAGTTACAGTAGTAAGTAGGTCCCCATGCAGTCTATCAGCCAGCACGGTGTCACATTTGCAGCTGCTTTCCTGTGGGAGCTATCTTCAATACCACACTTTTTCTGTTCAGCTCCCATTGAAATAATACAGGTGTCTGTTAAGGTATACCACTGAATATGGGAGCTACAAGAAAGCAGGAAGGCAGACCCCAGCTACAGTAGTAAGTAGGTCCCCATGCAGTCTATCAGCCAGCACGGTGTCACATTTGCAGCTGCTTTCCTGTGGGAGCTATCTTCAATACCACACTTTTTCTGTTCATCTCCCATTAAATAAAATACATTTTGTTTGTTAAGGTATACCACTGAATATGGGAGCTACAAGAAAGCAGGAAGGCAGACCCCAGCTACAGTAGTAAGTAGGTCCCCATGCAGTCTATCAGCCAGCACGGTGTCACATTTGCAGCTGCTTTGCTGTGGGAGCTATCTTCAATACCACACTTTTTCTGTTCAGCTCCCTTTGAATAAAATACAATGGTCTGTTAAGGTATACCACTGAATATGGGAGCTACAAGA
The DNA here is from genome assembly GCF_028858725.1 of Colius striatus. NCBI lineage: Eukaryota > Metazoa > Chordata > Aves > Coliiformes > Coliidae > Colius > Colius striatus. Next base: position 1,327,385 of record NW_026908528.1, read on the forward strand.
AAGCAGGAAGGCAGACCCCAGCTACAGTAGTAAGTAGGTCCCCATGCAGTCTATCAGCCAGCACGGTGTCACATTTGCAGCTGCTTTCCTGTGGGAGCTATCTTCAATACCACACTTTTTCTCCTCAGCTCCCATTGAATAAAATACATTTTGTCTGTTAAGGTATACCACTGAATACGGGAGCTACAAGAAAGCAGGAAGGCAGACCCCAGCTACAGTAGTAAGTAGGTCCCCATGCAGTCTATTAGCCAGCACGGTGTCACATTTGCAGTTGCTTTCCTGTGGGAGCTATCTTCAATACCACACTTTTTCTGTTCAGCTCCCATTGAATAAAATACATTTTGTCTGTTAAATTATACCGCTGAGTATGGGAGCTACAAGGAAGCAGGAAGGCAGACCCCAGCTACAGTAGTCAGTAGGTCCCCATGCAGTCTATCAGCCAGCACGGTGTCACATTTGCAGCTGCTTTCCTGTGGGAGCTATCTTCAATACCACACTTTTTCTGTTCAGCTCCCATTGAAAAAATAGATGTGTCTGTTAAGTTATGCCACTGAGCATGGCAGGTACAAGAAAGCAGGAAGGCAGACCCCAGTTACAGTAGTAAGTAGGTCCCCATGCAGTCTATCAGCCAGCACGGTGTCACATTTGCAGCTGCTTTCCTGTGGGAGCTATCTTCAATACCACACTTTTTCTGTTCAGCTCCCATTGAAATAATACAGGTGTCTGTTAAGGTATACCACTGAATATGGGAGCTACAAGAAAGCAGGAAGGCAGACCCCAGCTACACTAGTCAGTAGGTCCCCATGCAGTCTATCAGCCAGCACGGTGTCACATTTGCAGCTGCTTTCCTGTGGGAGCTATCTTCAATACCACACTTTTTATCCTCAGCTCCCATTGAAATAATACATGTTTCGGTTAAGGTATACCACTGAGTATGGGAGATACAAGAAAGCAGGAAGGCAGACCCCAGCTACAGTAGTAAGTAGGTCCCCATGCAGTCTATCAGCCAGCACGGTGTCACATTTGCAGCTGCTTTCCTGTGGGAGCTATCTTCAATACCACACTTTTTATCCTCAGCTCCCATTGAAATAATACATGTTTCGGTTAAGGTATACGACTGAGTATGGGAGATACAAGAAAGCAGGAAGGCAGACCCCAGCTACAGTAGTAAGTAGGTCCCCATGCAGTCTGTCAGCCAGCACGGTGTCACATTTGCAGCTGCTTTCCTGTGGGAGCTATCTTCAATACCACACTTTTTCTCCTCAGCTCCCATTGAAAAAATACTTTTTGTCTGTTAAGTTATGCCACTGAGCATGGGAGCTACAAGAAAGCAGGACGGCAGACCTCAGCTACAGTAGTAAGTAGGTCTCCATGCAGTCTATCAGCCAGCACGGTGTCACATTTGCAGCTGCTTTCCTGTGGGAGCTATCTTCAATACCACACTTTTTCTGTTCAGCTCCCATTGAATGAAATACATTTTGTCTGTTAAGGTATACCACTGAATATGGGAGCTACAAGAAAACAGGAAGGCAGACCCCAGCTACAGTAGTAAGTAGGTCCCCATGCATTCTATCAGCCAGCACGGTGTCACATTTGCCACTGCTTTCCTGTGGGAGCTATCTTCAATACCACACTTTTTCTCCTCAGCTCCCATTGAATAAAATACATTTTGTTTGTTAAGGTATACCACTGAATATGGGAGCTACAAGAAAGCAGGAAGGCAGACCCCAGCTACAGTAGCAAGTAGGTCCCCATGAAGTCTATCAGCCAGCACGGTGTCACATTTGCAGCTGCTTTCCTGTGGGAGCTATCTTCAATACCACACTTTTTCTCCTCAGCTCCCATTGAAAAAAATACATTTTGTCTGTTAAGTTATGCCACTGCGCATGGGAGGTACAAGAAAGCAGGAAGGCAGACCCCATCTACAGTAGTAAGTAGGTCCCCATGCAGTCTAGCAGGCAGCACAGTGTCACATTTGCAGCTGCTTTCCTGTGGGAGCTATCTTCAATACCACACTTTTTCTCCTCAGCTCCCATTGAAATAATACATGTGTCTGTTAAGGTATACCACTGAATATGGGAGCTACAAGAAAGCAGGAAGGCAGACCGCAGCTACAGTAGTAAGTAGGTCCCCATGCAGTCTATCAGCCAGCACGGTGTCACATTTGCAGCTGCTTTCCTGTGGGAGCTATCTTCAATACCACACTTTTTCTGTTCAGCTCCCATTGAAAAAATACCTGTTTTTGTTAAGGTATACCACTGAGTATGGGAGCTACAAGAAAGCAGGAAGGCAGACCCCAGCTACAGTAGTCAGTAGGTCCCCATGCAGTCTATCAGCCAGCACGGTGTCACATTTGCAGCTGCTTTCCTGTGGGAGCTATCTTCAATACCACACTTTTTCTGTTCAGCTCCCATTGAATGAAATACATTTTGTCTGTTAAGGTATACCACTGAATATGGGAGCTACAAGAAAACAGGAAGGCAGACCCCAGCTACAGTAGTAAGTAGGTCCCCATGCATTCTATCAGCCAGCACGGTGTCACATTTGCCACTGCTTTCCTGTGGGAGCTATCTTCAATACCACACTTTTTCTCCTCAGCTCCCATTGAATAAAATACATTTTGTTTGTTAAGGTATACCACTGAATATGGGAGCTACAAGAAAGCAGGAAGGCAGACCCCAGCTACAGTAGCAAGTAGGTCCCCATGAAGTCTATCAGCCAGCACGGTGTCACATTTGCAGCTGCTTTCCTGTGGGAGCTATCTTCAATACCACACTTTTTCTCCTCAGCTCCCATTGAAAAAAATACATTTTGTCTGTTAAGTTATGCCACTGCGCATGGGAGGTACAAGAAAGCAGGAAGGCAGACCCCATCTACAGTAGTAAGTAGGTCCCCATGCAGTCTAGCAGGCAGCACAGTGTCACATTTGCAGCTGCTTTCCTGTGGGAGCTATCTTCAATACCACACTTTTTCTCCTCAGCTCCCATTGAAATAATACATGTGTCTGTTAAGGTATACCACTGAATATGGGAGCTACAAGAAAGCAGGAAGGCAGACCGCAGCTACAGTAGTAAGTAGGTCCCCATGCAGTCTATCAGCCAGCACGGTGTCACATTTGCAGCTGCTTTCCTGTGGGAGCTATCTTCAATACCACACTTTTTCTGTTCAGCTCCCATTGAAAAAATACCTGTTTTTGTTAAGGTATACCACTGAGTATGGGAGCTACAAGAAAGCAGGAAGGCAGACCCCAGCTACAGTAGTCAGTAGGTCCCCATGCAGTCTATCAGCCAGCACGGTGTCACATTTGCAGCTGCTTTCCTGTGGGAGCTATCTTCAATACCACACTTTTTCTCCTTAGCTCCCATTGAAAAAAATACATTTTGTCTGTTAAGTTATGCCACTGCGCATGGGAGGTACAAGAAAGCAGGAAGGCAGACCCCATCTACAGTAGTAAGTAGGTCCCCATGCAGTCTATCAGGCAGCACAGTGTCACATTTGCAGGTGCTTTCCTGTGGGAGCTATCTTCAATACCACACTTTTTATCTTCAGCCCCCATTGAAATAATACATGTGTCTGTTAAGGTATACCACTGAATATGGGAGCTACAAGAAAGCAGGAAGGCAGACCCCAGCTACAGTAGTAAGTAGGTCCCCATGCAGTCTATCAGCCAGCACGGTGTCACATTTGCAGCTGCTTTCCTGTGGGAGCTATCTTCAATACCACACTTTTTCTGTTCAGCTCCCATTGAAAAAATACGTGTGTTTGTTAAGGTATACCACTGAGTATGGGAGCTACAAGAAAGCAGGAAGGCAGACCCCAGCTACAGTAGTCAGTAGGTCCCCATGCAGTCTATCAGTCAGCACGGTGTCACATTTGCAGCTGCTTTCCTGTGGGAGCTATCTTCAATACCACACTTTTTCTCCTCAGCTTCCATTGAATAAAATACATTTTGTCTGTTAAATTATACCGCTGAGTATGGGAGCTACAAGAAAGCAGGAAGGCAGACCCCAGCTACAGTAGCAAGTAGGTCCCCATGCAGTCTATCAGCCAGCACGGTGTCACATTTGCAGCTGCTTTCCTGTGGGAGCTACCTTCGATACCACAGTTTTTATCCTCAGCTCCCATTGAAAAAATACATGTGTCTGTTAAGTTATGCCACTGAGTATGGGAGCTACAAGAAAGCAGGAAGGCATACCCTACCGCGAAGTTTTCGGCTCTTGTCCTGAAAAACCCAGGCTTGAAGCCTGAAACCCAGGCACGAAGGCCTGAAACCCAGGCAGAAAGCTTGAAACCCAGGCACGAAGCCTGAAACCCAGGCACGAAGCTTGAAACCCAGGCACAAAGGCCTTAAACCCAGGCACGAAGTCTGAAACCCAGGCACGAAGGCCTGAAACCCAGGCACGAAGTCTGAAACCCAGGCACGAAGCCTGAAACCCAGGCATAAAGGCCTGAAACCCAGGCAAGAAGCCTGAAACCCAGGCACGAAGCCTGAAAACCCAGGCACGAAGCCTGAAACCCAGGCACAAATGCCTGAAAAACCCAGGCACAAAGGCCTGAAAAACCCAGGCACAAAGGCCTGATAAACCCAGGCACGAAGGCCTGAAACCCAGGCACAAAATCCTGAAAAACCCAGGCACGAAGCCTACTTCATGCGGCGATCAACCCAGGGTCCGATTCTCAGCTGGGTGGGAAGAAATCAGTCCTACTCAATGTGAGTGGTAGCAGAAATCTTCTTCTTCATTGAGAGCAGGCTCTAACTTATATACACAGCAGCTTCAAAGCTAGCTCAGCAACAGCAGCTAATAGATTACATTCTTATGCTCATCCTACTTGCGGTTTCTGCGATAAGCAAGCTCCCTCACATTTTCCCATCTTGTTTTTCCCCCGTAGTTGTTTTCCACCTTGGGCTGTTACCTCGTTACCTCAAAACAGCCCGACCTTCAAGGAAGAGAAAGCGGCCTGCTGTCTACATGACAGAAACTGCTTTAACCATGGCTCTGACTCTGGTCTTGATTGTGCATTAAATGCATATAACTGGAATTCAGATTGCCTTGCCCCATCGGGCCTAACATTATACCCTGGGATCCATGTCCATTCTCCCTTAACTACTCCTCGACAAGACCCCAGCTACAGTAGTAAGTAGGTCCCCATGCAGTCTATCAGCCAGCACGGTGTCACATTTGCAGCTGCTTTCCTGTGGGAGCTATCTTCAATACCACACTTTTTCTGTTCAGCTCCCATTGAAATAATACATGTGTCTGTTAAGGTATACCACTGAATATGGGAGCTACGAGAAAGCAGGAAGGCAGACCCCAGCTACAGTAGTCAGTAGGTCCCCATGCAGTCTATCAGCCAGCACGGTGTCACATTTGCAGCTGCTTTCCTGTGGGAGCTATCTTCAATACCACACTTTTTCTGTTCAGCTCAGATTGAAATAATACATGTGTCTGTTAAGGTATACCACTGAATATGGGAGCTACAAGAAAGCAGGAAGGCAGACCCCAGCTACAGTAGTCAGTAGGTCCCCATGCAGTCTATCAGCCAGCACAGTGTCACATTTGCAGCTGCTTTCCTGTGGGAGCTATCTTCAATACCACACTTTTTATCCTCAGCTCCCATTGAAATAATACATGTTTCGGTTAAGGTATATCACTCAGTATGGGAGCTACAAGAAAGCAGGAAGGCAGACCCCAGCTACAGTAGTAAGTAGGTCCCCATGCAGTCTATCAGCCAGCACGGTGTCACATTTGCAGCTGCTTTCCTGTGGGAGCTATCTTCAATACCACACTTTTTCTGTTCAGCTCCCATTGAATGAAATACATTTTGTCTGTTAAGGTATACCACTGACTATGGGAGCTACAAGAAAGCAGGAAGGCAGACCCCAGCTACACTAGTAAGTAGGTTCCCATGCAGTCTATCAGTCAGCACGGTGTAACATTTGCAGCTGCTTTCCTGTGGGAGCTATCTTCAATACCACACTTTTTCTGTTCAGCTCCCATTGAATGCAATACATTTTGTCTGTTAAGGTATACCACTGAATATGGGAGCTACAAGAAAGCAGGAAGGCAGACCCTGCCGCGAAGATTTCGGCTCTTGGCCTGAAAAACCCAGACTTGAAGCCTGAAACCCAGGCACGAAGGCCTGAAACCCAGGCACGAAGCCTGAAACCCAGGCACGAAGGCCTGAAACCCAGGCACGAAGCCCTGAAACCCAGGCACAAAGCCTGAAACCCAGGCACAAAGGCCTGAAACCCAGGCACAAAGGCCTGAAACCCAGGCACGAAGGCCGGAAACCCAGGCACGAAGCCTGAAACCCAGGCACAAAGGCCGGAAACCCAGGCACAAAGGCTGAAAACCCAGGCACAAAGCCTGAAACCGAGGCACAAAGGCCTGAAACCGAGGCACGAAGGCCTGAAACCCAGGAACAAAAGCCTGAAAAACCCAGGCACGAAGCCTACTTCATGCGGCGATCAACCCAGGGTCCGATTCTCAGCTGGGTGGGACGAAATCAGTCCTACTCAATGTGAGTGATAGCAGAAATCTTCTTCTTCATTGAGAGCAGGCTCTAACTTATATACACAGCAGCTTCAAAGCTAGCTCAGCAACAGCAGCTAATAGATTACATTCTTAAGCTCATCCTACTTGCGGTTTCTGCGATAAGCAAGCTCCCTCACATTTTCCCATCTTGTTTTTCCCCCGTAGTTGTTTTCCACCTTCGGCTGTTACCTCGTTAGCTGAAAACAGCCCGACCTTGAAGGAAGAGAAAGCGGCCTGCTGTCTACATGACAGAAACTGCTTTAACCATGGCTCTGACTCTGGTCTTGATTGTGCATTAAATTCATATAACTGGAACTCAGATTGCCTTGCCCGATCAGGCCTAACATTATACCCTGGGATCCATGTCCATTCTCCCTTAACCACTCCTCGACAAGACCCCAGCTACAGTAGTAAGTAGGTCCCCATGCAGTCTATCAGCCAGCACGGTGTCACATTTGCAGCTCCGTTCCTGTGGGAGCTATCTTCAATACCACACTTTTTCTCCTCAGCTCCTATTGAATAAAATACATTTTGTTTGTTAAGGTATACCACTGAGTATGGGAGCTACAAGAAAGCAGGAAGGCAGACCCCAGCTACAGTAGCAAGTAGGTCCCCATGCAGTCTATCAGCCAGCACGGTGTCACATTTGCAGCTGCTTTCCTGTGGGAGCTATCTTCAATACCACACTTTTTCTGTTCAGCTCCCATTCAATAAAATACATGTGTCTGTTAAGTTATGCCACTGAGTATGGGAGCTACAAGAAAGCAGGAAGGCATACCCTACCGCGAAGTTTTCGGCTCTTGGCCTGAAAAACCCAGGCTTGAAGCCTGAAACCCAGGCACGAAGCCTGAAACCCAGGCACAAAGGCCTGAAACCCAGGCACGAAGCCCTTGAAACCCAGGTACGAAGCCTGAAAACCCAGGCACGAAGCCTGAAACCCAGGCACAAAGGCCTGAAACCCAGGCACGAAGTCTGAAACCCAGGCACGAAGCCTGAAAACCCAGGCACGAAGCCTGAAACCCAGGCACAAATGCCTGAAAAACCCAGGCACAAAGGCCTGAAAAACCCAGGCACAAAGGCCTGATAAACCCAGGCACGAAGGCCTGAAACCCAGGCACAAAAGCCTGAAAAACCCAGGCACGAATCCTACTTCATGCGGCGATCAACCCAGGGTCCGATTCTCAGCTGGGTGGGAAGAAATCAGTCCTACTCAATGTGAGTGATAGCAGAAATCTTCTTCTTCATTGAGAGCAGGCTCTAACTTATATACACAGCAGCTTCAAAGCTAGCTCAGCAACAGCAGCTAATAGATTACATTCTTATGCTCATCCTACTTGCGGTTTCTGCGATAAGCAAGCTCCCTCACATTTTCCCATCTTGTTTTTCCCCCGTAGTTGTTTTCCACCTTGGGCTGTTACCTCGTTAGCTGAAAACAGCCCGACCTTGAAGGAAGAGAAAGCGGCCTGCTGTCTACATGACAGAAACTGCTTTAACCATGGCTCTGACTCTGGTCTTGATTGTGCATTAAATTCATATAACTGGAACTCAGATTGCCTTGCCCCATCGGGCCTAACATTATACCCTGGGATCCATGTCCATTCTCCCTTAACCACTCCTCGACAAGACCCCAGCTACAGTAGTAAGTAGGTCCCCATGCAGTCTATCAGGCAGCACAGTGTCACATTTGCAGCTGCTTTCCTGTGGGAGCTATCTTCAATACCACACTTTTTCTCCTCAGCTCCCATTGAAATAATACATGTGTCTGTTAAGGTATACCACTGAATATGGGAGCTACAAGAAAGCAGGAAGGCAGACCCCAGCTACAGTAGTAAGTAGGTCCCCATGCAGTCTATCAGCCAGCACGGTGTCACATTTGCAGCTGCTTTCCTGTGGGAGCTATCTTCAATACCACACTTTTTCTGTTCAGCTCCCATTCAATAAAATACATGTGTCTGTTAAGGCATACCGCTGAGCATGGGAGCTACAAGAAAGCAGGAAGGCAGACCCCAGCTACAGTAGTCAGTAGGTCTCCATGCAGTCTATCAGCCAGAACGGTGTCACATTTGCAGCTGCTTTCCTGTGGGAGCTATCTTCAATATCACACTTTTTCTGTTCAGCTCCCATTGAATGAAATACATTTTGTCTGTTAAGGTATACCACTGAATATGGGAGCTACAAGAAAGCAGGAAGGCAGATCCCAGCTACAGTAGTAAGTAGGTCCCCATGCAGTCTATTAGCCAGCACGGTGTCACATTTGCAGCTGCTTTCCTGTGGGAGCTATCTTCAATACCACACTTTTTCTCCTCAGCTCCCATTGAAATAATACATGTGTCTGTTAAGGTATACCACTGAATATGGGAGCTACAAGAAAGCAGGAAGGCAGACCCTAGCTACAGTAGTAAGTAGGTCCCCATGCAGTCTATCAGACAGCACGGTGTCACATTTGCAGCTGCTTTCCTGTGGGAGCTATCTTCAATACCACACTTTTTCTGTTCAGCTCCCATTCAATAAAATACATGTGTCTGTTAAGGCATACCGCTGAGCATGGGAGCTACAAGAAAGCAGGAAGGCAGACCCCAGCTACAGTAGTCAGTAGGTCTCCATGCAGTCTATCAGCCAGAACGGTGTCACATTTGCAGCTGCTTTCCTGTGGGAGCTATCTTCAATATCACACTTTTTCTGTTCAGCTCCCATTGAATGAAATACATTTTGTCTGTTAAGGTATACCACTGAATATGGGAGCTACAAGAAAGCAGGAAGGCAGATCCCAGCTACAGTAGTAAGTAGGTCCCCATGCAGTCTATTAGCCAGCACGGTGTCACATTTGCAGCTGCTTTCCTGTGGGAGCTATCTTCAATACCACACTTTTTCTCCTCAGCTCCCATTGAATAAAATACATTTTGTCTGTTAAATTATACCGCTGAGTATGGGAGCTACAAGGAAGCAGGAAGGCAGACCCCAGCTACAGTAGTAAGTAGGTCCCCATGCAGTCTATCAGCCAGCACGGTGTCACATTTGCAACTGCTTTCCTGTGGGAGCTATCTTCAATACCACACTTTTTCTCCTCAGCTACCATTGAAAAAATATATGTGTTTCTTAAGGTATACCACTGAGTATTGGATCTACAAGAAAGCAGGAAGGCAGACCCCAGCTACAGTAGTAAGTAGGTCCCCATGCATTCTATCAGCCAGCACGGTGTCACATTTGCCACTGCTTTCCTGTGGGAGCTATCTTCAATACCACACTTTTTCTCCTCAGCTCCCATTAAATAAAATACATTTTGTTTGTTAAGGTATACCACTGAATATGGGAGCTACAAGAAAGCAGGAAGGCAGACCCCAGCTACAGTAGTAAGTAGGTCCCCATGCAGTCTATCAGCCAGCACGGTGTCACATTTGCAGCTGCTTTGCTGTGGGAGCTATCTTCAATACCACACTTTTTCTGTTCAGCTCGCATTGAAAAAAATACATGTGTCTGTTAAGGTATACCACTGAATATGGGAGCTACAAGAAAGCAGGAAGGCAGACCCCAGCTACAGTAGCAAGTAGGTCCCCATGAAGTCTATCAGCCAGCATGCTGTCACATATGCAGCTGCTTTCCTGTGGGAGCTATCTTCAATACCACACTTTTTCTCCTCAGCTCCCATTGAAAAAAATACATTTTGTCTATTAAGTTCTGCCACTGAGTATGGTAGCTACAAGAAAGCAGGAAGTCAGACCCCAGCTACAGTATCAAGTAGGTCCCCATGAAGTCTATCAGCCAGCACGGTGTCACATTTGCAGGTGCTTTCCTGTGGGAGCTATCTTCAATACCACACTTTTTCTCCTCAGCTCCCATTGAAAAAATACATGTGTTTCTTAAGGTATACCACTGAGTATGGGAGCTACAAGAAAGCAAGAAGGCAGACCCCAGCTACAGTAGTCAGTAGGTCTCCATGCAGTCTATCAGCCAGCACGGTGTCACATTTGCAGCTGCTTTCCTGTGGGAGCTATCTTTAATACCACAATTTTTATCCTCAACTCCCTTTGAGAAATTACACGTGTATGTTAAGTTATGCCACTCACTATGGGAGCTACAAGAAAGCAGGAAGGCAGACCCCAGCTACAGTAGTAAGTAGGTCCCCATGCAGTCTATCAGCCAGCACGGTGTCACATTTGCAGCTCCTTTCCTGTGGGAGCTATCTTCAATACCACAGTTTTTCTGTTCAGCTCCCATTGAAAAAATACATTTTGTCTGTTAAGGTATACCACTGAATATGGGAGCTACAAGCAAGCAGGAAGGCAGACCCCAGCTACAGTAGTCAGTAGGTCCCCATGCAGTCTATCAGCCAGCACGGTGTCACATTTGCAGCTGCTTTCCTGTGGGAGCTATCTTCAATACCACACTTTTTCTCCTCAGCTCCCATTGAATGAAATACATTTTGTCTGTTAAGGTATACCACTGAGTATGGGAGCTACAAGAAAGCAGGAAGGCAGACCCCAGCTACAGTAGTAAGTAGGTCCCCATGCAGTCTATCAGCCAGCACGGTGTCACATTTGCAGCTGCTTTCCTGTGGGAGCTATCTTCAATATCACACTTTTTCTGTTCAGCTCCCATTGAATGAAATACATTTTGTCTGTTAAGGTATACCACTGAATATGGGAGATACAAGAAAGCAGGAAGGCAGATCCCAGCTACAGTAGAAAGTAGGTCCCCATGCAGTCTATTAGCCAGCACGGTGTCACATTTGCAGTTGCTTTCCTGTGGGAGCTATCTTCAATACCACACTTTTTCTCCTCAGCTCCCATTGAATAAAATACATTTTGTCTGTTAAATTATACCGCTGAGTATGGGAGCTACAAGGAAGCAGGAAGGCAGACCCCAGCTACAGTAGTAAGTAGGTCCCCATGCAGTCTATCAGCCAGCACGGTGTCACATTTGCAGCTGCTTTCCTGTGGGAGCTATCTTCAATACCACACTTTTTCTCCTCAGCTCCCATTGAAAAAATACATGTGTTTCTTAAGGTATACCACTGAGTATGGGAGCTACAAGAAAGCAGGAAGGCAGACCCCAGCTACAGTAGTCAGTAGGTCTCCATGCAGTCTATCAGCCAGCACGGTGTCACATTTGCAGCTGCTTTCCTGAGGGAGCTATCTTTAATACCACAATTTTTATCCTCAACTCCCTTTGAAAAAATACATGTGTATGTTAAGTTATGCCACTGAGTATGGGAGCTACAAGAAAGCAGGAAGGCAGACCCCAGCTACAGTAGTAAGTAGGTCCCCATGCATTCTATCAGCCAGCACGGTGTCACATTTGCCACTGCTTTCCTGTGGGAGCTATCTTCAATACCACACTTTTTCTCCTCAGCTCCCATTAAATAAAATACATTTTGTTTGTTAAGGTATACCACTGAATATGGGAGCTACAAGAAAGCAGGAAGGCAGACCCCAGCTACAGTAGTAAGTAGGTCCCCATGCAGTCTATCAGCCAGCACGGTGTCACATTTGCAGCTGCTTTGCTGTGGGAGCTATCTTCAATACCACACTTTTTCTGTTCAGCTCGCATTGAAAAAAATACATGTGTCTGTTAAGGTATACCACTGAATATGGGAGCTACAAGAAAGCAGGAAGGCAGACCCCAGCTACAGTAGCAAGTAGGTCCCCATGAAGTCTATCAGCCAGCATGCTGTCACATATGCAGCTGCTTTCCTGTGGGAGCTATCTTCAATACCACACTTTTTCTCCTCAGCTCCCATTGAAAAAAATACATTTTGTCTATTAAGTTCTGCCACTGAGTATGGTAGCTACAAGAAAGCAGGAAGTCAGACCCCAGCTACAGTATCAAGTAGGTCCCCATGAAGTCTATCAGCCAGCACGGTGTCACATTTGCAGGTGCTTTCCTGTGGGAGCTATCTTCAATACCACACTTTTTCTCCTCAGCTCCCATTGAAAAAATACATGTGTTTCTTAAGGTATACCACTGAGTATGGGAGCTACAAGAAAGCAAGAAGGCAGACCCCAGCTACAGTAGTCAGTAGGTCTCCATGCAGTCTATCAGCCAGCACGGTGTCACATTTGCAGCTGCTTTCCTGTGGGAGCTATCTTTAATACCACAATTTTTATCCTCAACTCCCTTTGAGAAATTACACGTGTATGTTAAGTTATGCCACTCACTATGGGAGCTACAAGAAAGCAGGAAGGCAGACCCCAGCTACAGTAGTAAGTAGGTCCCCATGCAGTCTATCAGCCAGCACGGTGTCACATTTGCAGCTCCTTTCCTGTGGGAGCTATCTTCAATACCACAGTTTTTCTGTTCAGCTCCCATTGAAAAAATACATTTTGTCTGTTAAGGTATACCACTGAATATGGGAGCTACAAGCAAGCAGGAAGGCAGACCCCAGCTACAGTAGTCAGTAGGTCCCCATGCAGTCTAGCAGCCAGCACGGTGTCACATTTGCAGCTGCTTTCCTGTGGGAGCTATCTTCAATACCACACTTTTTCTCCTCAGCTCCCATTGAATGAAATACATTTTGTCTGTTAAGGTATACCACTGAGTATGGGAGCTACAAGAAAGCAGGAAGGCAGACCCCAGCTACAGTAGTAAGTAGGTCCCCATGCAGTCTATCAGCCAGCACGGTGTCACATTTGCAGCTGCTTTCCTGTGGGAGCTATCTTCAATATCACACTTTTTCTGTTCAGCTCCCATTGAATGAAATACATTTTGTCTGTTAAGGTATACCACTGAATATGGGAGATACAAGAAAGCAGGAAGGCAGATCCCAGCTACAGTAGAAAGTAGGTCCCCATGCAGTCTATTAGCCAGCACGGTGTCACATTTGCAGTTGCTTTCCTGTGGGAGCTATCTTCAATACCACACTTTTTCTCCTCAGCTCCCATTGAATAAAATACATTTTGTCTGTTAAATTATACCGCTGAGTATGGGAGCTACAAGGAAGCAGGAAGGCAGACCCCAGCTACAGTAGTAAGTAGGTCCCCATGCAGTCTATCAGCCAGCACGGTGTCACATTTGCAGCTGCTTTCCTGTGGGAGCTATCTTCAATACCACACTTTTTCTCCTCAGCTCCCATTGAAAAAATACATGTGTTTCTTAAGGTATACCACTGAGTATGGGAGCTACAAGAAAGCAGGAAGGCAGACCCCAGCTACAGTAGTCAGTAGGTCTCCATGCAGTCTATCAGCCAGCACGGTGTCACATTTGCAGCTGCTTTCCTGAGGGAGCTATCTTTAATACCACAATTTTTATCCTCAACTCCCTTTGAAAAAATACATGTGTATGTTAAGTTATGCCACTGAGTATGGGAGCTACAAGAAAGCAGGAAGGCAGACCCCAGCTACAGTAGTAAGTAGGTCGCAATGCAGTCTATCAGCCAGCACGGTGTCACATTTGCAGCTCCTTTCCTGTGGGAGCTATCTTCCATACCACAGTTTTTCTGTTCAGCTCCCATTGAATGAAATACATTTTGTCTGTTAAGGTATACCACTGAGTATGGGAGCTACAAGAAAGCAGGAAGACAGACCCCAGCTACAGTAGTCAGTAGGTCTCCATGCAGTCTATCAGCCAGCACGGTGTCACATTTGCAGCTGCTTTCCTGTGGGAGCTATCTTCAATACCACAGTTTTTATCCTCAACTCCCTTTGAAAAAATACATGTGTATGTTAAGTTATGCCACTGAGTATGGGAGCTACAAGAAAGCAGGAAGGCAGACCCCAGCTACAGTAGTAAGTAGGTCCCCATGCAGTCTATCAGCCAGCACGGTGTCACATTTGCAGCTGCTTTCCTGTGGGAGCTATCTTCAACACCACTCTTTTTCTGTTCAGCTCCCATTGAAAAAATAAATGTGTCTGTTAAGGTATACCACTGAGTATGGGAGGTACAAGAAAGCAGGAAGGCAGACCCCAGCTACAGTAGTAAGTAGGTCCCCATGCAGTCTATCAGCCAGCACGGTGTCACATTTGCAGCTCCTTTCCTGTCGGAGCTATCTTCAATACCACACTTTTTCTCCTCAGCTCCCATTGAAAAAATACATTTTGTCTCTTAAGTTATGCCACTGAATATGGGAGCTACAAGAAAGCAGGAAGGCAGACCCCAGCTACAGTAGTAAGTAGGTCCCCATGCAGTCTATCAGCCAGCACGGTGTCACATTTGCAGCTGCTTTCCTGTGGGAGCTATCTTCAATATCACACTTTTTCTGTTCAGCTCCCATTGAATGAAATACATTTTGTCTGTTAAGGTATACCACTGAGTATGGGAGCTACAAGAAAGCAGGAAGACAGACCCCAGCTACAGTAGTCAGTAGGTCTCCATGCAGTCTATCAGCCAGCACGGTGTCACATTTGCAGCTGCTTTCCTGTGGGAGCTATCTTCAATACCACACTTTTTATCCTCAGCTCCCTTTGAAAAAATACATGTGTATGTTAAGTTATGCCACTGAGTATGGGAGCTACAAGAAAGCAGGAAGGCAGACCCCAGCTACAGTAGTAAGTAGGTCCCCATGCAGTCTATCAGCCAGCACGGTATCACATTTGCAGCTGCTTTCCTGTCGGAGCTATCTTCAATACCACTCTTTTTCTGTTCAGCTCCCATTGAAAAAATACCTGTTTTTGTTAAGGTATACCACTGAGTATTGGAGCTACAAGAAAGCAGGAAGGCAGACCCCAGCTACAGTAGTAAGTAGGTTCCCATGCAGTCTATCAGCCAGCACGGTGTCACATTTGCAGCTGCTTTCCTGTGGGAGCTATCTTCAATACCACTCTTTTTCTGTTCAGCTCCCATTGAAAAAATAAATGTCTCTCTTAAGGTATACCACTGAGTATGGGAGCTACAAGAAAGCAGGAAGGCAGACCCCAGCTACAGTAGTAAGTAGGTCCCCATGCAGTCTATCAGCCAGCACGGTGTCACATTTGCAGCTCCTTTCCTGAGGGAGCTATCTTCAATACCACACTTTTTCTCCTCAGCTCCCATTGAAAAAATACATTTTGTCTGTTAAGGTATACCACTGAATATGGGAGCTACAAGAAAGCAGGAAGGCAGATCCCAGCTACAGTAGTAAGTAGGTCCCCATGCAGTCTATTAGCCAGCACGGTGTCACATTTGCAGCTGCTTTCCTGTGGGAGCTATCTTCAATACCACACTTTTTCTGTTCAGCTCCCATTGAATAAAATACATTTTGTCTGTTAAATTATACCGCTGAGTATGGGAGCTACAAGGAAGCAGGAAGGCAGACCCCAGCTACAGTAGTAAGTAGGTCCCCATGCAGTCTATCAGCCAGCACGGTGTCACATTTGCAGCTGCTTTCCTGTGGGAGCTATCTTCAATACCACACTTTTTCTCCTCAGCTCCCATTGAAAAAATACATGTGTTTCTTAAGGTATACCACTGAGTATGGGAGCTACAAGAAAGCAGGAAGGCAGACCCCAGCTACAGTAGTAAGTAGGTCCCCATGCAGTCTATCAGCCAGCACGGTGTCACATTTGCAGCTCCTTTCCTGTGGGAGCTATCTTCAATACCACACTTTTTCTCCTCAGCTCCCATTGAAAAAATACATTTTGTCTCTTAAGTTATGCCACTGAGTATGGGAGCTACAAGAAAGTAGGAAGGCAGACCCCAGCTACAGTAGAAAGTAGGTCCCCATGCAGTCTATCAGCCAGCACTGTGTCACATTTGCAGCTGCTTTCCTGTGGGAGCTATCTTCAATACCACACTTTTTCTCCTCAGCTCCCATTGAAAAAATACATGTGTCTGTTAAGTTATGCCACTGAGTATGGGAGCTGCAAGAAAGCAGGAAGGCAGACCCCAGCTACAGTAGTAAGTAGGTCCCCATGCAGTCTATCAGCCAGCACGGTGTCACATTTGCAGCTGCTTTCCTGTGGGAGCTATCTTCAATACCACACTTTTTCTGTTCAGCTCCCATTGAAAAAATACGTGTGTTTGTTAAGGTATACCACTGAGTATGGGAGCTACAAGAAAGCAGGAAGGCAGACCGCAGCTACAGTAGCTTTAGGTCCCCATGCAGTCTATCAGCCACCACGGTGTCACATTTGCAGTTGCTTTCCTGTGGGAGCTATCTTCAATACCACACTTTTTCTCCTCAGCTCCCATTTTAAAAAATACATTTTGTCTATTAAGTTATGCCACTGAGTATGGGAGCTACAAGAAAGCAGGAAGGCAGACCCCAGCTATATTGGTAAGTAGGTCTCCATGCAGTCTATCAGCCAGCACGGTGTCACATTTGCAGCTGCTTTCCTGTGGGAGCTATCTTCAATACCACAGTTTTTATCCTCAGCTCCCTTTGAAAAAATACATGTGTATGTTAAGGTATGCCACTGAGTATGGGAGCTACAAGAAAGCAGGAAGGCAGACCCCAGCTACAGTAGTAAGTAGGTCCCCATGCAGTCTATCAGCCAGCAGGGTGTCACATTTGCAGCTGCTTTCCTGTGGGAGCTATCTTCAATACCACACTTTTTCTGTTCATCTCCCATTAAATAAAATACATTTTGTTTGTTAAGGTATACCACTGAATATGGGAGCTACAAGAAAGCAGGAAGGCAGACCCCAGCTACAGTAGTAAGTAGGTCCCCATGCAGTCTATCAGCCAGCACGGTGTCACATTTGCAGCTGCTTTCCTGTGGGAGCTATCTTCAATACCACACTTTTTCTCCTCAGCTCCCATTGAAAAAATACGTGTGTTTGTTAAGGTATACCAATGAGTATGGGAGCTACAAGAAAGCAGGAAGGCAGACCCCAGCTACAGTAGCTTTAGGTCCCCATGCAGTCTATCAGCCACCACGGTGTCACATTTGCAGTTGCTTTCCTGTGGGAGCTATCTTCAATACCACACTTTTTCTCCTCAGCTCCCATTGAAAAAAATACATTTTGTCTATTAAGTTATGCCACTGAGTATGGGAGCTACAAGAAAGCAGGAAGGCAGACCCCAGCTATATTGGTAAGTAGGTCTCCATGCAGTCTATCAGCCAGCACGGTGTCACATTTGCAGCTGCTTTCCTGTGGGAGCTATCTTCATTACCACAGTTTTTATCCTCAGCTCCCTTTGAAAAAATACATGTGTATGTTAAGGTATGCCACTGAGTATGGGAGCTACAAGAAAGCAGGAAGGCAGACCCCAGCTACAGTAGTAAGTAGGTCCCCATGCAGTCTATCAGCCAGCACGGTGTCACATTTGCAGCTGCTTTCCTGTGGGAGCTATCTTCAATACCACACTTTTTCTGTTCAGCTCCCATTGAAAAAATACGTGTGTTTGTTAAGGTATACCACTGAGTATGGGAGCTACAAGAAAGCAGGAAGGCAGACCCCAGCTACAGTAGCTTTAGGTCCCCATGCAGTCTATCAGCCACCACGGTGTCACATTTGCAGTTGCTTTCCTGTGGGAGCTATCTTCAATACCACACTTTTTCTCCTCAGCTCCCATTGAAAAAAATACATTTTGTCTATTAAGTTATGCCACTGAGTATGGGAGCTACAAGAAAGCAGGAAGGCAGACCCCAGCTATATTGGTAAGTAGGTCTCCATGCAGTCTATCAGCCAGCACGGTGTCACATTTGCAGCTGCTTTCCTGTGGGAGCTATCTTCAATACCACACTTTTTCTCCTCAGCTCCCATTGAATGAAATACATTTTGTCTGTTAAGGTATACCACTGAGTATGGGAGCTACAAGAAAGCAGGAAGGCAGACCCCAGCTACAGTAGTAAGTAGGTCCCCATGCAGTCTATCAGCCAGCACGGTGTCACATTTGCAGCTGCTTTCCTGTGGGAGCTATCTTCAATACCACACTTTTTCTGTCCAGCTCCCATTGAAAAAATAGATGTGTCTGTTAAGTTATGCCACTGAGCATGGCAGGTACAAGAAAGCAGGAAGGCAGACCCCAGTTACAGTAGTAAGTAGGTCCCCATGCAGTCTATCAGCCAGCACGGTGTCACATTTGCAGCTGCTTTCCTGTGGGAGCTATCTTCAATACCACACTTTTTCTGTTCAGCTCCCATTGAATAAAATACATTTTGTCTGTTAAATTATACCGCTGAGTATGGGAGCTACAAGGAAGCAGGAAGGCAGACCCCAGCTACAGTAGTAAGTAGGTCCCCATGCAGTCTATCAGCCAGCACGGTGTCACATTTGCAGCTGCTTTCCTGTGGGAGCTATCTTCAATACCACACTTTTTCTCCTCAGCTCCCATTGAAAAAATACATGTGTTTCTTAAGGTATACCACTGAGTATGGGAGCTACAAGAAAGCAGGAAGGCAGACCCCAGCTACAGTAGTAAGTAGGTCCCCATGCAGTCTATCAGCCAGCACGGTGTCACATTTGCAGCTCCTTTCCTGTGGGAGCTATCTTCAATACCACACTTTTTCTCCTCAGCTCCCATTGAAAAAATACATTTTGTCTCTTAAGTTATGCCACTGAGTATGGGAGCTACAAGAAAGTAGGAAGGCAGACCCCAGCTACAGTAGAAAGTAGGTCCCCATGCAGTCTATCAGCCAGCACTGTGTCACATTTGCAGCTGCTTTCCTGTGGGAGCTATCTTCAATACCACACTTTTTCTCCTCAGCTCCCATTGAAAAAATACATGTGTCTGTTAAGTTATGCCACTGAGTATGGGAGCTGCAAGAAAGCAGGAAGGCAGACCCCAGCTACAGTAGTAAGTAGGTCCCCATGCAGTCTATCAGCCAGCACGGTGTCACATTTGCAGCTGCTTTCCTGTGGGAGCTATCTTCAATACCACACTTTTTCTGTTCAGCTCCCATTGAAAAAATACGTGTGTTTGTTAAGGTATACCACTGAGTATGGGAGCTACAAGAAAGCAGGAAGGCAGACCGCAGCTACAGTAGCTTTAGGTCCCCATGCAGTCTATCAGCCACCACGGTGTCACATTTGCAGTTGCTTTCCTGTGGGAGCTATCTTCAATACCACACTTTTTCTCCTCAGCTCCCATTTTAAAAAATACATTTTGTCTATTAAGTTATGCCACTGAGTATGGGAGCTACAAGAAAGCAGGAAGGCAGACCCCAGCTATATTGGTAAGTAGGTCTCCATGCAGTCTATCAGCCAGCACGGTGTCACATTTGCAGCTGCTTTCCTGTGGGAGCTATCTTCAATACCACAGTTTTTATCCTCAGCTCCCTTTGAAAAAATACATGTGTATGTTAAGGTATGCCACTGAGTATGGGAGCTACAAGAAAGCAGGAAGGCAGACCCCAGCTACAGTAGTAAGTAGGTCCCCATGCAGTCTATCAGCCAGCAGGGTGTCACATTTGCAGCTGCTTTCCTGTGGGAGCTATCTTCAATACCACACTTTTTCTGTTCATCTCCCATTAAATAAAATACATTTTGTTTGTTAAGGTATACCACTGAATATGGGAGCTACAAGAAAGCAGGAAGGCAGACCCCAGCTACAGTAGTAAGTAGGTCCCCATGCAGTCTATCAGCCAGCACGGTGTCACATTTGCAGCTGCTTTCCTGTGGGAGCTATCTTCAATACCACACTTTTTCTCCTCAGCTCCCATTGAAAAAATACGTGTGTTTGTTAAGGTATACCAATGAGTATGGGAGCTACAAGAAAGCAGGAAGGCAGACCCCAGCTACAGTAGCTTTAGGTCCCCATGCAGTCTATCAGCCACCACGGTGTCACATTTGCAGTTGCTTTCCTGTGGGAGCTATCTTCAATACCACACTTTTTCTCCTCAGCTCCCATTGAAAAAAATACATTTTGTCTATTAAGTTATGCCACTGAGTATGGGAGCTACAAGAAAGCAGGAAGGCAGACCCCAGCTATATTGGTAAGTAGGTCTCCATGCAGTCTATCAGCCAGCACGGTGTCACATTTGCAGCTGCTTTCCTGTGGGAGCTATCTTCATTACCACAGTTTTTATCCTCAGCTCCCTTTGAAAAAATACATGTGTATGTTAAGGTATGCCACTGAGTATGGGAGCTACAAGAAAGCAGGAAGGCAGACCCCAGCTACAGTAGTAAGTAGGTCCCCATGCAGTCTATCAGCCAGCACGGTGTCACATTTGCAGCTGCTTTCCTGTGGGAGCTATCTTCAATACCACACTTTTTCTGTTCAGCTCCCATTGAAAAAATACGTGTGTTTGTTAAGGTATACCACTGAGTATGGGAGCTACAAGAAAGCAGGAAGGCAGACCCCAGCTACAGTAGCTTTAGGTCCCCATGCAGTCTATCAGCCACCACGGTGTCACATTTGCAGTTGCTTTCCTGTGGGAGCTATCTTCAATACCACACTTTTTCTCCTCAGCTCCCATTGAAAAAAATACATTTTGTCTATTAAGTTATGCCACTGAGTATGGGAGCTACAAGAAAGCAGGAAGGCAGACCCCAGCTATATTGGTAAGTAGGTCTCCATGCAGTCTATCAGCCAGCACGGTGTCACATTTGCAGCTGCTTTCCTGTGGGAGCTATCTTCAATACCACACTTTTTCTCCTCAGCTCCCATTGAATGAAATACATTTTGTCTGTTAAGGTATACCACTGAGTATGGGAGCTACAAGAAAGCAGGAAGGCAGACCCCAGCTACAGTAGTAAGTAGGTCCCCATGCAGTCTATCAGCCAGCACGGTGTCACATTTGCAGCTGCTTTCCTGTGGGAGCTATCTTCAATACCACACTTTTTCTGTCCAGCTCCCATTGAAAAAATAGATGTGTCTGTTAAGTTATGCCACTGAGCATGGCAGGTACAAGAAAGCAGGAAGGCAGACCCCAGTTATAGTAGTAAGTAGGTCCCCATGCAGTCTATCAGCCAGCACGGTGTCACATTTGCAGCTGCTTTCCTGTGGGAGCTATCTTCAATACCACACTTTTTATCCTCAGCTCCCATTGAAATAATACATGTTTCGGTTAAGGTATACCACTGAGTATGGGAGATACAAGAATGCAGGAAGGCAGACCTCAGCTACAGTAGTAAGTAGGTCCCCATGCAGTCTATCAGCCAGCACGGTGTCACATTTGCAGCTGCTTTCCTGTGGGAGCTATCTTCAATACCACAATTTTTATCCTCAACTTCCATTGAATAAAATACATTTTGTCTGTTAAATTATACCGCTGAGTATGGGAGCTACAAGAAAGCAGGAAGGCAGATCCCAGCTACAGTAGTAAGTAGGTCCCCATGCAGTCTGTCAGCCAGCACGGTGTCACATTTGCAGCTGCTTTCCTGTGAGAGCTATCTTTAATACCACACTTTTTCTGTTCAGCTCCCATTGAAAAAATACATGTGTCTGTTAAGTTATGCCACTGAGTATGGGAGCTACAAGAAAGCAGGACGGCAGACCCCAGCTACAGTAGTAAGTAGTTCCCCATGCAGTCTATCAGCCAGCACGGTGTCACATTTGCAGCTGCTTTCCTGTGGGAGCTATCTTCAATACCACAGTTTTTATCCTCAGCTCCCTTTGAAAAAATACATGTGTCTCTTAAGGTATACCACTGAGAATGGGACCTACAAGAAAGCAGGACGGAAGACCCCAGCTACAGTAATAAGTAGGTCCCCATGCAGTCTATAAGTCAGCACGGTGTCACATTTGCAGCTGCTTTCCTGTGGGAGCTATCTTCAATACCACACTTTTTCTGTTCAGCTCCCATTGAATAAAATACATTTTGTCTGTTAAATTATACCGCTGAGTATGGGAGCTACAAGAAAGCAGGAAGGCAGACCCCAGCTACAGTAGTAAGTAATTCTCCATGCAGTCTATCAGCCAGCACGGTGTCACATTTGCAGCTGCTTTCCTGTGGGAGCTATCTTCAATACCACACTTTTTCTGTTCAGCTCCCATCAAATGAAATACATTTTGTCTGTTAAGGTATACCACTGAATATGGGAGCTACAAGAAAACAGGAAGGCAGACCCCAGCTACAGTAGTAAGTAGGTCCCCATGCATTCTATCAGCCAGCACGGTGTCACATTTGCCACTGCTTTCCTGTGGGAGCTATCTTCAATACCACACTTTTTCTCCTCAGCTCCCATTGAATAAAATACATTTTGTTTGTTAAGGTATACCACTGAGTATGGGAGCTACAAGAAAGCAGGAAGGCAGACCCCAGCTACAGTAGCAAGTAGGTCCCCATGAAGTCTATCAGCCAGCACGGTGTCACATTTGCAGCTGCTTTCCTGTGGGAGCTATCTTCAATACCACACTTTTTCTGTTCAGCTCCCATTGAAAAAATACCTGTTTTTGTTAAGGTATACCACTGAGTATGGGAGCTACAAGAAAGCAGGAAGGCAGACCCCAGCTACAGTAGTCAGTAGGTCCCCATGCAGTCTATCAGCCAGCACGGTGTCACATTTGCAGCTGCTTTCCTGTGGGAGCTATCTTCAATAGCACACTTTTTCTGTTCAGCTCCCATTGAAAAAATACGTGTGTTTGTTAAGGTATACCACTGAGTATGGGAGCTACAAGAAAGCAGGAAGGTAGACCCCAGCTACAGTAGTCAGTAGGTCCCCATGCAGTCTATCAGTCAGCACGGTGTCACATTTGCAGCTGCTTTCCTGTGGGAGCTATCTTCAATACCACAGTTTTCATCCTCAGCTCCCTTTGAAAAAATACATGTGTCTGTTAAGTTATGCCACTGAGTATGGGAGCTACAAGAAAGCAGGAAGGCAGACCCCAGCTACAGTAGTAAGTAGGTCCCCATGCAGTCTATCAGTCAGCACGGTGTCACATTTGCAGCTGCTTTCCTGTGGGAGCTATCTTCAATACCACACTTTTTCTCCTCAGCTTCCATTGAATAAAATACATTTTGTCTGTTAAATTATACCGCTGAGTATGGGAGCTACAAGAAAGCAGGAAGGCAGACCCCAGCTACAGTAGCAAGTAGGTCCCCATGCATTCTATCAGCCAGCACGGTGTCACATTTGCAGCTGCTTTCCTGTGGGAGCTACCTTCGATACCACAGTTTTTATCCTCAGCTCCCTTTGAAAAAATACATGTGTCTGTTAAGTTATGCCACTGAATATGGGAGCTACAAGAAAGCAGGAAGGCATACCCTACCGCGAAGTTTTCGGCTCTTGGCCTGAAAAACCCAGGCCTGAAGCCTGAAACCCAGGCACGAAGGCCTGAAACCCAGGCACAAAGCCTGAAACCCAGGCACGAAGACTGAAACCCAGGCACGAAGGCCTGAAACCCAGGCACGAAGCTTGAAACCCAGGCACAAAGGCCTTAAACCCAGGCACGAAGTCTGAAACCCAGGCACGAAGGCCTGAAACCCAGGCACGAAGTCTGAAACCCAGGCACAAAGCCTGAAAACCCAGGCACGAAGCCTGAAACCCAGGCACAAAGGCCTGAAACCCAGGCACGAAGTCTGAAACCCAGGCACGAAGCCTGAAAACTCAGGCACGAAGCCTGAAACCCAGGCACAAATGCCTGAAAAACCCAGGCACAAAGGCCTGAAAAACCCAGGCACAAAGGCCTGATAAACCCAGGCACGAAGGCCTGAAACCCAGGCACAAAATCCTGAAAAACCCAGGCACGAATCCTACTTCATGCGGCGATCAACCCAGGGTCCGATTCTCAGCTGGGTGGGAAGAAATCAGTCCTACTCAATGTGAGTGGTAGCAGAAATCTTCTTCTTCATTGAGAGCAGGCTCTAACTTATATACACAGCAGCTTCAAAGCTAGCTCAGCAACAGCAGCTAATAGATTACATTCTTATGCTCATCCTACTTGCGGTTTCTGCGATAAGCAAGCTCCCTCACATTTTCCCATCTTGTTTTTCCCCCGTAGTTGTTTTCCACCTTGGGCTGTTACCTCGTTAGCTGAAAACAGCCCGACCTTGAAGGAAGAGAAAGCGGCCTGCTGTCTACATGACAGAAACTGCTTTAACCATGGCTCTGACTCTGGTCTTGATTGTGCATTAAATGCATATAACTGGAACTCAGATTGCCTTGCCCCATCGGGCCTAACATTATACCCTGGGATCCATGTCCATTCTCCCTTAACCACTCCTCGACAAGACCCCAGCTACAGTAGTAAGTAGGTCCCCATGCAGTCTATCAGCCAGCACGGTGTCACATTTGCAGCTCCGTTCCTGTGGGAGCTATCTTCAATACCACACTTTTTCTGTTCAGCTCCCATTGAAAAAAATACATTTTGTCTATTAAGTTATGCCACTGAGTATGGGAGCTACAAGAAAGCAGGACGGCAGACCCCAGCTATATTGGTAAGTAGGTCTCCATGCATTCTATCAGCCAGCACGGTGTCACATTTGCAGCTGCTTTCCTGTGGGAGCTATCTTCAATACCACAGTTTTTATCCTCAGCTCCCTTAGAAAAAATACATGTGTATGTTAAGTTATGCCACTGAGTATGGGAGCTACAAGAAAGCAGGAAGGCAGACCTCAGCTACAGTAGTAAGTAGGTCCCCATGCAGTCTTATCAGCCAGCACGGTGTCACATTTGCAGCTGCTTTCCTGTGGGAGCTATCTTCAATACCACACTTTTTCTGTTCAGCTCTCATTAAATAAAATACATTTTGTTTGTTAAGGTATACCACTGAATATGGGAGCTACAAGAAAGCAGGAAGGCAGACCCCAGCTACAGTAGTAAGTAGGTCCCCATGCAGTCTATCAGCCAGCACGGTGTCACATTTGCAGCTGCTTTCCTGTGGGAGCTATCTTCAATACCACACTTTTTCTGTTCAGCTCCCATTGAATAAAATACAATTTGTCTGTTAAATTATACCGCTGAGTATGGGAGCTACAAGAAAGCAGGAAGGCAGACCCCAGCTACAGTAGTAAGTAGGTCCCCATGCAGTCTATCAGCCAGCACGGTGTCACATTTGCAGCTGCTTTCCTGTGGGAGCTATCTTCAATACCACACTTTTTATCCTCAGCTCTCATTGAAAAAATAAATGTGTCTCTTAAGGTATACCACTGAGTATGGGAGCTACAAGAAAGCAGGAAGGCAGACCCCAGCTACAGTATTAACTAGGTCCCCATGCAGTCTATCAGCCAGCACAGTGTCACATTTGCAGCTGCTTTCCTGTGGGAGCTATCTTCAATACCACACTTTTTATCCTCAGCTCCCTTTGAAAAAATACATGTGTCTATTAAGGTATACCACTGAGAATGGGACCTACAAGAAAGCAGGACGGCAGACCCCAGCTACAGTAATAAGTAGGTCCCCATGCAGTCTATCAGCCAGCACGGTGTCACATTTGCAGCTGCTTTCCTGTGGGAGCTATCTTCAATACCACACTTTTTCTGTTCAGCTCCCATTGAATAAAATACATTTTGTCTGTTAAATTATACCGCTGAGTATGGGAGCTACAAGAAAGCAGGAAGGCAGATCCCAGCTACAGTAGTAAGTAGGTCCCCATGCAGTCTGTCAGCCAGCACGGTGTCACATTTGCAGCTGCTTTCCTGTGGGAGCTATCTTCAATACCACACTTTTTCTGTTCAGCTCCCATTGAAAAAATACATGTGTCTGTTAAGTTATGCCACTGAGTATGGGAGCTACAAGAAAGCAGGACGGCAGACCCCAGCTACAGTAGTAAGTAGTTCCCCATGCAGTCTATCAGCCAGCACGGCGTCACATTTGCAGCTGCTTTCCTGTGGGAGCTATCTTCAATACCACACTTTTTCTCCTCAGCTCCCATTGAAAAAATACTTTTTGTCTGTTAAGTTATGCCACTGAGCATGGGAGCTACAAGAAAGCAGGAAGGCAGACCCCAGCTACAGTAGCAAGTAGGTCCCCATGAAGTCTATCAGGCAGCACGGTGTCACATTTGCAGCTGCTTTCCTGTGGGAGCTATCTTCAATACCACACTTTTTATCCTCAGCTCCCTTTGAAAAAATACATGTGTATGTTAAGTTATGCCACTGAGTATGGGAGCTACAAGAAAGTAGGAAGGCAGACCCCAGCTACAGTAGTAAGTAGGTCCCCATGCAGTCTATCAGCCAGCACAGTGTCACATTTGCAGCTGCTTTCCTGTGGGAGCTATCTTTAATACCACAGTTTTTATCCTCAGCTCCCATTGAAAAAATACATTTTGTCTGTTAAGTTATGCCACTGAGTATGGGATCTACAACAAAGTAGGAAGGCAGACCCCAGCTACAGTAGTAAGTAGGTCCCCATGCAGTCTATCAGCCAGCACGGTGTCACATTTGCAGCTGCTTTCCTGTGGGAGCTATCTTCAATACCACACTTTTTCTGTTCAGCTCCCATTGAATAAAATACATTTTGTCTGTTAAATTATACCGCTCAGTATGGGAGCTACAAGAAAGCAGGAAGGCAGACCCCAGCTACAGTAGTAAGTAGGTCTCCATGCAGTCTATCAGCCAGCACGGTGTCACATTTGCAGCTGCTTTCCTGTGGGAGCTATCTTCAATACCACACTTTTTCTGTTCAGCTCCCATTGAAAAAAATACATTTTGTCTATTAAGTTATGCCACTGAGTATGGGAGCTACAAGAAAGCAGGAAGGCAGACCCCAGCTACAGTAGTAAGTAGGTCCCCATGCAGTCTATCAGCCAGCACGGTGTCACAATTGCAGCTGCTTTCCTGTGGGAGCTATCTTCAATACCACACTTTTTCTCCTCAGCTCCCATTGAAAAAAATACATTTTGTCTGTTAAGTTATGCCAATGAGTATGGGAGCTACAAGAAAGCAGGAAGGCAGACCCCAGCTACAGTAGTAAGTAGGTCCCCATGCAGTCTATCAGCCAGCACGGTGTCACATTTGCAGCTGCTTTCCTGTGGGAGCTATCTTCAATACCACACTTTTTCTGTTCAGCTCCCATTCAATAAAATACATGTGTCTGTTAAGGCATACCGCTGAGCATGGGAGCTACAAGAAAGCAGGAAGGCAGACCCCAGCTACAGTAGTCAGTAGGTCTCCATGCAGTCTATCAGCCAGAACGGTGTCACATTTGCAGCTGCTTTCCTGTGGGAGCTATCTTCAATACCACACTTTTTATCCTCAGCTCCCATTGAAAAAATACATGCGTATGTTAAGTTATGCCACTGAGTATGGGAGCTACAAGAAAGCAGGAAGGCAGACCCCAGCTACAGTAGTAAGTAGGTCCCCATGCAGTCTATCAGCCAGCACGGTGTCACATTTGCAGCTGCTTTCCTGTGGGAGCTATCTTCAATACCACACTTTTTCTGTTCAGCTCCCATTGAATGAAATACATTTTGTCTGTTAAGGTATACCACTGACAATGGGAGCTACAAGAAAGCAGGAAGGAAGACCCCAGCTACACTAGTAAGTAGGTTCCCATGCAGTCTATCAGCCAGCACGGTGTAACATTTGCAGCTGCTTTCCTGTGGGAGCTATCTTCAATACCACACTTTTTCTGTTCAGCTCCCATTGAATGAAATACATTTTGTCTGTTAAGGTATACCACTGAATATGGGAGCTACAAGAAAGCAGGAAGGCAGACCCCAGCTACAGTAGTAAGTAGGTCCCCATGCAGTCTATCAGCCAGTACAGTGTCACATTTGCAGCTGCTTTCCTGTGGGAGCTATCTTCAATACCACACTTTTTCTCCTCCACTCCCATTGAAAAAAATACATGTGTATGTTAAGTTATGCCACTGAATATGGGAGCTACAAGAAAGCAGGAAGGCAGACCCCAGCTACAGTAGTAAGTAGGTCCCCATGCAGTCTATCAGCCAGCACGGTGTCACATTTGCAGCTGCTTTCCTGTGGGAGCTATCTTCAATACCACACTTTTTCTGTTCAGCTCCCATTCAATAAAATACATGTGTCTGTTAAGGCATACCGCTGAGCATGGGAGCTACAAGAAAGCAGGAAGGCAGACCCCAGCTACAGTAGTCAGTAGGTCTCCATGCAGTCTATCAGCCAGAACGGTGTCACATTTGCAGCTGCTTTCCTGTGGGAGCTATCTTCAATACCACACTTTTTATCCTCAGCTCCCATTGAAAAAATACATGCGTATGTTAAGTTATGCCACTGAGTATGGGAGCTACAAGAAAGCAGGAAGGCAGACCCCAGCTACAGTAGTAAGTAGGTCCCCATGCAGTCTATCAGCCAGCACGGTGTCACATTTGCAGCTGCTTTCCTGTGGGAGCTATCTTCAATACCACACTTTTTCTGTTCAGCTCCCATTGAATGAAATACATTTTGTCTGTTAAGGTATACCACTGACTATGGGAGCTACAAGAAAGCAGGAAGGAAGACCCCAGCTACACTAGTAAGTAGGTTCCCATGCAGTCTATCAGCCAGCACGGTGTAACATTTGCAGCTGCTTTCCTGTGGGAGCTATCTTCAATACCACACTTTTTCTGTTCAGCTCCCATTGAATGAAATACATTTTGTCTGTTAAGGTATACCACTGAATATGGGAGCTACAAGAAAGCAGGAAGGCAGACCCCAGCTACAGTAGTAAGTAGGTCCCCATGCAGTCTATCAGCCAGCACAGTGTCACATTTGCAGCTGCTTTCCTGTGGGAGCTATCTTCAATACCACACTTTTTCTCCTCCACTCCCATTGAAAAAAATACATGTGTATGTTAAGTTATGCCACTGAATATGGGAGCTACAAGAAATCAGGAAGGCAGACCCTGCCGCGAAGATTTCGGCTCTTGGCCTGAAAAACCCAGACTTGAAGCCTGAAACCCAGGCACGAAGGCCTGAAACCCAGGCACGAAGGCCTGAAACCCAGGCACGAAGCCCTGAAACCCAGGCACGAAGCCTGAAACCCAGGCACAAAGGCCTGAAACCCAGGCACGAAGCCTGAAACCCAGGCACAAAGGCCGGAAACCCAGGCACAAAGCCTGAAAACCCAGGCACAAAGCCTGAAACCCAGGCACAAAGGCCTGAAACCCAGGCACGAAGGCCTGAAACCCAGGAACAAAAGCCTGAAAAACCCAGGCACGAAGCCTACTTCATGCGGCGATCAACCCAGGGTCCGATTCTCAGCTGGGTGGGAAGAAATCAGTCCTACTCAATGTGAGTGATAGCAGAAATCTTCTTCTTCATTGAGAGCAGGCTCTAACTTATATACACAGCAGCTTCAAAGCTAGCTCAGCAACAGCAGCTAATAGATTACATTCTTAAGCTCATCCTACTTGCGGTTTCTGCGATAAGCAAGCTCCCTCACATTTTCCCATCTTGTTTTTCCCCCGTAGTTGTTTTCCACCTTGGGCTGTTACCTCGTTAGGTGAAAACAGCCCGACCTTGAAGGAAGAGAAAGCGGCCTGCTGTCTACATGACAGAAACTGCTTTAACCATGGCTCTGACTCTGGTCTTGATTGTGCATTAAATTCATATAACTGGAACTCAGATTGCCTTGCCCCATCAGGCCTAACATTATACCCTGGGATCCATGTCCATTCTCCCTTAACCACTCCTCGACAAGACCCCAGCTACAGTAGTAAGTAGGTCCCCATGCAGTCTATCAGCCAGCACGGTGTCACATTTGCAGCTCCGTTCCTGTGGGAGCTATCTTCAATACCACACTTTTTCTGTTCAGCTCCCATTGAATGAAATACATTTTGTCTGTTAAGGTATACCACTGAATATGGGAGCTACAAGAAAGCAGGAAGGCAGACCCCAGCTACAGTAGTAAGTAGGTCCCCATGCAGTCTATCAGCCAGCACAGTGTCACATTTGCAGCTGCTTTCCTGTGGGAGCTATCTTCAATACCACACTTTTTCTCCTCAGCTCCCATTGAAAAAAATACATGTGTATGTTAAGTTATGCCACTGAATATGGGAGCTACAAGAAAGCAGGAAAGCAGACCCCAGCTACAGTAGTAAGTAGGTCCCCATGCATTCTATCAGCCAGCACAGTGTCACATTTGCAGCTGCTTTCCTGTGGGAGCTATCTTCAATACCACACTTTTTCTCCTCAGCTCCCATTGAAAAAAATACATTTTCTCTGTTAAGTTATACTGCTGAGTATGGGAGCTACAAGAAAGCAGGAAGGCAGACCCTGCCGCGTCGATTTCGGCTCTTGGCCTGAAAAACACAGACTTGAAGCCTGAAACCCAGGCACGAAGGCCTGAAACCCAGGCACGAAGCCTGAAACCCAGGCACGAAGGCCTGAAACCCAGGCACGAAGCCCTGAAACCCAGGCACGAAGCCTGAAACCCAGGCACAAAGGCCTGAAACCCAGGCACGAAGGCCGGAAACCCAGGCACGAAGCCTGAAACCCAGGCACAAAGGACGGAAACCCAGGCACAAAGCCTGAAAACACAGGCACAAAGCCTGAAACCCAGGCACAAAGGCCTGAAACCCAGGCACGAAGGCCTGAAACCCAGGAACAAAAGCCTGAAAAACCCAGGCACGAAGCCTACTTCATGCGGCGATCAACCCAGGGTCCGATTCTCAGCTGGGTGGGACGAAATCAGTCCTACTCAATGTGAGTGATAGCAGAAATCTTCTTCTTCATTGAGAGCAGGCTCTAACTCATATACACAGCAGCTTCAAAGCTAGCTCAGCAACAGCAGCTAATAGATTACATTCTTATGCTCATCATACTTGCGGTTTCTGCGATAAGCAAGCTCCCTCACATTTTCCCATCTTGTTTTTCCCCCGTAGTTGTTTTCCACCTTGGGCTGTTACCTCGTTAGCTGAAAACAGCCCGACCTTGAAGGAAGAGAAAGCGGCCTGCTGTCTACATGACAGAAACTGCTTTAACCATGGCTCTGACTCTGGTCTTGATTGTGCATTAAATTCATATAACTGGAACTCAGATTGCCTTGCCCCATCGGGCCTAACATTATACCCTGGGATCCATGTCCATTCTCCCTTAACCACTCCTCGACAAGACCCCAGCTACAGTAGTAAGTAGGTCCCCATGCAGTCTATCAGCCAGCACGGTGTCACATTTGCAGCTGCTTTCCTGTGGGAGCTATCTTCAATACCACACTTTTTCTGTTCAGCTCCCATTGAATGAAATACATTTTGTCTGTTAAGGTATACCACTGAATATGGGAGCTACAAGAAAGCAGGAAGGCAGACCCCAGCTACAGCAGTAAGTAGGTCCCCATGCAGTCTAGCAGCCAGCACGGTGTCACGTTTGCAGCTGCTTTCCTGTGGGAGCTATCTTTAATACCACAGTTTTTCTGTTCAGCTCCCATTGAAAAAATACATTTTGTCTGTTAAGTTATGCCACTGAGTATGGGAGCTACAAGAAAGTAGGAAGGCAGACCCCAGCTACAGTAGTAAGTAGGTCCCCATGCAGTCTATCAGCCAGCACGGTGTCACATTTGCAGCTGCTTTCCTGTGGGAGCTATCTTCAATACCACACTTTTGCTGTTCAGCTCCCATTGAATGAAATACATTTTGTCTGTTAAGGTATACCACTGAGTATGGGAGCTACAAGAAAGCAGGAAGGCAGACCCCAGCTACAGTAGGAAGTAGGTCCCCATGCAGTCTATCAGCCAGCACGGTGTCACATTTGCAGCTGCTTTCCTGTGGGAGCTATCTTCAATACCACACTTTTTATCCTCAGCTCCCATTGAATAAAATACATTTTGTCTGTTAAATTATACCGCTGAGTATCGGAGCTACAAGAAAGCAGGAAGGCAGACCCCAGCTACAGTAGTAAGTAGGTCTCCATGCAGTCTATCAGCCAGCACGGTGTCACATTTGCAGCTGCTTTCCTGTGGGAGCTATCTTCAATACCACACTTTTTCTCCTCAGCTCCCATTGAAAAAAATACATTTTGTCTATTAAGTTATGCCACTGAGTATGGGAGCTACAAGAAAGCAGGAAGGCAGACCCCAGCTACAGTAGTAAGTAGGTCCCCATGCAGTCTATCAGCCAGCACGGTGTCACATTTGCAGCTGCTTTCCTGTGGGAGCTATCTTCAATACCACACTTTTTCTGTTCAGCTCCCATTGAATGAAATACATTTTGTCTGTTAAGGTATACCGCTGAGTATGGGAGCTACAAGAAAGCAGGAAGGCAGACCCCAGCTACAGTAGCAAGTAGGTCCCCATGCAGTCTATCAGCCAGCACGGTGTCACATTTGCAGCTGCTTTCCTGTGGGAGCTATCTTCAATACCACACTTTTTTCTCCTCAGCTCCCATTCAATAAAATACATGTGTCTGTTAAGGCATACCGCTGAGCATGGGAGCTACAAGAAAGCAGGAAGGCAGACCCCAGCTACAGTAGTCAGTAGGTCTCCATGCAGTCTATCAGCCAGCACGGTGTCACATTTGCAGCTGCTTTCCTGTGGGAGCTATCATCAATACCACACTTTTTATCCTCAGCTCCCTTTGAAAAAATACATGTGTATGTTAAGTTATGCCACTGAGTATGGGAGCTACAAGAAAGCAGGAAGGCAGACCCCAGCTACAGTAGTAAGTAGGTCCCCATGCAGTCTATCAGCCAGCACGGTGTCACATTTGCAGCTGCTTTCCTGTGGGAGCTATCTTCAATACCACACTTTTTCTGTTCAGCTCCCATTGAATGAAATACATTTTGTCTGTTAAAGTATACCACTGAGTATGGGAGCTACAAGAAAGCAGGAAGACAGACCCCAGCTACAGTAGTAAGTAGGTTCCCATGCAGTCTATCAGCCAGCACGGTGTCACATTTGCAGCTGCTTTCCTGTGGGAGCTATCTTCAATACCACACTTTTTCTCCTCAGCTCCCATTGAATGAAATACATTTTGTCTGTTAAGGTATACCATTGAATATGGGAGCTACAAGAAAGCAGGAAGGCAGACCCCAGCTACAGTAGTAAGTAGGTCCCCATGCAGTCTATCAGCCAGCACGGTGTCACATTTGCAGCTGCTTTCCTGTGGGAGCTATCTTCAATACCACACTTTTTCTCCTCAGCTCCCATTGAATGAAATACATTTTGTCTGTTAAGGTATACCACTGAATATGGGAGCTACAAGAAAGCAGGAAGGCAGACCCCAGCTACAGTAGTAAGTAGGTCCCCATGCAGTCTATCAGCCAGCACGGTGTCACATTTGCAGCTGCTTTCCTGTGGGAGCTATCTTCAATACCACACTTTTTCTCCTCAGCTCCCATTGAAAAAAATACATTTTGTCTGTTAAGTTATACCGCTGAGTATGGGAGCTACAAGAAAGCAGGAAGGCAGACCCTGCCGCGAAGATTTCGGCTCTTGGCCTGAAAAACCCAGGCTTGAAGCCTGAAACACAGGCACGAAGGCCTGAAACCCAGGCACGAAGCCTGAAACCCAGGCACGAAGGCCTGAAACCCAGGCACGAAGCCCTGAAACCCAGGCACGAAGCCTGAAACCCAGGCACAAAGGCCTGAAACCCAGGCACGAAGGCCGGAAACCCAGGCACGAAGCCTGAAACCCGGGCACGAAGGACGGAAACCCAGGCACAAAGCCTGAAAACCCAGGCACAAAGCCTGAAACCCAGGCACGAAGGCCTGAAACCCAGGCACGAAGGCCTGAAACCCAGGCACAAAAGCCTGAAAAACCCAGGCACGAAGCCTACTTCATGCGGCGATCAACCCAGGGTCCGATTCTCAGCTGGGTGGGAAGAAATCAGTCCTACTCAATGTGAGTGATAGCAGAAATCTTCTTCTTCATTGAGAGCAGGCTCTAACTTATATACACAGCAGCTTCAAAGCTAGCTCAGCAACAGCAGCTAATAGATTACATTCTTAAGCTCATCCTACTTGCGGTTTCTGCGATAAGTAAGCTCCCTCACATTTTCCCATCTTGTTTTTCCCCCGTAGTTGTTTTCCACCTTGGGCTGTTACCTCGTTAGCTGAAAACAGCCCGACCTTGAAGGAAGAGAAAGCGGCCTGCTGTCTACATGACAGAAACTGCTTTAAACATGGCTCTGACTCTGGTCTTGATTGTGCATTAAATTCATATAACTGGAACTCAGATTGCCTTGCCCCATCAGGCCTAACATTATACCCTGGGATCCATGTCCATTCTCCCTTAACCACTCCTCGACAAGACCCCAGCTACAGTAGTAAGTAGGTCCCCATGCAGTCTATCAGCCAGCACGGTGTCACATTTGCAGCTCCGTTCCTGTGGGAGCTATCTTCAATACCACACTTTCTGTTCAGCTCCCATTGAATGAAATACATTTTGTCTGTTAAGGTATACCACTGAATATGGGAGCTACAAGAAAGCAGGAAGGCAGACCCCAGCTACAGTAGTAAGTAGGTCCCCATGCAGTCTATCAGCCAGCACGGTGTCACATTTGCAGCTGCTTTCCTGTGGGAGCTATCTTCAATACCACACTTTTTCTGTTCAGCTCCCATTGAAAAAATACTTTTTGTCTGTTAAGTTATGCCACTGAGCATGGGAGCTACAAGAAAGCAGGAAGGCAGACCCCAGCTACAGTAGTAAGTAGGTCTCCATGCAGTCTATCAGCCAGCACGGTGTCACATTTGCAGCTGCTTTCCTGTGGGAGCTATCTTCAATACCACACTTTTTTCTCCTCAGCTCCCATTCAATAAAATACATGTGTCTGTTAAGGCATACCGCTGAGCATGGGAGCTACAAGAAAGCAGGAAGGCAGACCCCAGCTACAGTAGTCAGTAGGTCTCCATGCAGTCTATCAGCCAGCACGGTGTCACATTTGCAGCTGCTTTCCTGTGGGAGCTATCATCAATACCACACTTTTTATCCTCAGCTCCCTTTGAAAAAATACATGTGTATGTTAAGTTATGCCACTGAGTATGGGAGCTACAAGAAAGCAGGAAGGCAGACCCCAGCTACAGTAGTAAGTAGGTCCCCATGCAGTCTATCAGCCAGCACGGTGTCACATTTGCAGCTGCTTTCCTGTGGGAGCTATCTTCAATACCACACTTTTTCTGTTCAGCTCCCATTGAATGAAATACATTTTGTCTGTTAAAGTATACCACTGAGTATGGGAGCTACAAGAAAGCAGGAAGGCAGACCCCAGCTACAGTAGTAAGTAGGTTCCCATGCAGTCTATCAGCCAGCACGGTGTCACATTTGCAGCTGCTTTCCTGTGGGAGCTATCTTCAATACCACACTTTTTCTCCTCAGCTCCCATTGAATGAAATACATTTTGTCTGTTAAGGTATACCATTGAATATGGGAGCTACAAGAAAGCAGGAAGGCAGACCCCAGCTACAGTAGTAAGTAGGTCCCCATGCAGTCTATCAGCCAGCACGGTGTCACATTTGCAGCTGCTTTCCTGTGGGAGCTATCTTCAATACCACACTTTTTCTCCTCAGCTCCCATTGAATGAAATACATTTTGTCTGTTAAGGTATGCCACTGAATATGGGAGCTACAAGAAAGCAGGAAGGCAGACCCCAGCTACAGTAGTAAGTAGGTCCCCATGCAGTCTATCAGCCAGCACGGTGTCACATTTGCAGCTGCTTTCCTGTGGGAGCTATCTTCAATACCACACTTTTTCTCCTCAGCTCCCATTGAAAAAAATACATTTTGTCTGTTAAGTTATACCGCTGAGTATGGGAGCTACAAGAAAGCAGGAAGGCAGACCCTGCCGCGAAGATTTCGGCTCTTGGCCTGAAAAACCCAGGCTTGAAGCCTGAAACACAGGCACGAAGGCCTGAAACCCAGGCACGAAGCCTGAAACCCAGGCACGAAGGCCTGAAACCCAGGCACGAAGCCCTGAAACCCAGGCACGAAGCCTGAAACCCAGGCACAAAGGCCTGAAACCCAGGCACGAAGGCCGGAAACCCAGGCACGAAGCCTGAAACCCGGGCACGAAGGACGGAAACCCAGGCACAAAGCCTGAAAACCCAGGCACAAAGCCTGAAACCCAGGCACGAAGGCCTGAAACCCAGGCACGAAGGCCTGAAACCCAGGCACAAAAGCCTGAAAAACCCAGGCACGAAGCCTACTTCATGCGGCGATCAACCCAGGGTCCGATTCTCAGCTGGGTGGGAAGAAATCAGTCCTACTCAATGTGAGTGATAGCAGAAATCTTCTTCTTCATTGAGAGCAGGCTCTAACTTATATACACAGCAGCTTCAAAGCTAGCTCAGCAACAGCAGCTAATAGATTACATTCTTAAGCTCATCCTACTTGCGGTTTCTGCGATAAGCAAGCTCCCTCACATTTTCCCATCTTGTTTTTCCCCCGTAGTTGTTTTCCACCTTGGGCTGTTACCTCGTTAGCTGAAAACAGCCCGACCTTGAAGGAAGAGAAAGCGGCCTGCTGTCTACATGACAGAAACTGCTTTAACCATGGCTCTGACTCTGGTCTTGATTGTGCATTAAATTCATATAACTGGAACTCAGATTGCCTTGCCCCATCAGGCCTAACATTATACCCTGGGATCCATGTCCATTCTCCCTTAACCACTCCTCGACAAGACCCCAGCTACAGTAGTAAGTAGGTCCCCATGCAGTCTATCAGCCAGCACGGTGTCACATTTGCAGCTCCGTTCCTGTGGGAGCTATCTTCAATACCACACTTTCTGTTCAGCTCCCATTGAATGAAATACATTTTGTCTGTTAAGGTATACCACTGAATATGGGAGCTACAAGAAAGCAGGAAGGCAGACCCCAGCTACAGTAGTAAGTAGGTCCCCATGCAATCTATCAGCCAGCACGGTGTCACATTTGCAGCTGCTTTCCTGTGGGAGCTATCTTCAATACCACACTTTTTCTGTTCAGCTCCCATTGAAAAAATACTTTTTGTCTGTTAAGTTATGCCACTGAGCATGGGAGCTACAAGAAAGCAGGAAGGCAGACCCCAGCTACAGTAGTAAGTAGGTCCCCATGCAGTCTATCAGCCAGCACGGTGTCACATTTGCAGCTGCTTTCCTGTG
Source organism: Colius striatus (assembly GCF_028858725.1). Lineage (NCBI taxonomy): Eukaryota > Metazoa > Chordata > Aves > Coliiformes > Coliidae > Colius > Colius striatus. The sequence continues at coordinate 1,364,621 of NW_026908528.1, forward strand.
GGAGCTATCTTCAATACCACACTTTTTATCCTCAGCTCCCTTTGAAAAAATACATGTGTATGTTAAGTTATGCCACTGAGTATGGGAGCTACAAGAAAGCAGGAAGGCAGACCCCAGCTACAGTAGCAAGTAGGTCCCCATGCAGTCTATCAGCCAGCACGGTGTCACATTTGCAGCTGCTTTCCTGTGGGAGCTATCTTCAATACCACAGTTTTTCTCCTCAGCTCCCATTGAAAAAATACATTGTGTCTGTTAAGGTATACCACTGAATATGGGAGCTACAAGAAAGCAGGAAGGCAGACCCCAGCTACAGTAGTAAGTAGGTTCCCATGCAGTCTATCAGCCAGCACGATGTCACATTTGCAGCTCCGTTCCTGTAGGAGCTATCTTCAATACCAAACTTTTTCTGTTCAGCTCCCATTGAATGAAATACATTTTGTCTGTTAAGGTATACCACTGAATATGGGAGCTACAAGAAAGCAGGAAGGCAGACCCCAGCTACAGTAGTAAGTAGTTCCCCATGCAGTCTATCAGCCAGCACGGTGTCACATTTGCAGCTGCTTTCCTGTGGGAGCTATCTTCAATACCACACTTTTTCTCCTCAGCTCCCATTGAAAAAATACTTTTTGTCTGTTAAGTTATGCCACTGAGTATGGGAGCTACAAGAAAGCAGGAAGGCAGACCCCAGCTACAGTAGTAAGTAGGTCCCCATGCAGTCTATCAGCCAGCACGGTGTCACATTTGCAGCTGCTTTCCTGTGGGAGCTATCTTCAATACCACACTTTTTCTCCTCAGCTCCCATTGAATGAAATACATTTTGTCTGTTAAGTTATACCGCTGAGTATGGGAGCTACAAGAAAGCAGGAAGGCAGACCCTGCCGCGAAGATTTTGGCTCTTGGCCTGAAAAACCCAGGCTTGAAGCCTGAAACCCAGGCACGAAGGCCTGAAACCCAGGCACGAAGCCTGAAACCCAGGCACGAAGGCCTGAAACCCAGGCACGAAGCCCTGAAACCCAGGCACGAAGCCTGAAACCCAGGCACAAAGGCCTGAAACCCAGGCACAAAGCCTGAAAACCCAGGCACGAAGCCTGAAACCCAGGCACGAAGGCCTGAAACCCAGGCACAAAAGCCTGAAAAACGCAGGCACGAAGCCTACTTCATGCGGCGATCAACCCAGGGTCCGATTCTCAGCTGGGTGGGAAGAAATCAGTCCTACTCAATGTGAGTGATAGCAGAAATCTTCTTCTTCATTGAGAGCAGGCTCTAACTTATATACACAGCAGCTTCAAAGCTAGCTCAGCAACAGCAGCTAATAGATTACATTCTTATGCTCATCCTACTTGCGGTTTCTGCGATAAGCAAGCTCCCTCACATTTTCCCATCTTGTTTTTCCCCCGTAGTTGTTTTCCACCTTGGGCTGTTACCTCGTTAGCTGAAAACAGCCCGACCTTGAAGGAAGAGAAAGCGGCCTGCTGTCTACATGACAGAAACTGCTTTAACCACGGCTCTGACTCTGGTCTTGATTGTGCATTAAATTCATATAACTGGAACTCAGATTGCCTTGCCCCATCAGGCCTAACATTATACCCTGGGATCCATGTCCATTTCCCTTAACCACTCCTCGACAAGACCCCAGCTACAGTAGTAAGTAGGTTCCCATGCAGTCTATCAGCCAGCACGATGTCACATTTGCAGCTCCGTTCCTGTAGGAGCTATCTTCAATACCACACTTTTTCTGTTCAGCTCCCATTGAATGAAATACATTTTGTCTGTTAAGGTATACCACTGAATATGGGAGCTACAAGAAAGCAGGAAGGCAGACCCCAGCTACAGTAGTAAGTAGGTCCCCATGCAGTCTATCAGCCAGCACGGTGTCACATTTGCAGCTGCTTTCCTGTGGGAGCTATCTTCAATACCACACTTTTTCTGTTCAGCTCCCATTGAAAAAATACATGTGTCTGTTAAGGTATACCGCTGAGTATGGGAGCTACAAGAAAGCAGGAAGGCAGACCCCAGCTACAGTAGTCAGTAGGTCCCCATGCAGTCTATCAGTCAGCACGGTGTCACATTTGCAGCTGCTTTCCTGTGGGAGCTATCTTCAATATCACACTTTTTCTCCTCAGCCCACATTGAAAAAATACATGTGTCTGTTAAGGTATACCACTGAATATGGGAGCTACAAGAAAGCAGGAAGGCAGACCCCAGCTACAGTAGTCAGTAGGTCCCCATGCAGTCTATCAGCCAGCACAGTGTCACATTTGCAGCTGCTTTCCTGTGGGAGCTATCTTCAATACCACACTTTTTCTCCTCAGCTCCAATTGAAATAATACATGTTTCTGTTAAGGTATTCTACTGAATATGGGAGCTACAAGAAAGCAGGAAGGCAGACCCCAGCTACAGTAGCAAGTAGGTCCCCATGAAGTCTATCAGCCAGCACGGTGTCACATTTGCAGCTGCTTTCCTGTGGGAGCTATCTTCAATACCACACTTTTTCTCCTCAGCTCCCATTGAAAAAATACGTGTGTTTGTTAAGGTATACCACTGAGTATGGGAGCTACAAGAAAGCAGGAAGGCAGACCCCAGCTACAGTAGTAAGTAGGTCCCCATGCAGTCTATCAGCCAGCACGGTGTCACATTTGCAGCTGCTTTCCTGTGGGAGCTATCTTCAATACCACACTTTTTCTGTTCAGCTCCCATTGAATGAAATACATTTTGTCTGTTAAGGTATACCACTGAATATGGGAGCTACAAGAAAGCAGGAAGGCAGACCCCAGCTACAGTAGTCAGTAGGTCCCCATGCAGTCTATTAGCCAGCACGGTGTCACATTTGCAGCTGCTTTCCTGTGGGAGCTATCTTCAATACCACACTTTTTCTCCTCAGCTCCCATTGAAATAATACATGTTTCTGTTAAGGTATTCCACTGAATATGGGAGGTACAAGAAAGCAGGAAGGCAGACCCCAGCTACAGTAGTAAGTAGGTCCCCATGCAGTCTATCAGCCAGCACGGTGTCACATTTCCAGCTGCTTTCCTGTGGGAGCTATCTTCAATACCACACTTTTTCTCCTCAGCTCCCATTGAAAAAATACGTGTGTTTGTTAAGGTATACCACTGAGTATGGGAGCTACAAGAAAGCAGGAAGGCAGACCCCAGCTACAGTAGTAAGTAGGTCCCCATGCAGTCTATCAGTCAGCACGGTGTCACATTTGCAGCTGCTTTCCTGTGGGAGCTATCTTCAATACCACACTTTTTCTCCTCAGCTTCCATTGAATAAAATACATTTTGTCTGTTAAATTATACCGCTGAGTATGGGAGCTACAAGAAAGCAGGAAGGCAGACCCCAGCTACAGTAGTAAGTAGGTCCCCATGCAGTCTATCAGCCAGCACGGTGTCACATTTGCAGCTGCTTTCCTGTGGGAGCTATCTTCAATACCACACTTTTTCTGTTCAGCTCCCATTGAATGAAATACATTTTGTCTGTTAAGGTATACCACTGAATATGGGAGCTACAAGAAAGCAGGAAGGCAGACCCCAGCTACAGTAGTCAGTAGGACTCCATGCAGTCTATCAGCCAGCACGGTGTCACATTTGCAGCTGCTTTCCTGTGGGAGCTATCTTCAATACCACACTTTTTCTCCTCAGCTCCCATTGAAAAAATAAATGTGTATGTTAAGTTATGCCACTCAGTATGGGAGCTACAAGAAAGCAGGAAGGCAGACCCCAGCTACAGTAGCAAGTAGGTCCCCATGTAGTCTATCAGGCAGCACGGTGTCACATTTGCAGCTGCTTTACTGTGGGAGCTATCTTCAATACCACACTTTTTATCCTCAGCTCCCATTGAAAAAAATACATTTTGTCTGTTAAGTTATGCCACTCACTATGGGAGGTACAAGAAAGCAGGAAGGCAGACCCCAGCTACAGTAGTAAGTAGGTCCCCATGCAGTCTATCAGCCAGCACGGTGTCACATTTGCAGCTGCTTTCCTGTGGGAGCTATCTTCAATACCACACTTTTTCTGTTCAGCTCCCATTCAATAAAATACATGTGTCTGTTAAGTTATACCGCTGAGTATGGCAGCTACAAGAAAGCAGGAAGGCAGACCCCAGCTACAGTAGAAAGTAGGTCCCCATGCAGTCTATCAGCCAGCACGGTGTCACATTTGCAGCTGCTTTCCTGTGGGAGCTATCTTCAATACCACACTTTTTATCCTCAGCTCCCTTTGAAAAAATACATTTTGTCTGTTAAGTTATGCCACTGAGTATGGGAGCTACAAGAAAGCAGGAAGGCAGACCCCAGCTACAGTAGTCAGTATGTCCCCATGCAGTCTATCAGCCAGCACGGTGTCACATTTGCAGCTGCTTTCCTGTGGGAGCTATCTTCAATACCACACTTTTTCTGTTCAGCTCCCATTCAATAAAATACATGTGTCTGTTAAGTTATACCGCTGAGTATGGCAGCTACAAGAAAGCAGGAAGGCAGACCCCAGCTACAGTAGTAAGTAGGTCCCCATGCAGTCTATCAGCCAGCACGGTGTCACATTTGCAGCTGCTTTCCTGTGGGAGCTATCTTCAATACCACACTTTTTCTCCTCAGCTCCCATTGAATGAAATACATTTTGTCTGTTAAGGTATACCACTGAGTATGGGAGCTACAAGAAAGCAGGAAGGCAGACCCCAGCTACAGTAGTAAGTAGGTCCCCATGCAGTCTATCAGCCAGCACGGTGTCACATTTGCAGCTGCTTTCCTGTGGGAGCTATCTTCAATACCACACTTTTTTTCCTCAGCTCCCATTGAAAAAATAAATGTGTCTGTTAAGGTATACCACTGAATATGGGAGCTACAAGAAAGCAGGAAGGCAGACCCCAGCTACAGTAGTAAGTAGGTCCCCATGCAGTCTATCAGCCAGCACGGTGTCACATTTGCAGCTGCTTTCCTGTGGGAGCTATCTTCAATACCACACTTTTTTTCCTCAGCTCCCATTGAAAAAATAAATGTGTCTGTTAAGGTATACCACTGAATATGGGAGCTACAAGAAAGCAGGAAGGCAGACCCCAGCTACAGTAGTCAGTAGGACTCCATGCAGTCTATCAGCCAGCACGGTGTCACATTTGCAGCTGCTTTCCTGTGGGAGCTATCTTCAATACCACACTTTTTCTCCTCAGCTCCCATTGAAAAAATACATTTTGTTTGTTAAGTTATGCCACTGAGTATGGGAGCTACAAGAAAGCAGGAAGGCAGACCCTGCCGCGAAGATTTCGGCTCTTGGCCTGAAAAACCCAGGCTTGAAGCCTGATACCCAGGCACGAAGGCCTGAAACCCAGGCACGAAGCCTGAAACCCAGGCACGAAGGCCTGAAACCCAGGCACGAAGCCTGAAACCCAGGCACGAAGGCCTGAAACCCAGGCACGAAGCCCTGAAACCCAGGCACAAAGGCCTGAAACCCAGGCACGAAGCCTGAAACCCAGGCACGAAGTCTGAAACCCAGGCACGAAGGCCGGAAACCCAGGCACGAAGCCTGAAACCCAGGCACGAAGCCTGAAACCCAGGCACGAAGGCCTGAAACCCAGGCACAAAAGCCTGAAAAACCCAGGCACAAAGGCCTGAAAAACCCAGGCACGAAGGCCTGAAACCCAGGCACAAAAGCCTCAAAAACCCAGGCACGACGCCTACTTCATGCGGCGATCAACCCAGGGTCCGATTCTCAGCTGGGTGGGAAGAAATCAGTCCTACTCAATGTGAGTGATAGCAGAAATCTTCTTCTTCATTGAGAGCAGGCTCTAACTTATATACACAGCAGCTTCAAAGCTAGCTCAGCAACAGCAGCTAATAGATTACATTCTTATGCTCATCCTACTTGCGGTTTCTGCGATAAGCAAGCTCCCTCACATTTTCCCATCTTGTTTTTCCCCCGTAGTTGTTTTCCACCTTGGGCTGTTACCTCGTTAGCTGAAAACAGCCCGACCTTGAAGGAAGAGAAAGCGGCCTGCTGTCTACATGACAGAAACTGCTTTAACCATGGCTCTGACTCTGGTCTTGATTGTGCATTAAATGCATATAACTGGAACTCAGATTGCCTTGCCCCATCGGGCCTAACATTATACCCTGGGATCCATGTCCATTCTCCCTTAACCACTCCTCGACAAGACCCCAGCTACAGTAGTAAGTAGGTCCCCATGCAGTCTATCAGCCAGCACGGTGTCACATTTGCAGCTCCGTTCCTGTGGGAGCTATCTTCAATACCACACTTTCTGTTCAGCTCCCATTGAATGAAATACATTTTGTCTGTTAAGGTATACCACTGAATATGGGAGCTACAAGAAAGCAGGAAGGCAGACCCCAGCTACAGTAGTAAGTAGGTCCCCATGCAATCTATCAGCCAGCACAGTGTCACATTTGCAGCTGCTTTCCTGTGGGAGCTATCTTCAATACCACAGTTTTTATCCTCAGCTCCCTTAGAAAAAATACATGTGTCTATTAAGGTATACCACTGAGAATGGGACCTACAAGAAACCAGGACGGCAGACCCCAGCTATAGTAGTAAGTAGGTCTCCATGTAGTCTATCAGCCAGCACGGTGTCACATTTGCAGCTGCTTTCCTGTGGGAGCTATCTTCAATACCACACTTTTTCTCCTCAGCTCCCATTGAATGAAATACATTTTGTCTGTTAATTTATACCGCTGAGTATGGGAGCTACAAGAAAGCAGGAAGGCAGACCCTGCCGCAAAGATTTTGGCTCTTGGCCTGAAAAACCCAGGCTTGAAGCCTGAAACCCAGGCACGAAGGCCTGAAACCCAGGCACGAAGCCTGAAACCCAGGCACGAAGGCCTGAAACCCAGGCACGAAGGCCTGAAACCCAGGCACGAAGCCCTGAAACCCTGGCACGAAGCCTGAAACCCAGGCATAAAGGCCTGAAACCCAGGCACAAAGCCTGAAAACCCAGGCACAAAGCCTGAAACCCAGGCACGAAGGCCTGAAACCCAGGCACGAAGGCCTGAAACCCAGGCACAAAAGCCTGAAAAACCCAGACACGAAGCCTACTTCATGCGGCGATCAACCCAGGGTCCGATTCTCAGCTGGGTGGGAAGAAATCAGTCCTACTCAATGTGAGTGATAGCAGAAATCTTCTTCTTCATTGAGAGCAGGCTCTAACTTATATACACAGCAGCTTCAAAGCTAGCTCAGCAACAGCAGCTAATAGATTACATTCTTATGCTCATCCTACTTGCGGTTTCTGCGATAAGCAAGCTCCCTCACATTTTCCCATCTTGTTTTTCCCCCGTAGTTCTTTTCCACCTTGGGCTGTTACCTCGTTAGCTGAAAACAGCCCGACCTTGAAGGAAGAGAAAGCGGCCTGCTGTCTACATGACAGAAACTGCTTTAACCACGGCTCTGACTCTGGTCTTGATTGTGCATTAAATTCATATAACTGGAACTCAGATTGCCTTGCCCCATCAGGCCTAACATTATACCCTGGGATCCATGTCCATTCTCCCTTAACCACTCCTCGACAAGACCCCAGCTACAGTAGTAAGTAGGTCCCCATGCAGTCTATCAGCCAGCACGGTGTCACATTTGCAGCTCCGTTCCTGTAGGAGCTATCTTCAATACCACACTTTTTCTGTTCAGCTCCCATTGAATGAAATACATTTTGTCTGTTAAGGTATACCACTGAATATGGGAGCTACAAGAAAGCAGGAAGGCAGACCCCAGCTACAGTAGTAAGTGGGTCCCCATGCAGTCTATCAGTCAGCACGGTGTCACATTTGCAGCTGCTTTCCTGTGGGAGCTATCTTCAATACCACACTTTTTCTCTTCAGCTCCCATTGAAAAAATAAATGTGTCTCTTAAGGTATACCACTGAGTATGGGAGATACAAGAAAGCAGGAAGGCAGACCCCAGCTACAGTATTAAGTAGGTCCCCATGCAGTCTATCAGCCATCACAGTGTCACATTTGCAGCTGCTTTCCTGTGGGAGCTATCTTCAATACCACAGTTTTTATCCTCAGGTCCCTTTGAAAAAATACATGTGTCTATTAAGGTATACCACTGAGAATGGGACCTACAAGAAAGCAGGACGGCAGACCCCAGCTATAGTAGTAAGTAGGTCTCCATGTAGTCTATCAGCCAGCACAGTGTCACATTTGCAGCTGCTTTCCTGTGGGAGCTATCTTCAATACCACACTTTTTCTGTTCAGCTCCCATTGAAAAAATAAATGTGTCTCTTAAGGTATACCACTGAGTATGGGAGCTACAAGAAAGCAGGAAGGCAGACCCCAGCTACAGTATTAACTAGGTCCCCATGCAGTCTATCAGCCAGCACGGTGTCACATTTGCAGCTGCTTTCCTGTGGGAGCTATCTTCAATACCACAGTTTTTATCCTCAGCTCCCATTGAAAAAAAATACATTTTGTCTGTTAAGTTATGCCACTGAGTATGGGAGCTACAAGAAAGCAGGAAGGCAGACCCCAGCTACAGTAGTAAGTAGGTCCCCATGCAGTCTATCAGCCAGCGCGGTGTCACATTTGCAGCTGCTTTCCTGTGGGAGCTATCTTCAATACCACACTTTTTCTCCTCAGCTTCCATTGAATAAAATACATTTTGTCCGTTAAATTATACCGCTGAGTATGGGAGCTACAAGAAAGCAGGAAGGCAGACCCCAGCTACAGTAGTAAGTAGGTCCCCATGCAGTCTATCAGTCAGCACGGTGTCACATTTGCAGCTGCTTTCCTGTGGGAGCTATCTTCAATACCACATGTGATGAGAACATGACTTTTTGTTCACTAGAAACAGGAAAGAATATATTGTAAATAGTTAACCAAGGGCTAGCAACCTTGTGATAGTTTACGAAGTTGAGAAACCGCAAAAGATAAACATTACTGAACTAATCAACTACAAGTTGTTCCGAGTTTCAGACTTAAGCAGAGGACACCAAGGAAGACTACTGGGGCCTTCATCAACGATCAGCCGGAGGCAGAAAACGACCCCTAGCAACTGGGTGGACATGCGCAGAAGGACGCTGGAGGGGTGACGTGAAGGAGAGTATAAAAGGAGGAACAGAACAACTCTCGGTGCGGCAGTTGGTGGAGCGGTGACTCCCCCTGTCGCCCAGCGCTGTGCTTTGCTTTTTCTTTTCTGTATTAATAAATTGGTTTTAATTGGCTTAAATGGCCCATTGTGCTCATTTATAACAGCTTGGTGCCGTGACTCGGATCGGAGGCCGTAGGGGAGGATTCTCAGTCACTAGGGGGGGCGCCCCACCAATTTGGTGGCCCCGGTGCTTGAAATCCACCCTCGACCCCGACCGACGAACCCCTAAAAGAAAGAAAAGAGAAAGCAAAGGGGATCCCGGAGTGCAATTAAGGCACTCCGGAAGAATTAAGGGCCCGGGGAACCCCCTTAAAAGTTTTGTGCACAAAGTCCGGACGAAGACGCGGGACGACGGTCCAGGGCGCGTGAGTATTACGGGATCCGTCCGGGCGGGGGTTGGGATCCCGGAGTGCGACTGTGTGATGTGCATGAGAGGAGAGCTGGCAGCCAGACTCTCCAAGTGAGTGCGGACCCTCAGTAGTGCGGTTCCCACAGACCCGCGAGGGCTTGGGCCACGAACCAGGGGAAGCGAAAGTTGATTGTGTGAAAGAAGGCACTCCGGAAGAATAAGACAGGGGAAGGGCAAGCCCCTGTGGGATCCCGGAGCGCGGAAAGAAAGCACTCCGGAAGAATGGGACAGGGGAAGAGTAAGCCCCCTGCCGAGGTAAAACTCCCTCCAGTACCTAGGGAAAGCCCTTTAGGGTTTGTGTTAGAAAACTGGCGACATTTTCCAGGCACGCAGGACAAGGATAAGGCCAAAATGATTCAATATTGCGTTGAAGTATGGGGAGGGAAGGAAATTTCTAAAAGGGTGTTTTGGCCTATATTCGGTTCTTCAGAACTTTGGGTAAGACAAGCCTTAAATATTTGGGTGAATAGCAAAATACCCCCCTGTACCCAAGAAGAGAGTCATTACGCTAAGGTGTGGGTGGAGAGACCGGAGGTATTTCTTTTTAAGCTCTCCGAAATACCAAAAGGGAATAAGAGTAAGAAAAAGGGAAGTAAACCAGATGACGCTTTAGTGGCACCTCCACCCTATGTACCCCCACCCCAAGTACAGGCAGCAGTGGCTCCTCCGAGCGCACCAGCAGGGACAGATTCAGATTCAGACGAACCCGAATATACAGGACCGGTAACCCGAAGCCGGACCAGGAAGGGTTTATATCCCTTAAGAGAGATGCCTATGGGGGGACCCCAACCTGGCATAGGGTTTATATCGGTGCCTCTAAGTTCGGGGGATGTTAGGGATTTTAAGAAAGAAATGGGATCCCTTTTGGAAGATCCACTTGGAGTAGCCGAGCGGGTAGATCAATTTTTGGGACCCAGCATGTACACTTGGGAAGAACTGCAATCTATATTGAACATCTTATTTACAGCAGAAGAGAAAAATATGATCAGAAGGGAAGGAATGCGCATCTGGGATACGCAGCACGCGCAAGGGCCGGCAGCAGATACAAAATGGCCGTTACAAAACCCTAATTGGGACCATCAGAATCCGGCCCATAGAGTGCATATGCAAGATCTCAGAACAATAATTGTGCAAGGGATCAGGGAGTCTGTTCCAAGGGGACAGAATATTAACAAAGCTTTTAATGAAAGACAAAAAAAAAGATGAGACCCCCACCGAATGGCTGGAGAGACTAAGAAAGAACTTTCAGTTGTATTCAGGAATGGATCCGGATGGACAAATGGGACAGGCAGTACTGAAAGTACACTTTGTTTCCAAATCCTGGGAAGACATTAGAAAGAGAATACAAAAATTAGAGGATTGGCAAGATAGGGAGCTAGATGAATTGCTAAGAGAGGCCCAAAAGGTATATGTGAGAAGGGAGGAAGAGCGAGATAAGAAACAAGCCCGAATAATGGTGGCTGCAATGCGTGAAAGCCAGGAGATGGATAGGAAACCCAAGCAAGACAAAAGGGAATCCAGGTGGAATGGACAAGATAAACAAAACTTGAAGGTGTGTTTTTATTGCGGGAAAAAGGGACACTTTAAGAAGGAATGTCAGATGCGGATCAGGGATGAGAAGGAGTTTAAGGAGGATTAGGGGGGTCAGGGGCTCTACCTTTTGGGGACCCAGAAACATCGAAGAGAGCCCTTGATAAAATTGAAGGTGGGTCCCCAGGGCCAGGACATTACTTTCCTGGTTGACACTGGAGCTGAAAGGTCTACACTCCAGTCATTACCTAAAGGGTGTAAATTATCTAGAGAAACTGCCACAGTAGTGGGAGCAAAAGGAGAACCTTTTGAAGTTAAGATAATAAAAGAGGTAATGGTAGAATCAGACTCCAAAATGGGCATTGGGGACTTTTTATTAGTACCCGAATCAGATTATAACCTATTAGGAAGGGATATGATTGTAGAATTAGGTATTCAAATCACAGTGGTGGAACAGGAAATCCAAATTAAGTTGTGCCCCTTGAGATTGGAAGATGAGGAAAGGATCAACCCTGAAGTATGGTATAATCCTGACAACGCTGGAAGATTAGAAATTACTCCCTTCAAGGTCACTATTAGAAATCCAGAGATGCCAGTAAGAATAAAACAATACCCAATGTCTTTGGAAGGGAGAAAAGGGCTGAAACCAGAAATCGACCGGCTAATCAAACAGGGATTACTGGAGCCCTGTATGTCCCCTTATAATACTCCAATTTTACCGGTAAAGAAACCAAACGGGTCTTATCGTTTAGTACATGACTTAAGAGAAATAAACAAGAGAACAATAGCCAGGTTCCCAGTAGTGGCTAATCCCTATACGTTATTGAGTAAACTGAGCCCGGACAATCACTGGTACAGTGTAATCGACTTAAAGGATGCCTTTTGGGCTTGTCCTTTAGATGAAGTGAGTAGAGATTACTTTGCCTTTGAATGGGAAGACCCAGAGACAGGGAGGAAACAACAACTTAGATGGACGGTGTTACCCCAAGGTTTTACAGAATCCCCTAATTTATTTGGGCAGGCTTTGGAACAAATATTGGAGGATTACCAAACTGAACCTGGGATAACCTTGATACAATATGTAGATGACTTATTAATAGCAGGAAAAGATGAAGAAGCAGTAAGAAAAGAAAGTATAAAACTTTTAAATTTTTTGGGACTTAAAGGATTAAAGGTTTCAAGAGCCAAACTACAGTTTGTGGAAGAAGAAGTAAAATATTTAGGGCACTATTTAAAACGAGGTGAGAAAAGAATAGACCCAGAAAGAGTGCAGGCTATTCTATCATTGCCAATACCTAAAAACAAGAGACAAATTAGACAAATTTTGGGTTTAACAGGATATTGTAGACAATGGATTGAGAATTATAGTAGTAAGGCCAGGTTCTTATACCAAAAGCTGACTCAGGATGGGTGGATGAAATGGACTCAGGAGGACACAGAAAAACTGAGGGAACTAACGGAGAGTCTGATGCATGCCCCAGTTTTAAGCCTCCCTGATTTAAAAAGACCTTTTTACTTATTTGTTAATATAGAGGAAGGAATAGTTTTTGGAGTACTAGCCCAAGAATGGGCAGATAAGAGGAAACCTGTAGCGTATCTATCGAAACTTTTGGACCCCGTAAGCAGAGGATGGCCTGCGTGTCTGCAAATGTTAGCTGGGTGCGCGTTATTAGTCGAAGAGGCTAGGAAAATTACCTTTAATAGCAATCTCAAGGTTTATTCTCCCCATAATATCAGGAGCGTTATGCAGCAAAAGGCAGACAAATGGATATCAGACACTAGGCTCCTAAAATATGAGGGAATTTTATTAGAAGCACCAAATTTTACCTTAGAAACAACTGCTATTCAAAATCCAGCTACCTTTTTGTTTGGGAATGTAGAAGAAACACCTTTGACACATAATTGTTTGATAACTATTGAAGAACAAACTAAAATTAGGCCTGACTTAGAAGAAGAAGAATTAGATGAAGGAGAAAAGTTATTTGTAGATGGATCCTCCCGGGTGGTAGAAGGAAAACGTCAATCAGGTTACGCTATCATAAGGGGCACAAACTTACAAGTAGTGGAATCAGGGGCTTTGGATAAGTCCTGGTCAGCACAAGCCTGTGAACTGTATGCCATCCTTCGAGCTTTAAAACTTTTGAAGGGGAAGGAGGGAACGATATATACTGATTCCAAATATGGGTTTGGGGTAGTACACACCTTTGGAAAATTATGGGAAGAACGAGGATTAATTAACTCACAAGGGAAGGGGTTAGTTCACCAGCAATTGATAATTGAAGTATTGCAAGTCCTGAGGGGACCCAAAAGAATAGCAGTAGTACACCTAAAAGGCCATCAAACAGGAACGGACCTCAAAACTAGGGGGAATAATGCAGCAGATCGGGAAGCTAAGCGAGCAGCAGCTAGAGAAATGCTTTTAAGGGAAAACCCGAAGAGGCAGGATAGATTAACGGAGGACACGGAATTAGTCTTCACCTCCGAAGAAGAGGACAAGTTAAAGAAATTGGAATTGTCTAAGGACAATGGAAAATGGATAACCCAGGATGGGCGGGAAATATTGCCCAAAGCAGTAGCCCAAAGAATTATGTATAAACTACACCAAGGTACACACTGGGGAGCTCAAGGACTAGCAGATCATTTTGCAACCAAATATATGACTATTGGGTTGCACGACATTGCCAAACACATCACCAAAAGTTGTCCTACCTGTTTACGAGTTAATCGGAGTAACTTGAGGAAATTACCTCCCGGAGGTCGACCCTTAGCTAAAAGACCATTTTCAAGCCTACAAATTGACTTTACAGAACTACCTAAAGTGGGGCGAATAAGATACCTTTTGGTGATGGTGGATCATCTCACACACTATGTGGAAGCATTCCCAACTACGAGAGAGACTGCCCAAACTGTAGTAAAAATTTTGCTTGAAGAAGTAATACCGAGATATGGGGTACCCGAAACCATAGACTCAGATCAAGGCCCGCACTTTACCTCGAAAATAACTCAGGATTTAGCTAATGCGTTGGGAATAAAGTGGGAAAGACATACCCCATATCATCCTCAGAGCTCAGGGCGGGTAGAAAGGATGAATGGAGAAATAAAGAAACAATTAACTAAACTGATGTTAGAAACTAAATTATCATGGGTAAAATGTATACCACTGGCCCTATTGAACATTAGAACACAACCACGAGCAGATACGGGGTTATCTCCCTTTGAGATGTTATATGGAATGCCTTATAATTTAGAAAAGGTACAAACAAACCCCAATATTAATGACGAAAATTTGAATCGTTATTTAATTATTTTGGCAAAGTATAGGAGAAGTTTATGGGAAAAAGGAATGTGGACCCAAAGACCTCCTTTGGATCTTGTATTACATCAGGTGCAGCCCGGAGATTGGGTGTTAGTCAGAAGTTGGAAGGAAAACCCACTAGTACCGAGGTGGGAAGGGCCCTATTTAACACTGCTCACCACAGACACCGCCATAAGAACAGCCGAGAAAGGGTGGACTCATGCAAGCTGAATAAAGGGGCCAGTAGACCCTTCCAACTTCCCAGAGTGTCCGGCTCCTCAGTGGAAAGTAAAGACACCAACAGACGACCTAAAGCTGATATTAACTAAGGTTACGCCAGGGACGTCCGGACAAAGCTCATAGACTTGGAGGAAGGAAAGACGGTACGATTATAAATCCCTGCCCCTTAAGTAGTGGGAAAGACTGTCACCAGCAAACCAGGAAAGAATCCAGCGAAAGCTATCATTGACTTTGTGTCCCTATTTACCGAGCTTGAATTTTTAACAGCTAACTTTTGCATTTTTGTTAATTATTTAGCTTGCTGAACTTTTGTTATAAAATTGGTACAAGTTAAAACTTGTAAGAAGTTGTGATAAATCCACTGTCAGAAAAAGGGAGGGCCCATACTTACCAACCGTACTGGGAGGGATAGTTTGGGCATAACCTCAATCCGAGGCCTCAAAGCCGGGATTGGGGCCTCTTATTTGAATTAGGCAATACTATTCTAACCAGCCTCTCGGCCCCGCGAGGGTTAAGCCGTGAGCGAACCAACAGCTGTAGGTGCAACTCCCTGTGAACTCTCTCAAAGAGCGAGAGGAATGTAAGTTCCATCCCCAAAAGGATCCTTGCTGCCAAGAAGATAATAACCCTCGTAACTAGCAGCAAACTAGTTGACGAGCGAGGCAGAGGGATACTTGGTGAAAGGACGGAACCCCATGGAGCTTACAGGCAATGACCAAAGGGGCGAGAGGATTCGGGTTAGAAGGATGGGAAAATTGGGCAGACTAATTAACCATACCCACACTGGCAGTGGATTTTACTTAACTTTAATGTGGATGTGGATGATATGGTCATTGATCAGGACAGCACTAGGAGACAATGTACCAAGCCATGAACCCTTTAAATGGTCACTTATCAGATGGGAAGATCAACGGGTCATTGCAAAAACTACAACTTCGGGGGCCCCCTCTTTTAGATGTCAGCTGTGTGACATTATCCAGACTCAGCCCTGTAAGAATAAGATAGGGTTCTATATGTGCCCAGCATCAAATCCAGGGAAGGCATACTGCAACTATCCTGGGGAATTTTATTGTGGATATCGGGGATGTGAAACTATAGCTCATGGCTTTACTCCAAGAGGAGGAAGGGACCTATATATAAAAGTTGGATGGTACCCATGGGACTGCACTCCTTCCCTACTTGATTCTAGTGGTGGAGTGAGAAATCCGGGGAACTGTCAGTCTATTCAGATAAATGTGACCTACGATAAAATTAGTGATTCAATTTGGTTCATGGGAAAAACCTGGGGAGCAAGGTTATGGGAACCAGGAAAAGATCGGGGAGGGCACTTTCTAATAAAAAAGGAATCAGTCCCTCATGATCCAGCATCTGTGGGACCGAACCCAGTAATTGCTGAAGAAAGGAAAGAAAAAGAATGGGGCAATTATTCGATGGTAGGAAATTCTACAAGAGAATTAAATTACTCAAAAAATTGGCCAACAATGGCTCCATCTACTCGGGAATATAGTATGTTGTGGAAAGTGATGCAAGCTACCTTTGGACTTGTCAACAGTACAAACCCAAACTTAACCAATGAATGTTGGCTGTGTTTTGCTATTAATCCGCCCTTTTATGAAGCTTTAGGGGCCACAGCAAAACATAAAAGGGTTAATGGAACTAATCCACGGGAATGTTTTTGGAAAAAAGGTCAAGACAGAACCCCAGGGATATCAATAGCCCACGTAACAGGGAAGGGAAGGTGCATAGGGAAAATTCCACCAGATAAAACGCATCTGTGTGAAATGAATATGGCAGTTGTTAAGCCTGAAAAACCAGCCCAATGGCTCCTCCCTGCAGCAAACACTAAATGGCTATGTAATACACTGGGAGTAACTCCATGTATATCCATACCTAACTTTAATGAATCATCTGAATATTGTATACAAGTTATGATACTCCCACGAATTATATACCATCCGAAAGAATATGTATACGAACATCAGACTACTCCCGAACACCACCTGATAAAAAGAGAACCTTTTACGGCCACGGCTCTTACCGTAGCCGTCCTGTTGGGAATAGGAGGAGCAGGAGTGGGAACAGGGGCAGCTGCCTTAATAAACCAACAAAAAGGTATGATGAACTTGAGAGCCTCAGTAGATGAAGATTTGAGTAGAATCGAAAAGGCGATAGATGGGCTAGTCAAATCCGTAAGATCTTTATCAGAAGTAGTGCTCCAGAATAGAAGGGGTTTAGATTTATTGTTTTTACAACAGGGGGGGTTGTGTGTAGCCTTACGAGAGGAATGTTGCACATATGCAGATCACACTGGAATAGTGATAGATACCATGGCTGAGCTCAGGAAGCAATTGGAAAAACGTAAAAAGGAAAGAGAAGCACAACAGAGTTGGTATGAATCATGGTTCAACCACTCTCCTTGGCTCACAACGCTTTTGTCCACTATAGCAGGACCTCTAATATTATTTATCTTGGTATTAACCTTTGGGCCTTGTATATTTAACAAATTGATAAACATAGTGAAGGGAAGATTGGAGGCTGCTCACCTTATGCTAGTTAGAGCGAGATATGAACCACTAAACAGTGAAAACGCAGAGGACTACTTGGAGCTCAGCAGAAAGGAGCTCACCAGGTTCAGTGAACAAAAAGAGTGAAATAGAAAAAGGGGGGATTGTGATGGGAACATGACTTTTTGTTCACTAGAAACAGGAAAGAATATATTGTAAATAGTTAACCAAGGGCTAGCAACCTTGTGATAGCTTACGAAGTAGAGAAACCGCAAAAGATAAACATTACTGAACTAATCAACTACAAGTTGTTCCGAGTTTCAGACTTAAGCAGAGGACACCAAGGAAGACTACTGGGGCCTTCATCAACGATCAGCCGGAGGCAGAAAACGACCCCTAGCAACTGGGTGGACATGCGCAGAAGGACGCTGGAGGGGTGACGTGAAGGAGAGTATAAAAGGAGGAACAGAACAACTCTCGGTGCGGCAGTTGGTGGAGCGGTGACTCCCCCTGTCGCCCAGCGCTGTGCTTTGCTTTTTCTTTTCTGTATTAATAAATTGGTTTTAATTGGCTTAAATGGCCCATTGTGCTCATTTATAACACCACACTTTTTCTGTTCAGCTCCCATTGAATGAAATACATTTTGTCTGTTAATTTATACCGCTGAGTATGGGAGCTACAAGAAAGCAGGAAGGCAGACCCTGCCGCGAAGATTTTGGCTCTTGGCCTGAAAAACCCAGGCATGAAGGCCTGAAACCCAGGCACGAAGCCTGAAACCCAGGCACGAAGGCCTGAAACCCAGGCACGAAGCCCTGAAACCCAGGCACGAAGCCTGAAACCCAGGCACAAAGGCCTGAAACCCAGGCACAAAGCCTGAAAACCCAGGCACGAAGCCTGAAACCCAGGCACGAAGGCCTGAAACCCAGGCACAAAAGCCTGAAAAACCCAGGCACGAAGCCTACTTCATGCGGCGATCAACCCAGGGTCCGATTCTCAGCTGGGTGGGAAGAAATCAGTCCTACTCAATGTGAGTGATAGCAGAAATCTTCTTCTTCATTGAGAGCAGGCTCTAACTTATATACACAGCAGCTTCAAAGCTAGCTCAGCAACAGCAGCTAATAGATTACATTCTTAAGCTCATCCTACTTGCGGTTTCTGCGATAAGCAAGCTCCCTCACATTTTCCCATCTTGTTTTTCCCCCGTAGTTCTTTTCCACCTTGGGCTGTTACCTCGTTAGCTGAAAACAGCCCGACCTTGAAGGAAGAGAAAGCGGCCTGCTGTCTACATGACAGAAACTGCTTTAACCACGGCTCTGACTCTGGTCTTGATTGTGCATTAAATTCATATAACTGGAACTCAGATTGCCTTGCCCCATCAGGCCTAACATTATACCCTGGGATCCATGTCCATTCTCCCTTAACCACTCCTCGACAAGACCCCAGCTACAGTAGTAAGTAGGTCCCCATGCAGTCTATCAGCCAGCACGGTGTCACATTTGCAGCTCCGTTCCTGTAGGAGCTATCTTCAATACCACACTTTTTCTGTTCAGCTCCCATTGAATGAAATACATTTTGTCTGTTAAGGTATACCACTGAATATGGGAGCTACAAGAAAGCAGGAAGGCAGACCCCAGCTACAGTAGTAAGTAGGTCCCCATGCAGTCTATCAGCCAGCACGGTGTCACATTTGCACCTGCTTTCCTGTGGGAGCTATCTTCAATACCACACTTTTTCTGTTCAGCTCCCATTGAAAAAATACATGTGTCTGTTAAGGTATACCGCTGAGTATGGGAGCTACAAGAAAGCAGGAAGGTAGACCCCAGCTACAGTATTAACTAGGTCCCCATGCAGTCTATCAGTTAGCACGGTGTCACATTTGCAGCTGCTTTCCTGTGGGAGCTATCTTCAATACCACACTTTTTCTCCTCAGCTTCCATTGAATAAAATACATTTTGTCTGTTAAATTATACCGCTGAGTATGGGAGCTACAAGAAAGCAGGAAGGCAGACCCCAGCTACAGTAGTAAGTAGGTCCCCATGCAGTCTATCAGTCAGCACGGTGTCACATTTGCAGCTGCTTTCCTGTGGGAGCTATCTTCAATACCACACTTTTTCTGTTCAGCTCCCATTGAAAAAATAAATGTGTCTCTTAAGGTATACCACTGAGTATGGGAGCTACAAGAAAGCAGGAAGGCAGACCCCAGCTACACTAGTAAGTAGGTCCCCATGCAGTCTATCAGCCAGCACGGTGTCACATTTGCAGCTGCTTTCCTGTGGGAGCTATCTTCAATACCACACTTTTTCTGTTCAGCTCCCATCAAATGAAATACATTTTGTCTGTTAAGGTATACCACTGAATATGGGAGCTACAAGAAAACAGGAAGGCAGACCCCAGCTACAGTAGTAAGTAGGTCCCCATGCAGTCTATCAGCCAGCACGGTGTCACATTTGCAGCTGCTTTCCTGTGGGAGCTATCTTCAATACCACAGTTTTTATCCTCAGCTCCCTTTGACAAAATACATGTGTATGTTATGTTATGCCACTGAGTATGGGAGCTACAAGAAAGCAGGAAGGCAGACCCCAGCTACAGTAGTAAGTAGGTCCCCATGCAGTCTATCAGCCAGCACGGTGTCACATTTGCAGCTGCTTTCCTGTGGGAGCTATCTTCAATACCACACTTTTTCTGTTCAGCTCCCATTGAATGAAATACATTTTGTCTGTTAAGGTATACCACTGAATATGGGAGCTACAAGAAAGCAGGAAGGCAGACCCCAGCTACAGTAGTCAGTAGGTCCCCATGCATTCTATCAGCCAGCACGGTGTCACATTTGCAGCTGCTTTCCTGTGGGAGCTATCTTCAATACCACACTTTTTCTGTTCAGCTCCCATTCAATAAAATACATGTGTCTCTTAAGTTATACCGCTGAGTATGGCAGCTACAAGAAAGCAGGAAGGCAGACCCCAGCTACAGTAGTCAGTAGTTCCCCATGCAGTCTATCAGCCAGCACGGTGTCACATTTGCAGCTGCTTTCCTGTGGGAGCTATCTTCAATATCACACTTTTTATCCTCAGCTCCCATTGAAAAAAATACATTTTGTCTGTTAAGTTATGCCACTGAGTATGGGAGCTACAAGAAAGCAGGAAGGCAGACCCTGCCGCGAAGATTTCGGCTCTTGGCCTGAAAAACCCAGGCTTGAAGCCTGAAACCCAGGCACGAAGGCCTGAAACCCAGGCACGAAGCCTGAAACCCAGGCACGAAGGCCTGAAACCCAGGCACGAAGCCTGAAACCCAGGCACGAAGGCCTGAAACCCAGGCACGAAGCCCTGAAACCCAGGCACAAAGGCCTGAAACCCAGACACGAAGCCTGAAACCCAGGCACGAAGTCTGAAACCCAGGCACGAAGGCCGGAAACCCAGGCACGAAGCCTGAAACCCAGGCACGAAGGCCTGAAACCCAGGCACAAAAGCCTGAAAAACCCAGGCACAAAGGCCTGAAAAACCCAGGCACGAAGGCCTGAAACCCAGGCACAAAAGCCTGAAAAACCCAGGCACGAAGGCCTGAAACCCAGGCACAAAAGCCTGAAAAACCCAGGCACGAAGCCTACTTCATGCGGCGATCAACCCAGGGTCCGATTCTCAGCTGGGTGGGAAGAAATCAGTCCTACTCAATGTGAGTGATAGCAGAAATCTTCTTCTTCATTGAGAGCAGGCTCTAACTTATATACACAGCAGCTTCAAAGCTAGCTCAGCAACAGCAGCTAATAGATTACATTCTTAAGCTCATCCTACTTGCGGTTTCTGCGATAAGCAAGCTCCCTCACATTTTCCCATCTTGTTTTTCCCCCGTAGTTCTTTTCCACCTTGGGCTGTTACCTCGTTAGCTGAAAACAGCCCGACCTTGAAGGAAGAGAAAGCGGCCTGCTGTCTACATGACAGAAACTGCTTTAACCACGGCTCTGACTCTGGTCTTGATTGTGCATTAAATTCATATAACTGGAACTCAGATTGCCTTGCCCCATCAGGCCTAACATTATACCCTGGGATCCATGTCCATTCTCCCTTAACCACTCCTCGACAAGACCCCAGCTACAGTAGTAAGTAGGTCCCCATGCAGTCTATCAGCCAGCACGGTGTCACATTTGCAGCTCCGTTCCTGTAGGAGCTATCTTCAATACCACACTTTTTCTGTTCAGCTCCCATTGAATGAAATACATTTTGTCTGTTAAGGTATACCACTGAATATGGGAGCTACAAGAAAGCAGGAAGGCAGACCCCAGCTACAGTAGTAAGTAGGTCCCCATGCAGTCTATCAGCCAGCACGGTGTCACATTTGCACCTGCTTTCCTGTGGGAGCTATCTTCAATACCACACTTTTTCTGTTCAGCTCCCATTGAAAAAATACATGTGTCTGTTAAGGTATACCGCTGAGTATGGGAGCTACAAGAAAGCAGGAAGGTAGACCCCAGCTACAGTATTAACTAGGTCCCCATGCAGTCTATCAGTTAGCACGGTGTCACATTTGCAGCTGCTTTCCTGTGGGAGCTATCTTCAATACCACACTTTTTCTCCTCAGCTTCCATTGAATAAAATACATTTTGTCTGTTAAATTATACCGCTGAGTATGGGAGCTACAAGAAAGCAGGAAGGCAGACCCCAGCTACAGTAGTAAGTAGGTCCCCATGCAGTCTATCAGTCAGCACGGTGTCACATTTGCAGCTGCTTTCCTGTGGGAGCTATCTTCAATACCACACTTTTTCTGTTCAGCTCCCATTGAAAAAATAAATGTGTCTCTTAAGGTATACCACTGAGTATGGGAGCTACAAGAAAGCAGGAAGGCAGACCCCAGCTACACTAGTAAGTAGGTCCCCATGCAGTCTATCAGCCAGCACGGTGTCACATTTGCAGCTGCTTTCCTGTGGGAGCTATCTTCAATACCACACTTTTTCTGTTCAGCTCCCATCAAATGAAATACATTTTGTCTGTTAAGGTATACCACTGAATATGGGAGCTACAAGAAAACAGGAAGGCAGACCCCAGCTACAGTAGTAAGTAGGTCCCCATGCAGTCTATCAGCCAGCACGGTGTCACATTTGCAGCTGCTTTCCTGTGGGAGCTATCTTCAATACCACAGTTTTTATCCTCAGCTCCCTTTGACAAAATACATGTGTATGTTATGTTATGCCACTGAGTATGGGAGCTACAAGAAAGCAGGAAGGCAGACCCCAGCTACAGTAGTAAGTAGGTCCCCATGCAGTCTATCAGCCAGCACGGTGTCACATTTGCAGCTGCTTTCCTGTGGGAGCTATCTTCAATACCACACTTTTTCTGTTCAGCTCCCATTGAATGAAATACATTTTGTCTGTTAAGGTATACCACTGAATATGGGAGCTACAAGAAAGCAGGAAGGCAGACCCCAGCTACAGTAGTCAGTAGGTCCCCATGCATTCTATCAGCCAGCACGGTGTCACATTTGCAGCTGCTTTCCTGTGGGAGCTATCTTCAATACCACACTTTTTCTGTTCAGCTCCCATTCAATAAAATACATGTGTCTCTTAAGTTATACCGCTGAGTATGGCAGCTACAAGAAAGCAGGAAGGCAGACCCCAGCTACAGTAGTCAGTAGTTCCCCATGCAGTCTATCAGCCAGCACGGTGTCACATTTGCAGCTGCTTTCCTGTGGGAGCTATCTTCAATATCACACTTTTTATCCTCAGCTCCCATTGAAAAAAATACATTTTGTCTGTTAAGTTATGCCACTGAGTATGGGAGCTACAAGAAAGCAGGAAGGCAGACCCTGCCGCGAAGATTTCGGCTCTTGGCCTGAAAAACCCAGGCTTGAAGCCTGAAACCCAGGCACGAAGGCCTGAAACCCAGGCACGAAGCCTGAAACCCAGGCACGAAGGCCTGAAACCCAGGCACGAAGCCTGAAACCCAGGCACGAAGGCCTGAAACCCAGGCACGAAGCCCTGAAACCCAGGCACAAAGGCCTGAAACCCAGACACGAAGCCTGAAACCCAGGCACGAAGTCTGAAACCCAGGCACGAAGGCCGGAAACCCAGGCACGAAGCCTGAAACCCAGGCACGAAGGCCTGAAACCCAGGCACAAAAGCCTGAAAAACCCAGGCACAAAGGCCTGAAAAACCCAGGCACGAAGGCCTGAAACCCAGGCACAAAAGCCTGAAAAACCCAGGCACGAAGGCCTGAAACCCAGGCACAAAAGCCTGAAAAACCCAGGCACGAAGCCTACTTCATGCGGCGATCAACCCAGGGTCCGATTCTCAGCTGGGTCGGAAGAAATCAGTCCTACTCAATGTGAGTGATAGCAGAAATCTTCTTCTTCATTGAGAGCAGGCTCTAACTTATATACACAGCAGCTTCAAAGCTAGCTCAACAACAGCAGCTAATAGATTACATTCTTATGCTCATCCTACTTGCGGTTTCTGCGATAAGCAAGCTCCCTCACATTTTCCCATCTTGTTTTTCCCCCGTAGTTGTTTTCCACCTTGGGCTGTTACCTCGTTAGCTGAAAACAGCCCGACCTTGAAGGAAGAGAAAGCGGCCTGCTGTCTACAGGACAGAAACTACTTTAACCACGGCTCTGACTCTGATCTTGATTGTGCATTAAATTCATATAACTGGAACTCAGATTGCCTTGCCCCATCAGGCCTAACATTATACCCTGGGATCCATGTCCATTCTCCCTTTACCACTCCTCGACAAGACCCCAGCTACAGTAGTAAGTAGGTCCCCATGCAGTCTATCAGCCAGCACGGTGTCACATTTGCAGCTGCTTTCCTGTGGGAGCTATCTTCAATACCACACTTTTTCTCCTCAGCTCCCATTGAAAAAATACTTTTTGTCTGTTAAGTTATGCCACTGAGTATGGGAGCTACAAGAAAGCAGGAAGGCAGACCCCAGCTACAGTAGTAAGTAGGTCCCCATGCATTCTATCAGCCAGCACAGTGTCACATTTGCAGCTGCTTTCCTGTGGGAGCTATCTTCAATACCACACTTTTTCTCCTCAGCTCCCATTGAAAAAATACATGTGTCTGTTAAGTTATACCGCTGAGTATGGCAGCTACAAGAAAGCAGGAAGGCAGACCCCAGCTACAGTAGTAAGTAGGTCCCCATGCAGTCTATCAGCCAGCACGGTGTTACATTTGCAGCTGCTTTCCTGTGGGAGCTATCTTCAATACCACACTTTTTCTCCTCAGCTCCCATTGAAAAAGTACATTTTGTCTGTTAAGGTATACCGCTGAGTATGGGAGCTACAAGAAAGCAGGAAGGCAGACCCCAGCTACAGTAGTAAGTAGGTCCCCATGCAGTCTATCAGCCAGCACGGTGTCACATTTGCAGCTGCTTTCCTGTGGGAGCTATCTTCAATACCACACTTTTTCTCCTCAGCTCCCATTGAATGAAATACATTTTGTTTGTTAAGTTATGTCACTGAGTATGGGAGCTACAAGAAAGCAGGAAGGCATACCCCAGCTACAGTAGTAAGTAGGTCCCCATGCAGTCTATCAGCCAGCACGGTGTCACATTTGCAGCTGCTTTCCTGTGGGAGCTATCTTCAATACCACACTTTTTATCCTCAGCTCCCAGTGAAAAAATACATTTTGTCTCTTAAGTTATGCCACTGAGCATGGGAGCTACAAGAAAGCAGGAAGGCAGACCCCAGCTTCAGTAGTCAGTAGGTCTCCATGCAGTCTATCAGCCAGCACAGTGTCACATTTGCAGCTGCTTTCCTGTGGGAGCTATCTTCAATACCACACTTTTTCTGTTCAGCTCCCATCAAATGAAATACATTTTGTCTGTTAAGGTATACCACTGAATATGGGAGCTACAAGAAAACAGGAAGGCAGACCCCAGCTACAGTAGTAAGTAGGTCCCCATGCAGTCTATCAGCCAGCACGGTGTCACATTTGCAGCTGCTTTCCTGTGGGAGCTATCTTCAATACCACAGTTTTTATCCTCAGCTCCCTTTGACAAAATACATGTGTATGTTATGTTATGCCACTGAGTATGGGAGCTACAAGAAAGCAGGAAGGCAGACCCCAGCTACAGTAGTAAGTAGGTCCCCATGCAGTCTATCAGCCAGCACGGTGTCACATTTGCAGCTGCTTTCCTGTGGGAGCTATCTTCAATACCACACTTTTTCTGTTCAGCTCCCATTGAATGAAATACATTTTGTCTGTTAAGGTATACCACTGAATATGGGAGCTACAAGAAAGCAGGAAGGCAGACCCCAGCTACAGTAGTCAGTAGGTCCCCATGCATTCTATCAGCCAGCACGGTGTCACATTTGCAGCTGCTTTCCTGTGGGAGCTATCTTCAATACCACACTTTTTCTGTTCAGCTCCCATTCAAAAAAATACATGTGTCTCTTAAGTTATACCGCTGAGTATGGCAGCTACAAGAAAGCAGGAAGGCAGACCCCAGCTACAGTAGTCAGTAGGTCCCCATGCAGTCTATCAGCCAGCACGGTGTCACATTTGCAGCTGCTTTCCTGTGGGAGCTATCTTCAATACCACACTTTTTCTGTTCAGCTCCCATTGAAAAAAATACATTTTGTCTGTTAAGTTATGCCACTGAGTATGGGAGCTACAAGAAAGCAGGAAGGCAGACCCTGCCGCGAAGATTTCGGCTCTTGGCCTGAAAAACCCAGGCTTGAAGCCTGAAACCCAGGCACGAAGGCCTGAAACCCAGGCACGAAGCCTGAAACCCAGGCACGAAGGCCTGAAACCCAGGCACGAAGCCCTGAAACCCAGGCACAAAGGCCTGAAACCCAGGCACGAAGCCTGAAACCCAGGCACGAAGTCTGAAACCCAGGCACGAAGGCCGGAAACCCAGGCACAAAAGCCTGAAAAACCCAGGCACAAAGGCCTGAAAAACCCAGGCACGAAGGCCTGAAACCCAGGCACAAAAGCCTGAAAAACCCAGGCACGAAGCCTACTTCATGCGGCGATCAACCCAGGGTCCGATTCTCAGCTGGGTGGGAAGAAATCAGTCCTACTCAATGTGAGTGATAGCAGAAATCTTCTTCTTCATTGAGAGCAGGCTCTAACTTATATACACAGCAGCTTCAAAGCTAGCTCAGCAACAGCAGCTAATAGATTACATTCTTATGCTCATCCTACTTGCGGTTTCTGCGATAAGCAAGCTCCCTCACATTTTCCCATCTTGTTTTTCCCCCGTAGTTGTTTTCCACCTTGGGCTGTTACCTCGTTAGCTGAAAACAGCCCGACCTTGAAGGAGGAGAAAGCGGCCTGCTGTCTACATGACAGAAACTGCTTTAACCACGGCTCTGACTCTGATCTTGATTGTGCATTAAATTCATATAACTGGAACTCAGATTGCCTTGCCCCATCAGGCCTAACATTATACCCTGGGATCCATGTCCATTCTCCCTTAACCACTCCTCGACAAGACCCCAGCTACAGTAGTAAGTAGGTCCCCATGCAGTCTATCAGCCAGCACGGTGTCACATTTGCAGCTGCTTTCCTGTGGGAGCTATCTTCAATACCACAGTTTTTCTGCTCAGCTCCCATTGAATAAAATACATTTTGTCTGTTAAGGTATACCACTGAATATGGGAGCTACAAGAAAGCAGGAAGGCAGACCCCAGCTACAGTAGTCAGTAGGTCCCCATGCAGTCTATCAGCCAGCACGGTGTCACATTTGCAGCTGCTTTCCTGTGGGAGCTATCTTCAATACCACACTTTTTCTCCTCAGCTCCCATTGAAAAAATACATTTTGTCTGTTAAGTTATGCCACTGAGTATGGGAGCTACAAGAAAGCAGGAAGGCAGACCCCAGCTACAGTAGTAAGTAGGTCCCCATGCATTCTATCAGCCAGCACAGTGTCACATTTGCAGCTGCTTTCCTGTGGGAGCTATCTTCAATACCACACTTTTTCTCCTCAGCTCCCATTGAATGAAATACATTTTGTCTGTTAAGGTATACCACTGAATATGGGAGCTACAAGAAAGCAGGAAGGCAGACCCCAGCTACAGTAGTAAGTAGGTCCCCATGCAGTCTATCAGCCAGCACGGTGTCACATTTGCAGCTGCTTTCCTGTGGGAGCTATCTTCAATACCACAATTTTTCTCCTCAGCTCCCATTGAATGAAATACATTTTGTTTGTTAAGTTATGTCACTGAGTATGGGAGCTACAAGAGAGCAGGAAGGCAGACCCCAGCTACAGTAGTAAGTAGGTCCCCATGCAGTCTATCAGCCAGCACCGTGTCACATTTGCAGCTGCTTTCCTGTGGGAGCTATCTTCAATACCACACTTTTTCTCCTCAGCTTCCATTGAATAAAATACATTTTGTCTGTTAAATTATAGCGCTGAGTATGGGAGCTACAAGAAAGCAGGAAGGCAGACCCCAGCTACAGTAGTAAGTAAGTCCCCATGCAGTCTATCAGTCAGCACGGTGTCACATTTGCAGCTGCTTTCCTGTGGGAGCTATCTTCAATACCACACTTTTTCTGTTCAGCTCCCATTGAAAAAATACATGTGTATTGTGATGGGAACATGACTTTTTGTTCACTAGAAACAGGAAAGAATATATTGTAAATAGTTAACCAAGGGCTAGCAACCTTGTGATAGTTTACGAAGTTGAGAAACCGCAAAAGATAAACATTACTGAACTAATCAACTACAAGTTGTTCCGAGTTTCAGACTTAAGCAGAGGACACCAAGGAAGACTACTGGGGCCTTCATCAACGATCAGTCGGAGGCAGAAAACGACCCCTAGCAACTGGGTGGACATGCGCGGAAGGACGCTAGAGGGGTGACGTGGAGGAGAGTATAAAAGGAGGAACAGAACGACTCTCGTTGCGCAGTTGGTGGAGCGGTGACTCCCCCTGTCGCCCAGCGCTGTGCTTTGCTTTTTCTTTTCTGTGTTAATAAATTGGTTTTAATTGGCTTAAATGGCCCATTGTGCTCATTTATAACAGCTTGGTGCCGTGACTCGGATCGGAGGCCGTAGGGGAGGATTCTCAGTCACTAGGGGGGGCGCCCCACCAATTTGGTGGCCCCGGTGCTTGAAATCCACCCTCGACCCCGACCGACGAACCCCAAAAAAAGAAAGAAAAGAGAAAGCAAAGGGGATCCCGGAGTGCGATTAAGGCACTCCGGAAGAATTAAGGGCCCGGGGAACCCCCTTAAAAGTTTTGTGCACAAAGTCCGGACGAAGACGCGGGACGACGGTCCAGGGCGCGTGAGTAATACGGGATCCGTCCGGGCGGGGGTTGGGATCCCGGAGTGCGACTGTGTGATGTGCATGAGAGGAGAGCTGGCAGCCAGACTCTCCAAGTGAGTGCGGACCCTCAGTAGTGCGGTTCCCACAGACCCGCGAGGGCTTGGGCCACGAACCAGGGGAAGCGAAAGGAATTGTGTGAAAGAAGGCACTCCGGAAGAATAAGACAGGGGAAGGGCAAGCCCCTGTGGGATCCCGGAGCGCGGAAAGAAGGCACTCCGGAAGAATGGGACAGGGGAAGAGTAAGCCCCCTGCCGAGGTAAAAATCCCTCCAGTACCTAGGGAAAGCCCTTTAGGGTTTGTGTTAGAAAACTGGCGACATTTTCCAGGCACGCAGGACAAGGATAAGGCCAAAATGATTCAATATTGCGTTGAAGTATGGGGAGGGAAGGAAATTTCTAAAAGGGTGTTTTGGCCTATATTCGGTTCTTCAGAACTTTGGGTAAGACAAGCCTTAAATATTTGGGTGAATAGCAAAATACCCCCCTGTACCCAAGAAGAGAGTCATTACGCTAGGGTGTGGGTGGAGAGACCGGAGGTATTTCTGTTTAAGCTCTCCGAAATACCAAAAGGGAATAAGAGTAAGAAAAAGGGAAGTAAACCAGATGACGCTTTAGTGGCACCTCCACCCTATGTACCCCCACCCCAAGTACAGGCAGCAGTGGCTCCTCCGAGCGCACCAGCAGGGACAGATTCAGATTCAGACGAACCCGAATATACAGGACCGGTAACCCGAAGCCGGACCAGGAAGGGTTTATATCCCTTAAGAGAGATGCCTATGGGGGGACCCCAACCTGGCATAGGGTTTATATCGGTGCCTCTAAGTTCGGGGGATGTTAGGGATTTTAAGAAAGAAATGGGATCCCTTTTGGAAGATCCACTTGGAGTAGCCGAGCGGGTAGATCAATTTTTGGGACCCAGCATGTACACTTGGGAAGAACTGCAATCTATATTGAACATCTTATTTACAGCAGAAGAGAAAAATATGATCAGAAGGGAAGGAATGCGCATCTGGGATACGCAGCACGTGCAAGGGCCGGCAGCAGATACAAAATGGCCGTTACAAAACCCTAATTGGGACCATCAGAATCCGGCCCATAGAGTGCATATGCAAGATCTCAGAACAATAATTGTGCAAGGGATCAGGGAGTCTGTTCCAAGGGGACAGAATATTAACAAAGCTTTTAACGAAAGACAAAAAAAAGATGAGACCCCCACTGAATGGCTGGAGAGACTAAGAAAGAACTTTCAGTTGTATTCAGGAATGGATCCGGATGGACAAATGGGACAGGCAGTACTGAAAGTACACTTTGTTTCCAAATCCTGGGAAGACATTAGAAAGAAAATACAAAAATTAGAGGATTGGCAAGATAGGGAGCTAGATGAATTGCTAAGAGAGGCCCAAAAGGTATATGTGAGAAGGGAGGAAGAGCGAGATAAGAAACAAGCCCGAATAATGGTGGCTGCAATGCGTGAAAGCCGGGAGATGGATAGGAAACCCAAGCAAGACAAAAGGGAATCCAGGTGGAATGGACAAGATAAACAAAACTTGAAGGTGTGTTTTTATTGCGGGAAAAAGGGACACTTTAAGAAGGAATGTCGGATGCGGATCAGGGATGAGAAGGAGTTTAAGGAGGATTAGGGGGGTCAGGGGCTCTACCTTTTGGGGACCCAGAAACATCGAAGAGAGCCCTTGATAAAATTGAAGGTGGGTCCCCAGGGCCAGGATATTACTTTCCTGGTTGACACTGGAGCTGAAAGGTCTACACTCCAGTCATTACCTAAAGGGTGTAAATTATCTAGAGAAACTGCCACAGTAGTGGGAGCAAAAGGAGAACCTTTTGAAGTTAAGATAATAAAAGAGGTAATGGTAGAATCAGACTCCAAAATGGGCATTGGGGACTTTTTATTAGTACCCGAATCAGATTATAACCTATTAGGAAGGGATATGATTGTAGAATTAGGTATTCAAATCACAGTGGTGGAACAGGAAATCCAAATTAAGTTGTGCCCCTTGAGATTGGAAGATGAGGAAAGGATCAACCCTGAAGTATGGTATAATTCTGACAACGCTGGAAGATTAGAAATTACTCCCTTCAAGGTCACTATTAGAAATCCAGAGATGCCAGTAAGAATAAAACAATACCCAATGTCTTTGGAAGGGAGAAAAGGGCTGAAACCAGAAATCGACCGGCTAATCAAACAGGGATTACTGGAGCCCTGTATGTCCCCTTATAATACTCCAATTTTACCGGTAAAGAAACCAAACGGGTCTTATCGTTTAGTACATGACTTAAGAGAAATAAACAAGAGAACAATAGCCAGGTTCCCAGTAGTGGCTAATCCCTATACGTTATTGAGTAAACTGAGCCCGGACAATCACTGGTACAGTGTAATCGACTTAAAGGATGCCTTTTGGGCTTGTCCTTTAGATGAAGTGAGTAGAGATTACTTTGCCTTTGAATGGGAAGACCCAGAGACAGGGAGGAAACAACAACTTAGATGGACGGTGTTACCCCAAGGTTTTACAGAATCCCCTAATTTATTTGGGCAGGCTTTGGAACAAATATTGGAGGATTACCAAACTGAACCTGGGATAACCTTGATACAATATGTAGATGACTTATTAATAGCAGGAAAAGATGAAGAAGCAGTAAGAAAAGAAAGTATAAAACTTTTAAATTTTTTGGGACTTAAAGGATTAAAGGTTTCAAGAGCCAAACTACAGTTTGTGGAAGAAGAAGTAAAATATTTAGGGCACTATTTAAAACGAGGTGAGAAAAGAATAGACCCAGAAAGAGTGCAGGCTATTCTATCATTGCCAATACCTAAAAACAAGAGACAAATTAGACAAATTTTGGGTTTAACAGGATATTGTAGACAATGGATTGAGAATTATAGTAGTAAGGCCAGGTTCTTATACCAAAAGCTGACTCAGGATGGGTGGATGAAATGGACTCAGGAGGACACAGAAAAACTGAGGGAACTAACGGAGAGTCTGATGCATGCCCCAGTTTTAAGCCTCCCTGATTTAAAAAGACCTTTTTACTTATTTGTTAATATAGAGGAAGGAATAGTTTTTGGAGTACTAGCCCAAGAATGGGCAGATAAGAGGAAACCTGTAGCGTATCTATCGAAACTTTTGGACCCCGTAAGCAGAGGATGGCCTGCGTGTCTGCAAATGTTAGCTGGGTGCGCGTTATTAGTCGAAGAGGCTAGGAAAATTACCTTTAATAGCAATCTCAAGGTTTATTCTCCCCATAATATCAGGAGCGTTATGCAGCAAAAGGCAGACAAATGGATATCAGACACTAGGCTCCTAAAATATGAGGGAATTTTATTAGAAGCACCAAATTTTACCTTAGAAACAACTGCTATTCAAAATCCAGCTACCTTTTTGTTTGGGAATGTAGAAGAAACACCTTTGACACATAATTGTTTGATAACTATTGAAGAACAAACTAAAATTAGGCCTGACTTAGAAGAAGAAGAATTAGATGAAGGAGAAAAGTTATTTGTAGATGGATCCTCCCGGGTGGTAGAAGGAAAACGTCAATCAGGTTACGCTATCATAAGGGGCACAAACTTACAAGTAGTGGAATCAGGGGCTTTGGATAAGTCCTGGTCAGCACAAGCCTGTGAACTGTATGCCATCCTTCGAGCTTTAAAACTTTTGAAGGGGAAGGAGGGAACGATATATACTGATTCCAAATATGGGTTTGGGGTAGTACACACCTTTGGAAAATTATGGGAAGAACGAGGATTAATTAACTCACAAGGGAAGGGGTTAGTTCACCAGCAATTGATAATTGAAGTATTGCAAGTCCTGAGGGGACCCAAAAGAATAGCAGTAGTACACCTAAAAGGCCATCAAACAGGAACGGACCTCAAAACTAGGGGGAATAATGCAGCAGATCGGGAAGCTAAGCGAGCAGCAGCTAGAGAAATGCTTTTAAGGGAAAACCCGAAGAGGCAGGATAGATTAACGGAGGACACGGAATTAGTCTTCACCTCCGAAGAAGAGGACAAGTTAAAGAAATTGGAATTGTCTAAGGACAATGGAAAATGGATAACCCAGGATGGGCGGGAAATATTGCCCAAAGCAGTAGCCCAAAGAATTATGTATAAACTACACCAAGGTACACACTGGGGAGCTCAAGGACTAGCAGATCATTTTGCAACCAAATATATGACTATTGGGTTGCACGACATTGCCAAACACATCACCAAAAGTTGTCCTACCTGTTTACGAGTTAATCGGAGTAACTTGAGGAAATTACCTCCCGGAGGTCGACCCTTAGCTAAAAGACCATTTTCAAGCCTACAAATTGACTTTACAGAACTACCTAAAGTGGGGCGAATAAGATACCTTTTGGTGATGGTGGATCATCTCACACACTATGTGGAAGCATTCCCAACTACGAGAGAGACTGCCCAAACTGTAGTAAAAATTTTGCTTGAAGAAGTAATACCGAGATATGGGGTACCCGAAACCATAGACTCAGATCAAGGCCCGCACTTTACCTCGAAAATAACTCAGGATTTAGCTAATGCGTTGGGAATAAAGTGGGAAAGACATACCCCATATCATCCTCAGAGCTCAGGGCGGGTAGAAAGGATGAATGGAGAAATAAAGAAACAATTAACTAAACTGATGTTAGAAACTAAATTATCATGGGTAAAATGTATACCACTGGCCCTATTGAACATTAGAACACAACCACGAGCAGATACGGGGTTATCTCCCTTTGAGATGTTATATGGAATGCCTTATAATTTAGAAAAGGTACAAACAAACCCCAATATTAATGACGAAAATTTGAATCGTTATTTAATTATTTTGGCAAAGTATAGGAGAAGTTTATGGGAAAAAGGAATGTGGACCCAAAGACCTCCTTTGGATCTTGTATTACATCAGGTGCAGCCCGGAGATTGGGTGTTAGTCAGAAGTTGGAAGGAAAACCCACTAGTACCGAGGTGGGAAGGGCCCTATTTAACACTGCTCACCACAGACACCGCCATAAGAACAGCCGAGAAAGGGTGGACTCATGCAAGCTGAATAAAGGGGCCAGTAGACCCTTCCAACTTCCCAGAGTGTCCGGCTCCTCAGTGGAAAGTAAAGACACCAACAGACGACCTAAAGCTGATATTAACTAAGGTTACGCCAGGGACGTCCGGACAAAGCTCATAGACTTGGAGGAAGGAAAGACGGTACGATTATAAATCCCTGCCCCTTAAGTAGTGGGAAAGACTGTCACCAGCAAACCAGGAAAGAATCCAGCGAAAGCTATCATTGACTTTGTGTCCCTATTTACCGAGCTTGAATTTTTAACAGCTAACTTTTGCATTTTTGTTAATTATTTAGCTTGCTGAACTTTTGTTATAAAATTGGTACAAGTTAAAACTTGTAAGAAGTTGTGATAAATCCACTGTCAGAAAAAGGGAGGGCCCATACTTACCAACCGTACTGGGAGGGATAGTTTGGGCATAACCTCAATCCGAGGCCTCAAAGCCGGGATTGGGGCCTCTTATTTGAATTTGGCAATACTGTTCTAACCAGCCTCTCGGCCCCCGCGAGGGTCAAGCCGTGGGCGAACCAACAGCTGCAGGTGCAACTCCCTGTGAACTCTCTCAAAGAGCGAGAGGAATGTAAGTTCCATCCCCAAAAGGATCCTTGCTGCCAAGAAGATAATAACCCTCGTAACTAGCAGCAAACTAGTTGACGAGCGAGGCAGAGGGATACTTGGTGAAAGGACGGAACCCCATGGAGCTTACAGGCAATGACCAAAGGGGCGAGAGGATTCGGGTTAGAAGGATGGGAAAATTGGGCAGACTAATTAACCATACCCACACTGGCAGTGGATTTTACTTAACTTTAATGTGGATGTGGATGATATGGTCATTGATCAGGACAGCACTAGGAGACAATGTACCAAGCCATGAACCCTTTAAATGGTCACTTATCAGATGGGAAGATCAACGGGTCATTGCAAAAACTACAACTTCGGGGGCCCCCTCTTTTAGATGTCAGCTGTGTGACATTATCCAGACTCAGCCCTGTAAGAATAAGGTAGGGTTCTATATGTGCCCAGCATCAAATCCAGGGAAGGCATATTGCAACTACCCTGGGGAATTTTTTTGTGAATATTGGGAATAGGAACAGGAGCAGCTGCCTTAATAAACCAACAAAAAGGTATGATAAACTTAAGAGCCTCAGTAGATGAAGATTTGAGTAGAATCGAAAAGGCGATAGATGGGCTAGTCAAATCAGTAAGGTCCTTATCAGAAGTAGTGCTCCAGAATAGGAGGGGTTTAGATTTATTGTTTTTACAACAAGGAGGGTTGTGTGTAGCCTTACGAGAGGAATGTTGCACATATGCAGATCACACTGGAATAGTGATAGATACCATGGCTGAGCTCAGGAAGCAATTGGAAAAACGTAAAAAGGAAAGAGAAGCACAACAGAGTTGGTATGAATCATGGTTCAACCACTCTCCTTGGCTCACAACGCTTTTGTCCACTATAGCAGGACCTCTAATATTATTTATCTTGATATTAACCTTTGGGCCTTGTATATTTAACAAATTGATAAACATAGTGAAGGGAAGATTGGAGGCTGCTCACCTTATGCTAGTTAGAGCAAGATATGAACCACTAAACAGTGAAAACGCAGAGGACTACTTGGAGCTCAGCAGAAAGGAGCTCACCAGGTTCAGTGAACAAAAAGAGTGAAATAGAAAAAGGGGGGATTGTGATGGGAACATGACTTTTTGTTCACTAGAAACAGGAAAGAATATATTGTAAATAGTTAACCAAGGGCTAGCAACCTTGTGATAGTTTACGAAGTTGAGAAACCGCAAAAGATAAACATTACTGAACTAATCAACTACAAGTTGTTCCGAGTTTCAGACTTAGGCAGAGGACACCAAGGAAGACTACTGGGGCCTTCATCAACGATCAGCCGGAGGCAGAAAACGACCCCTAGCAACTGGGTGGACATGCGCGGAAGGACGCTGGAGGGGTGACGTGGAGGAGAGTATAAAAGGAGGAAAAGAACGACTCTCGTTGCGCAGTTGGTGGAGCGGTGACTCCCCCTGTCGCCCAGCGCTGTGCTTTGCTTTTTCTTTTCTGTGTTAATAAATTGGTTTTAATTGGCTTAAATGGCCCATTGTGCTCATTTATAACATGTATGTTAAGTTATGCCACTGAGTATGGGAGATACAAGAAAGCAGGAAGGCAGACCCCAGCTACAGTATTAACTAGGTCTCCATGCAGTCTATCAGCCAGCACACTGTCACATTTGCAGCTGCTTTCCTGTGGGAGCTATCTTCAATACCACAGTTTTTAGCCTCAGCTCCCTTTGAAAAAATACATGTGTCTATTAAGGTATACCACTGAGAATGGGACCTACAAGAAAGCAGGACGGCAGACCCCAGCTACAGTAATAAGTAGGTCCCCATGAAGTCTATCAGTCAGCACATTGTCACATTTGCAGCTGCTTTCCTGTGGGAGCTATCTTCAATACCACACTTTTTCTCCTCAGCTCCCATTGAATGAAATACATTTTGTCTGTTAATTTATACCGCTGAGTATGGGAGCTATAAGAAAGCAGGAAGGCAGACCCTGCCGCGAAGATTTTGGCTCTTGGCCTGAAAAACCCAGGCTTGAAGCCTGAAACCCAGGCACGAAGGCCTGAAACCCAGGCACGAAGGCCTGAAACCCAGGCACGAAGCCTGAAACCCAGGCACGAAGGCCGGAAACCCAGGCACGAAGCCTGAAACCCAGGCACGAAGCCTGAAACCCAGGCACAAAGGCCTGAAACCCAGGCACAAAAGCCTGAAAAACCCAGGCACAAAGGCCTGAAACCCAGGCACGAAGGCCTGAAACCCAGGCACAAAAGCCTGAAAAACACAGGCACGACGCCTACTTCATGCGGCGATCAACCCAGGGTCTGATTCTCAGCTGGGTGGGAAGAAAACAGTCCTACTCAATGTGAGTGATAGCAGAAATCTTCTTCTTCATTGAGAGCAGGCTCTAACTTATATACACAGCAGCTTCAAAGCTAGCTCAACAACAGCAGCTAATAGATTACATTCTTATGCTCATCCTACTTGCGGTTTCTGCGATAAGCAAGCTCCCTCACATTTTCCCATCTTGTTTTTCCCCCGTAGTTGTTTTCCACCTTCGGCTGTTACCTCGTTAGCTGAAAACAGCCCGACCTTGAAGGAAGAGAAAGCGGCCTGCTGTCTACATGACAGAAACTGCTTTAACCATGGCTCTGACTCTGGTCTTGATTGTGCATTAAATTCATATAACTGGAACTCAGATTGCCTTGCCCCATCAGGCCTAACATTATACCCTGGAATCCATGTCCATTCTCCCTTAACCACTCCTCGACAAGACCCCAGCTACAGTAGTAAGTAGGTCCCCATGCAGTCTATCAGCCAGCACGGTGTCACATTTGCAGCTGCTTTCCTGTGGGAGCTATCTTCAATACCACACTTTTTCTGTTCAGCTCCCATTGAATAAAATACATTTTGTCTGTTAAGGTATACCACTGAATATGGGAGCTACAAGAAAGCAGGAAGGCAGACCCCAGC
Organism: Colius striatus; assembly: GCF_028858725.1. Lineage (NCBI taxonomy): Eukaryota > Metazoa > Chordata > Aves > Coliiformes > Coliidae > Colius > Colius striatus. The sequence goes on from NW_026908528.1 coordinate 1,401,544, forward strand.
TACAGTAGTAAGTAGGTCCCCATGCAGTCTATCAGCCAGCACGGTGTCACATTTGCAGCTGCTTTCCTGTGGGAGCTATCTTCAATACCACACTTTTTTTCCTCAGCTCCCATTGAAAAAATACATTTTGTCTGTTAAGTTATGCCACTGAGTATGGGAGCTACAAGAAAGCAGGAAGGCAGACCCCAGCTACAGTAGTAAGTAGGTCCCCATGCATTCTATCAGCCAGCACAGTGTCACATTTGCAGCTGCTTTCCTGTGGGAGCTATCTTCAATACCACACTTTTTCTGTTCAGCTCCCATTGAATGAAATACATTTTGTCTGTTGAGGTATACCACTGAATATGGGAGCTACAAGAAAGCAGGAAGGCAGACCCCAGCTACAGTAGTAAGTAGGTCCCCATGCATTCTATCACCCAGCACGGTGTCACATTTGCAGCTGCTTTCCTGTGGGAGCTATCTTCAATACCACACATTTTTCTTCAGCTCCCATTGAAAAAATACATGTGTCTGTTAAGGTATACCACTGAATATGGGAGCTACAAGAAAGCAGGAAGGCAGACCCCAGCTACAGTAGTAAGTAGGTCCCCATGCAGTCTATCAGCCAGCACGGTGTCACATTTGCAGCTGCTTTCCTGTGGGAGCTATCTTCAATACCACACTTTTTTTCCTCAGCTCCCATTGAAAAAATACATGTGTCTGTTAAGGTATACCACTGAGAATGGGAGCTACAAGAAAGCAGGAAGGCAGACCCCAGCTACAGTAGTAAGTAGGTCCCCATGCATTATATCAGCCAGCACACGGTCACATTTGCAGCTGCTTTCCTGTGGGAGCTATCTTCAATACCACACTTTTTCTGTTCAGCTCCCATTGAGTAAAACACATTTTGTCTGTTAAGGTATACCACTGAATATGGGAGCTACAAGAAAGCAGGAAGGCAGACCCCAGCTACAGTAGTAAGTAGGTCCCCATGCAGTCTATCAGCCAGCACGGTGTCACATTTGCAGCTGCTTTCCTGTGGGAGCTATCTTCAATACCACACTTTTTCTGTTCAGCTCCCATTGAAAAAAATACATTTTGTCTGTTAAGTTATGCCACTGAGTATGGGAGCTACAAGAAAGCAGGAAGGCAGACCCCAGCTACAGTAGTAAGTAGGTCCCCATGCATTCTATCAGCCAGCACGGTGTCACATTTGCAGCTGCTTTCCTGTGGGAGCTATCTTCAATACCACAGTTTTTCTCCTCAGCTCCCTTTGAAAAAATACATGTGTATGTTAAGTTATGCCACTCAGTATGGGAGCTTCAAGAAAGCAGGAAGGCAGACCCCAGCTACAGTAGCAAGTAGGTCCCCATGCAGTCTATCAGCCAGCACGGTGTCACATTTGCAGCTGCTTTCCTGTGGGAGCTATCTTCAATACCACAGTTTTTCTCCTCAGCTCCCATTGAAAAAATACATTGTGTCTGTTAAGTTATGCCACTGAGTATGGGAGCTACAAGAAAGCAGGAAGGCAGACCCCAGCTACAGTAGTCAGTAGGTCCCCATGCAGTCTATCAGCCAGCACGGTGTCACATTTGCAGCTGCTTTCCTGTGGGAGCTATCTTCAATACCACACTTTTTCTGTTCAGCTCCCATTCAATAAAATACATGTGTCTGTTAAGTTATACCGCTGAGTATGGCAGCTACAAGAAAGCAGGAAGGCAGACCCTGCCGCGAAGATTTCGGCTCTTGGCCTGAAAAACCCAGGCATGAAGCCTGAAACCCAGGCACGAAGCCTGAAACCCAGGCACGAAGTCCTGAAACCCAGGCACGAAGCCTGAAACCCAGGCACGAAGGCCTGAAACCCAGGCACGAAGCCCTGAAACCCAGGCACGAAGCCCTGAAACCCAGGCACAAAGGCCTGAAACCCAGGCACGAAGTCTGAAACCCAGGCACGAAGCCTGAAACCCAGGCACGAAGGCCGGAAACCCAGGCACGAAGCCTGAAACCCAGGCACGAAGCCTGAAACCCAGGCACAAAGGCCTGAAACCCAGGCACAAAAGCCTGAAAAACCCAGGCACAAAGGCCTGAAACCCAGGCACGAAGGCCTGAAACCCAGGCACAAAAGCCTGAAAAACACAGGCACGAAGGCCTGAAACCCAGGCACAAAAGCCTGAAAAACCCAGGCACGAAGCCTACTTCATGCGGCGATCAACCCAGGGTCTGATTCTCAGCTGGGTGGGAAGAAATCAGTCCTACTCAATGTGAGTGATAGCAGAAATCTTCTTCTTCATTGAGAGCAGGCTCTAACTTATATACACAGCAGCTTCAAAGCTAGCTCAACAACAGCAGCTAATAGATTACATTCTTATGCTCATCCTACTTGCGGTTTCTGCGATAAGCAAGCTCCCTCACATTTTCCCATCTTGTTTTTCCCCCGTAGTTGTTTTCCACCTTGGGCTGTTACCTCGTTAGCTGAAAACAGCCCGACCTTGAAGGAAGAGAAAGCGGCCTGCTGTCTACATGACAGAAACTGCTTTAACCATGGCTCTGACTCTGGTCTTGATTGTGCATTAAATTCATGTAACTGGAACTCAGATTGCCTTGCCCCATCAGGCCTAACATTATACCCTGGGATCCATGTCCATTCTCCCTTAACCACTCCTCGACAAGACCCCAGCTACAGTAGTAAGTAGGTCCCCATGCAGTCTATCAGCCAGCACGGTGTCACATTTGCAGCTGCTTTCCTGTGGGAGCTATCTTCAATACCACACTTTTTCTGTTCAGCTCCCATTGAATGAAATACATTTTGTCTGTTAAGGTATACCACTGAATATGGGAGCTACAAGAAAGCAGGAAGGCAGACCCCAGCTACAGTAGTAAGTAGGTCCCCATGCAGTCTATCAGCCAGCACGGTGTCACATTTGCAGCTGCTTTCCTGTGGGAGCTATCTTCAATACCACACTTTTTTTCCTCAGCTCCCATTGAAAAAATACATTTTGTCTGTTAAGTTATGCCACTGAGTATGGGAGCTACAAGAAAGCAGGAAGGCAGACCCCAGCTACAGTAGTAAGTAGGTCCCCATGCATTCTATCAGCCAGCACAGTGTCACATTTGCAGCTGCTTTCCTGTGGGAGCTATCTTCAATACCACACTTTTTCTGTTCAGCTCCCATTGAATGAAATACATTTTGTCTGTTGAGGTATACCACTGAATATGGGAGCTACAAGAAAGCAGGAAGGCAGACCCCAGCTACAGTAGTAAGTAGGTCCCCATGCATTCTATCACCCAGCACGGTGTCACATTTGCAGCTGCTTTCCTGTGGGAGCTATCTTCAATACCACACTTTTTTTCCTCAGCTCCCATTGAAAAAATACATGTGTCTGTTAAGGTATACCACTGAATATGGGAGCTACAAGAAAGCAGGAAGGCAGATCCCAGCTACAGTAGTAAGTAGGTCCCCATGCAGTCTATCAGCCAGCACGGTGTCACATTTGCAGCTCCGTTCCTGTGGGAGCTATCTTCAATACCACACTTTTTTTCCTCAGCTCCCATTGAAAAAATACATGTGTCTGTTAAGGTATACCACTGAGTATGGGAGCTACAAGAAAGCAGGAAGGCAGACCCCAGCTACAGTAGTAAGTAGGTCCCCATGCAGTCTATCAGCCAGCACGGTGTCACATTTGCAGCTGCTTTCCTGTGGGAGCTATCTTCAATACCACACTTTTTCTGTTCAGCTCCCATTGAAAAAAATACATTTTGTCTGTTAAGTTATACCGCTGAGTATGGGAGCTACAAGAAAGCAGGAAGGCAGACCCCAGCTACAGTAGTAAGTAGGTCCCCATGCAGTCTATCAGCCAGCACGGTGTCACATTTGCAGCTCCTTTCCTGTGGGAGCTATCTTCAATACCACACTTTTTCTGTTCAGCTCCCATTGAATAAAATACATGTGTCTGTTAAGGTATACCACTGAATATGGGAGCTACAAGAAAGCAGGAAGGCAGACCCCAGCTACAGTAGTAAGTAGGTCCCCATGCAGTCTATCAGCCAGCACAGTGTCACATTTGCAGCTGCTTTCCTGTGGGAGCTATCTTCAATACCACACTTTTTCTCCTCAGCTCCCATTGAGTAAAATACATTTTGTCTGTTAAGGTATACCACTGAATATGGGAGCTACAAGAAAGCAGGAAGGCAGACCCCAGCTACAGTAGTAAGTAGGTCCCCATGCAGTCTATCAGCCAGCACGGTGTCACATTTGCAGCTGCTTTCCTGTGGGAGCTATCTTCAATACCACACTTTTTCTGTTCAGCTCCCATTGAAAAAAATACATTTTGTCTGTTAAGTTATGCCACTGAGTATGGGAGCTACAAGAAAGCAGGAAGGCAGACCCCAGCTACAGTAGTAAGTAGGTCCCCATGCATTCTATCAGCCAGCACAGTGTCACATTTGCAGCTGCTTTCCTGTGGGAGCTATCTTCAATACCACACTTTTTCTGTTCAGCTCCCATTGAATGAAATACATTTTGTCTGTTAAGGTATACCACTGAGTATGGGAGCTACAAGAAAGCAGGAAGGCAGACCCCAGCTACAGTAGTAAGTAGGTCCCCATGCAGTCTATCAGCCAGCACGGTGTCACATTTGCAGCTGCTTTCCTGTGGGAGCTATCTTCAATACCACACTTTTTCTGTTCAGCTCCCATTGAAAAAAATACATTTTGTCTGTTAAGTTATACCGCTGAGTATGGGAGCTACAAGAAAGCAGGAAGGCAGACCCCAGCTACAGTAGTAAGTAGGTCCCCATGCAGTCTATCAGCCAGCACGGTGTCACATTTGCAGCTGCTTTCCTGTGGGAGCTATCTTCAATACCACACTTTTTCTGTTCAGCTCCCATTCAATAAAATACATGTGTCTTTTAAGGTATACTGCTGAGTATGGGAGCTACAAGAAAGCAGGAAGGCAGACCCCAGCTACAGTAGTAAGTAGGTCCCCATGCAGTCTATCAGCCAGCAGAGTGTCACATTTGCAGCTGCTTTCCTGTGGGAGCTATCTTCAATACCACACTTTTTCTCCTCAGCTCCCATTGAATGAAATAGATTTTGTCTGTTAAGGTATACCACTGAGTATGGGAGCTACAAGAAAGCAGGAAGGCAGACCCCAGCTACAGTAGTAAGTAGGTCCCCATGCAGTCTATCAGTCAGCACGGTGTCACATTTGCAGCTGCTTTCCTGTGGGAGCTATCTTCAATACCACACTTTTTCTCCTCAGCTCCCATTGAAAAAAATACATTTTGTCTGTTAAGTTATGCCACTGAGTATGGGAGCTACAAGAAAGCAGGAAGGCAGACCCCAGCTACAGTAGTAAGTAGGTCCCCATGCAGTCTATCAGCCAGCACGGTGTCACATTTGCAGCTGCTTTCCTGTGGGAGCTATCTTCAATACCACACTTTTTCTGTTCAGCTCCCATTGAATAAAATACATGTGTCTGTTAAGGTATACCACTGAATATGGGAGCTACAAGAAAGCAGGAAGGCAGACCCCAGCTACAGTAGTAAGTAGGTCCCCATGCAGTCTATCAGCCAGCACGGTGTCACATTTGCAGCTGCTTTCCTGTGGGAGCTATCTTCAATACCACACTTTTTCTGTTCAGCTCCCATTGAATAAAATACATTTTGTCTGTTTAATTATACCGCTGAGTATGGGAGCTACAAGAAAGCAGGAAGGCAGACCCCAGCTACAGTAGTAAGTAGGTCCCCATGCAGTCTATCAGCCAGCACGGTGTCACATTTGCAGCTGCTTTCCTGTGGGAGCTATCTTCAATACCACACTTTTTCTGTTCAGCTCCCATTCAATAAAATACATGTGTCTTTTAAGGTATACCGCTGAGTATGGGAGCTACAAGAAAGCAGGAAGGCAGACCCCAGCTACAGTAGTAAGTAGGTCCCCATGCAGTCTATCAGTCAGCACGGTGTCACATTTGCAGCTGCTTTCCTGTGGGAGCTATCTTCAATACCACACTTTTTCTCCTCAGCTCCCATTGAAAAAAATACATTTTGTCTGTTAAGTTATGCCACTGAGTATGGGAGCTACAAGAAAGCAGGAAGGCAGACCCCAGCTACAGTAGTAAGTAGGTCCCCATGCAGTCTATCAGCCAGCACAGTGTCACATTTGCAGCTGCTTTCCTGTGGGAGCTATCTTCAATACCACACTTTTTCTGTTCAGCTCCCATTGAATGAAATACATTTTGTCTGTTAAGGTATACCACTGAGTATGGGAGCTACAAGAAAGCAGGAAGGCAGACCCCAGCTACAGTAGCAAGTAGGTCCCCATGAAGTCTATCAGCCAGCACGGTGTCACATTTGCAGCTGCTTTCCTGTGGGAGCTATCTTCAATACCACACTTTTTCTCCTCAGCTCCCATTGAAAAAAATACATTTTGTCTGTTAAGTTATGCCACTGAGTATGGGAGCTACAAGAAAGCAGGAAGGCAGACCCCAGCTACAGTAGTAAGTAGGTCCCCATGCAGTCTATCAGCCAGCACGGTGTCACATTTGCAGTTGCTGTCCTGTGGGAGCTATCTTCAATACCACACTTTTTCTGTTCAGCTCCCATTGAATGAAATACATTTTGTTTGTTAAGTTATGTCAGTGAGTATGGGAGATACAAGAAAGCAGGAAGGCAGACCCCAGCTACAGTAGTAAGTAGGTCTCCATGCAGTCTATCAGCCAGCACACTGTCACATTTGCAGCTGCTTTCCTGTGGGAGCTATCTTCAATACCACAGTTTTTATCCTCAGCTCCCTTTGAAAAAATACATGTGTCTATTAAGGTATACCACTGAGAATGGGACCTACAAGAAAGCAGGACGGCAGACCCCAGCTACAGTAATAAGTAGGTCCCCATGCAGTCTATCAGTCAGCACGGTGTCACATTTGCAGCTGCTTTCCTGTGGGAGCTATCTTCAATACCACACTTTTTCTGTTCACCTCCCATTGAATGAAATAAATTTTGTCTTTTAATTTATACCGCTGAGTATGGGAGCTACAAGAAAGCAGGAAGGCAGACCCTGCCGCGAAGATTTTGGCTCTTGGCCTGAAAAACCCAGGCTTGAAGCCTGAAACCCAGGCACGAAGGCCTGAAACCCAGGCACGAAGCCTGAAACCCAGGCACGAAGCCTGAAACCCAGGCACAAAGGCCTGAAACCCAGGCACAAAACCTGAAAACCCAGGCACGAAGCCTGAAACCCAGGCACGAAGGCCTGAAACCCAGGCACAAAAGCCTGAAAAACCCAGGCACAAAGACCTGAAACCCAGGCACGAAGGCCTGAAACCCAGGCACAAAAGCCTGAAAAACACAGGCACGAAGGCCTGAAACCCAGGCACAAAAGCCTGAAAAACCCAGGCACGAAGCCTACTTCATGCGGCGATCAACCCAGGGTCTGATTCTCAGCTGGGTGGGAAGAAATCAGTCCTACTCAATGTGAGTGATAGCAGAAATCTTCTTCTTCATTGAGAGCAGGCTCTAACTTATATACACAGCAGCTTCAAAGCTAGCTCAACAACAGCAGCTAATAGATTACATTCTTATGCTCATCCTACTTGCGGTTTCTGCGATAAGCAAGCTCCCTCACATTTTCCCATCTTGTTTTTCCCCCGTAGTTGTTTTCCACCTTCGGCTGTTACCTCGTTAGCTGAAAACAGCCCGACCTTGAAGGAAGAGAAAGCGGCCTGCTGTCTACATGACAGAAACTGCTTTAACCATGGCTCTGACTCTGGTCTTGATTGTGCATTAAATTCATATAACTGGAACTCAGATTGCCTTGCCCCATCAGGCCTAACATTATACCCTGGGATCCATGTCCATTCTCCCTTAACCACTCCTCGACAAGACCCCAGCTACAGTAGTAAGTAGGTCCCCATGCAGTCTATCAGCCAGCACGGTGTCACATTTGCAGCTGCTTTCCTGTGGGAGCTATCTTCAATACCACACTTTTTTTCCTCAGCTCCCATTGAAAAAATACATTTTGTCTGTTAAGTTATGCCACTGAGTATGGGAGCTACAAGAAAGCAGGAAGGCAGACCCCAGCTACAGTAGTAAGTAGGTCCCCATGCATTCTATCAGCCAGCACAGTGTCACATTTGCAGCTGCTTTCCTGTGGGAGCTATCTTCAATACCACACTTTTTCTGTTCAGCTCCCATTGAATGAAATACATTTTGTCTGTTGAGGTATACCACTGAATATGGGAGCTACAAGAAAGCAGGAAGGCAGACCCCAGCTACAGTAGTAAGTAGGTCCCCATGCATTCTATCACCCAGCACGGTGTCACATTTGCAGCTGCTTTCCTGTGGGAGCTATCTTCAATACCACACTTTTTTTCCTCAGCTCCCATTGAAAAAATACATGTGTCTGTTAAGGTATACCACTGAATATGGGAGCTACAAGAAAGCAGGAAGGCAGACCCCAGCTACAGTAGTAAGTAGGTCCCCATGCAGTCTATCAGCCAGCACGGTGTCACATTTGCAGCTGCTTTCCTGTGGGAGCTATCTTCAATACCACACTTTTTTTCCTCAGCTCCCATTGAAAAAATACATGTGTCTGTTAAGGTATACCACTGAGTATGGGAGCTACAAGAAAGCAGGAAGGCAGACCCCAGCTACAGTAGTAAGTAGGTCCCCATGCACTCTATCAGCCAGCACGGTGTCACATTTGCAGCTGCTTTCCTGTGGGAGCTATCTTCAATACCACACTTTTTCTGTTCAGCTCCCATTGAATGAAATACATTTTGTCTGTTAAGGTATACCACTGAGTATGGGAGCTACAAGAAAGCAGGAAGGCAGACCCCAGCTACAGTAGTAAGTAGGTCCCCATGCAGTCTATCAGCCAGCACGGTCTCACATTTGCAGCTGCTTTCCTGTGGGAGCTATCTTCAATACCACACTTTTTCTGTTCAGCTCCCATTGAAAAAAATACATTTTGTCTGTTAAGTTATACCGCTGAGTATGGGAGCTACAAGAAAGCAGGAAGGCAGACCCCAGCTACAGTAGTAAGTAGGTCCCCATGCAGTCTATCAGCCAGCACGGTGTCACATTTGCAGCTCCTTTCCTGTGGGAGCTATCTTCAATACCACACTTTTTCTGTTCAGCTCCCATTGAATAAAATACATGTGTCTGTTAAGGTATACCACTGAATATGGGAGCTACAAGAAAGCAGGAAGGCAGACCCCAGCTACAGTAGTAAGTAGGTCCCCATGCAGTCTATCAGCCAGCACGGTGTCACATTTGCAGCTCCTTTCCTGTGGGAGCTATCTTCAATACCACACTTTTTTTCCTCAGCTCCCATTGAAAAAATACATGTGTCTGTTAAGGTATACCACTGAGTATGGGAGCTACAAGAAAGCAGGAAGGCAGACCCCAGCTACAGTAGCAAGTAGGTCCCCATGAAGTCTATCAGCCAGCACGGTGTCACATTTGCAGCTGCTTTCCTGTGGGAGCTATCTTCAATACCACACTTTTTCTCCTCAGCTCCCATTGAAAAAAATACATTTTGTCTGTTAAGTTATGCCACTGAGTATGGGAGCTACAAGAAAGCAGGAAGGCAGACCCCAGCTACAGTAGTAAGTAGGTCCCCATGCAGTCTATCAGCCAGCACGGTGTCACATTTGCAGTTGCTGTCCTGTGGGAGCTATCTTCAATACCACACTTTTTCTGTTCAGCTCCCATTGAATGAAATACATTTTGTTTGTTAAGTTATGTCAGTGAGTATGGGAGATACAAGAAAGCAGGAAGGCAGACCCCAGCTACAGTAGTAAGTAGGTCTCCATGCAGTCTATCAGCCAGCACACTGTCACATTTGCAGCTGCTTTCCTGTGGGAGCTATCTTCAATACCACAGTTTTTATCCTCAGCTCCCTTTGAAAAAATACATGTGTCTATTAAGGTATACCACTGAGAATGGGACCTACAAGAAAGCAGGACGGCAGACCCCAGCTACAGTAATAAGTAGGTCCCCATGCAGTCTATCAGTCAGCACGGTGTCACATTTGCAGCTGCTTTCCTGTGGGAGCTATCTTCAATACCACACTTTTTCTGTTCACCTCCCATTGAATGAAATAAATTTTGTCTTTTAATTTATACCGCTGAGTATGGGAGCTACAAGAAAGCAGGAAGGCAGACCCTGCCGCGAAGATTTTGGCTCTTGGCCTGAAAAACCCAGGCTTGAAGCCTGAAACCCAGGCACGAAGGCCTGAAACCCAGGCACGAAGCCTGAAACCCAGGCACGAAGCCTGAAACCCAGGCACAAAGGCCTGAAACCCAGGCACAAAACCTGAAAACCCAGGCACGAAGCCTGAAACCCAGGCACGAAGGCCTGAAACCCAGGCACAAAAGCCTGAAAAACCCAGGCACAAAGACCTGAAACCCAGGCACGAAGGCCTGAAACCCAGGCACAAAAGCCTGAAAAACACAGGCACGAAGGCCTGAAACCCAGGCACAAAAGCCTGAAAAACCCAGGCACGAAGCCTACTTCATGCGGCGATCAACCCAGGGTCTGATTCTCAGCTGGGTGGGAAGAAATCAGTCCTACTCAATGTGAGTGATAGCAGAAATCTTCTTCTTCATTGAGAGCAGGCTCTAACTTATATACACAGCAGCTTCAAAGCTAGCTCAACAACAGCAGCTAATAGATTACATTCTTATGCTCATCCTACTTGCGGTTTCTGCGATAAGCAAGCTCCCTCACATTTTCCCATCTTGTTTTTCCCCCGTAGTTGTTTTCCACCTTCGGCTGTTACCTCGTTAGCTGAAAACAGCCCGACCTTGAAGGAAGAGAAAGCGGCCTGCTGTCTACATGACAGAAACTGCTTTAACCATGGCTCTGACTCTGGTCTTGATTGTGCATTAAATTCATATAACTGGAACTCAGATTGCCTTGCCCCATCAGGCCTAACATTATACCCTGGGATCCATGTCCATTCTCCCTTAACCACTCCTCGACAAGACCCCAGCTACAGTAGTAAGTAGGTCCCCATGCAGTCTATCAGCCAGCACGGTGTCACATTTGCAGCTGCTTTCCTGTGGGAGCTATCTTCAATACCACACTTTTTTTCCTCAGCTCCCATTGAAAAAATACATTTTGTCTGTTAAGTTATGCCACTGAGTATGGGAGCTACAAGAAAGCAGGAAGGCAGACCCCAGCTACAGTAGTAAGTAGGTCCCCATGCATTCTATCAGCCAGCACAGTGTCACATTTGCAGCTGCTTTCCTGTGGGAGCTATCTTCAATACCACACTTTTTCTGTTCAGCTCCCATTGAATGAAATACATTTTGTCTGTTGAGGTATACCACTGAATATGGGAGCTACAAGAAAGCAGGAAGGCAGACCCCAGCTACAGTAGTAAGTAGGTCCCCATGCATTCTATCACCCAGCACGGTGTCACATTTGCAGCTGCTTTCCTGTGGGAGCTATCTTCAATACCACACTTTTTTTCCTCAGCTCCCATTGAAAAAATACATGTGTCTGTTAAGGTATACCACTGAATATGGGAGCTACAAGAAAGCAGGAAGGCAGACCCCAGCTACAGTAGTAAGTAGGTCCCCATGCAGTCTATCAGCCAGCACGGTGTCACATTTGCAGCTGCTTTCCTGTGGGAGCTATCTTCAATACCACACTTTTTTTCCTCAGCTCCCATTGAAAAAATACATGTGTCTGTTAAGGTATACCACTGAGTATGGGAGCTACAAGAAAGCAGGAAGGCAGACCCCAGCTACAGTAGTAAGTAGGTCCCCATGCACTCTATCAGCCAGCACGGTGTCACATTTGCAGCTGCTTTCCTGTGGGAGCTATCTTCAATACCACACTTTTTCTGTTCAGCTCCCATTGAATGAAATACATTTTGTCTGTTAAGGTATACCACTGAGTATGGGAGCTACAAGAAAGCAGGAAGGCAGACCCCAGCTACAGTAGTAAGTAGGTCCCCATGCAGTCTATCAGCCAGCACGGTCTCACATTTGCAGCTGCTTTCCTGTGGGAGCTATCTTCAATACCACACTTTTTCTGTTCAGCTCCCATTGAAAAAAATACATTTTGTCTGTTAAGTTATACCGCTGAGTATGGGAGCTACAAGAAAGCAGGAAGGCAGACCCCAGCTACAGTAGTAAGTAGGTCCCCATGCAGTCTATCAGCCAGCACGGTGTCACATTTGCAGCTCCTTTCCTGTGGGAGCTATCTTCAATACCACACTTTTTCTGTTCAGCTCCCATTGAATAAAATACATGTGTCTGTTAAGGTATACCACTGAATATGGGAGCTACAAGAAAGCAGGAAGGCAGACCCCAGCTACAGTAGTAAGTAGGTCCCCATGCAGTCTATCAGCCAGCACGGTGTCACATTTGCAGCTCCTTTCCTGTGGGAGCTATCTTCAATACCACACTTTTTTTCCTCAGCTCCCATTGAAAAAATACATGTGTCTGTTAAGGTATACCACTGAGTATGGGAGCTACAAGAAAGCAGGAAGGCAGACCCCAGCTACAGTAGTAAGTAGGTCCCCATGCACTCTATCAGCCAGCACGGTGTCACATTTGCAGCTGCTTTCCTGTGGGAGCTATCTTCAATATCACACTTTTTCTGTTCAGCTCCCATTGAATGAAATACATTTTGTCTGTTAAGGTATACCACTGAGTATGGGAGCTACAAGAAAGCAGGAAGGCAGACCCCAGCTACAGTAGTAAGTAGGTCCCCATGCAGTCTATCAGCCAGCACGGTGTCACATTTGCAGCTGCTTTCCTGTGGGAGCTATCTTCAATACCACACTTTTTCTGTTCAGCTCCCATTGAAAAAAATACATTTTGTCTGTTAAGTTATACCGCTGAGTATGGGAGCTACAAGAAAGCAGGAAGGCAGACCCCAGCTACAGTAGTAAGTAGGTCCCCATGCAGTCTATCAGCCAGCACGGTGTCACATTTGCAGCTCCTTTCCTGTGGGAGCTATCTTCAATACCACACTTTTTCTGTTCAGCTCCCATTGAATAAAATACATGTGTCTGTTAAGGTATACCACTGAATATGGGAGCTACAAGAAAGCAGGAAGGCAGACCCCAGCTACAGTAGTAAGTAGGTCCCCATGCAGTCTATCAGCCAGCACAGTGTCACATTTGCAGCTGCTTTCCTGTGGGAGCTATCTTCAATACCACACTTTTTCTCCTCAGCTCCCATTGAGTAAAATACATTTTGTCTGTTAAGGTATACCACTGAATATGGGAGCTACAAGAAAGCAGGAAGGCAGACCCCAGCTACAGTAGTAAGTAGGTCCCCATGCAGTCTATCAGCCAGCACGGTGTCACATTTGCAGCTGCTTTCCTGTGGGAGCTATCTTCAATACCACACTTTTTCTGTTCAGCTCCCATTGAAAAAAATACATTTTGTCTGTTAAGTTATGCCACTGAGTATGGGAGCTACAAGAAAGCAGGAAGGCAGACCCCAGCTACAGTAGTAAGTAGGTCCCCATGCATTCTATCAGCCAGCACAGTGTCACATTTGCAGCTGCTTTCCTGTGGGAGCTATCTTCAATACCACACTTTTTCTGTTCAGCTCCCATTGAATGAAATACATTTTGTCTGTTAAGGTATACCACTGAGTATGGGAGCTACAAGAAAGCAGGAAGGCAGACCCCAGCTACAGTAGTAAGTAGGTCCCCATGCAGTCTATCAGCCAGCACGGTGTCACATTTGCAGCTGCTTTCCTGTGGGAGCTATCTTCAATACCACACTTTTTCTGTTCAGCTCCCATTGAAAAAAATACATTTTGTCTGTTAAGTTATACCGCTGAGTATGGGAGCTACAAGAAAGCAGGAAGGCAGACCCCAGCTACAGTAGTAAGTAGGTCCCCATGCAGTCTATCAGCCAGCACGGTGTCACATTTGCAGCTCCTTTCCTGTGGGAGCTATCTTCAATACCACACTTTTTCTGTTCAGCTCCCATTGAATAAAATACATGTGTCTGTTAAGGTATACCACTGAATATGGGAGCTACAAGAAAGCAGGAAGGCAGACCCCAGCTACAGTAGTAAGTAGGTCCCCATGCAGTCTATCAGCCAGCACGGTCTCACATTTGCAGCTGCTTTCCTGTGGGAGCTATCTTCAATACCACACTTTTTCTGTTCAGCTCCCATTGAATAAAATACATTTTGTCTGTTTAATTATACCGCTGAGTATGGGAGCTAAAAGAAAGCAGGAAGGCAGACCCCAGCTACAGTAGTAAGTAGGTCCCCATGCAGTCTATCAGCCAGCACGGTGTAACATTTGCAGCTGCTTTCCTGTGGGAGCTATCTTCAATACCACACTTTTTCTGTTCAGCTCCCATTCAATAAAATACATGTGTCTTTTAAGGTATACCGCTGAGTATGGGAGCTACAAGAAAGCAGGAAGGCAGACCCCAGCTACAGTAGTAAGTAGGTCCCCATGCAGTCTATCAGCCAGCAGAGTGTCACATTTGCAGCTGCTTTCCTGTGGGAGCTATCTTCAATACCACACTTTTTCTCCTCAGCTACCATTGAATGAAATAGATTTTGTCTGTTAAGGTATACCACTGAGTATGGGAGCTACAAGAAAGCAGGAAGGCAGACCCCAGCTACAGTAGTAAGTAGGTCCCCATGCAGTCTATCAGTCAGCACGGTGTCACATTTGCAGCTGCTTTCCTGTGGGAGCTATCTTCAATACCACACTTTTTCTCCTCAGCTCCCATTGAAAAAAATACATTTTGTCTGTTAAGTTATGCCACTGAGTATGGGAGCTACAAGAAAGCAGGAAGGCAGACCCCAGCTACAGTAGTAAGTAGGTCCCCATGCAGTCTATCAGCCAGCACGGTGTCACATTTGCAGCTCCTTTCCTGTGGGAGCTATCTTCAATACCACACTTTTTCTGTTCAGCTCCCATTGAATAAAATACATGTGTCTGTTAAGGTATACCACTGAATATGGGAGCTACAAGAAAGCAGGAAGGCAGACCCCAGCTACAGTAGTAAGTAGGTCCCCATGCAGTCTATCAGCCAGCACGGTGTCACATTTGCAGCTGCTTTCCTGTGGGAGCTATCTTCAATACCACACTTTTTCTGTTCAGCTCCCATTGAATAAAATACATTTTGTCTGTTTAATTATACCGCTGAGTATGGGAGCTACAAGAAAGCAGGAAGGCAGACCCCAGCTACAGTAGTAAGTAGGTCCCCATGCAGTCTATCAGCCAGCACGGTGTCACATTTGCAGCTGCTTTCCTGTGGGAGCTATCTTCAATATCACACTTTTTCTGTTCAGCTCCCATTCAATAAAATACATGTGTCTTTTAAGGTATACCGCTGAGTATGGGAGCTACAAGAAAGCAGGAAGGCAGACCCCAGCTACAGTAGTAAGTAGGTCCCCATGCATTCAATCAGCCAGCACGGTGTCACATTTGCAGCTGCTTTCCTGTGGGAGCTATCTTCAATACCACACTTTTTCTCCTCAGCTCCCATTGAATGAAATAGATTTTGTCTGTTAAGGTATACCACTGAGTATGGGAGCTACAAGAAAGCAGGAAGGCAGACCCCAGCTACAGTAGTAAGTAGGTCCCCATGCAGTCTATCAGTCAGCACGGTGTCACATTTGCAGCTGCTTTCCTGTGGGAGCTATCTTCAATACCACACTTTTTCTGTTCAGCTCCCATTGAAAAAAATACATTTTGTCTGTTAAGTTATACCGCTGAGTATGGGAGCTACAAGAAAGCAGGAAGGCAGACCCCAGCTACAGTAGTAAGTAGGTCCCCATGCAGTCTATCAGCCAGCACGGTGTCACATTTGCAGCTCCTTTCCTGTGGGAGCTATCTTCAATACCACACTTTTTCTGTTCAGCTCCCATTGAATAAAATACATGTGTCTGTTAAGGTATACCACTGAATATGGGAGCTACAAGAAAGCAGGAAGGCAGACCCCAGCTACAGTAGTAAGTAGGTCCCCATGCAGTCTATCAGCCAGCACAGTGTCACATTTGCAGCTGCTTTCCTGTGGGAGCTATCTTCAATACCACACTTTTTCTCCTCAGCTCCCATTGAGTAAAATACATTTTGTCTGTTAAGGTATACCACTGAATATGGGAGCTACAAGAAAGCAGGAAGGCAGACCCCAGCTACAGTAGTAAGTAGGTCCCCATGCAGTCTATCAGCCAGCACGGTGTCACATTTGCAGCTGCTTTCCTGTGGGAGCTATCTTCAATACCACACTTTTTCTGTTCAGCTCCCATTGAAAAAAATACATTTTGTCTGTTAAGTTATGCCACTGAGTATGGGAGCTACAAGAAAGCAGGAAGGCAGACCCCAGCTACAGTAGTAAGTAGGTCCCCATGCATTCTATCAGCCAGCACAGTGTCACATTTGCAGCTGCTTTCCTGTGGGAGCTATCTTCAATACCACACTTTTTCTGTTCAGCTCCCATTGAATGAAATACATTTTGTCTGTTAAGGTATACCACTGAGTATGGGAGCTACAAGAAAGCAGGAAGGCAGACCCCAGCTACAGTAGTAAGTAGGTCCCCATGCAGTCTATCAGCCAGCACGGTGTCACATTTGCAGCTGCTTTCCTGTGGGAGCTATCTTCAATACCACACTTTTTCTGTTCAGCTCCCATTGAAAAAAATACATTTTGTCTGTTAAGTTATACCGCTGAGTATGGGAGCTACAAGAAAGCAGGAAGGCAGACCCCAGCTACAGTAGTAAGTAGGTCCCCATGCAGTCTATCAGCCAGCACGGTGTCACATTTGCAGCTCCTTTCCTGTGGGAGCTATCTTCAATACCACACTTTTTCTGTTCAGCTCCCATTGAATAAAATACATGTGTCTGTTAAGGTATACCACTGAATATGGGAGCTACAAGAAAGCAGGAAGGCAGACCCCAGCTACAGTAGTAAGTAGGTCCCCATGCAGTCTATCAGCCAGCACGGTCTCACATTTGCAGCTGCTTTCCTGTGGGAGCTATCTTCAATACCACACTTTTTCTGTTCAGCTCCCATTGAATAAAATACATTTTGTCTGTTTAATTATACCGCTGAGTATGGGAGCTAAAAGAAAGCAGGAAGGCAGACCCCAGCTACAGTAGTAAGTAGGTCCCCATGCAGTCTATCAGCCAGCACGGTGTAACATTTGCAGCTGCTTTCCTGTGGGAGCTATCTTCAATACCACACTTTTTCTGTTCAGCTCCCATTCAATAAAATACATGTGTCTTTTAAGGTATACCGCTGAGTATGGGAGCTACAAGAAAGCAGGAAGGCAGACCCCAGCTACAGTAGTAAGTAGGTCCCCATGCAGTCTATCAGCCAGCAGAGTGTCACATTTGCAGCTGCTTTCCTGTGGGAGCTATCTTCAATACCACACTTTTTCTCCTCAGCTACCATTGAATGAAATAGATTTTGTCTGTTAAGGTATACCACTGAGTATGGGAGCTACAAGAAAGCAGGAAGGCAGACCCCAGCTACAGTAGTAAGTAGGTCCCCATGCAGTCTATCAGTCAGCACGGTGTCACATTTGCAGCTGCTTTCCTGTGGGAGCTATCTTCAATACCACACTTTATCTCCTCAGCTCCCATTGAAAAAAATACATTTTGTCTGTTAAGTTATGCCACTGAGTATGGGAGCTACAAGAAAGCAGGAAGGCAGACCCCAGCTACAGTAGTAAGTAGGTCCCCATGCAGTCTATCAGCCAGCACGGTGTCACATTTGCAGCTCCTTTCCTGTGGGAGCTATCTTCAATACCACACTTTTTCTGTTCAGCTCCCATTGAATAAAATACATGTGTCTGTTAAGGTATACCACTGAATATGGGAGCTACAAGAAAGCAGGAAGGCAGACCCCAGCTACAGTAGTAAGTAGGTCCCCATGCAGTCTATCAGCCAGCACGGTGTCACATTTGCAGCTGCTTTCCTGTGGGAGCTATCTTCAATACCACACTTTTTCTGTTCAGCTCCCATTGAATAAAATACATTTTGTCTGTTTAATTATACCGCTGAGTATGGGAGCTACAAGAAAGCAGGAAGGCAGACCCCAGCTACAGTAGTAAGTAGGTCCCCATGCAGTCTATCAGCCAGCACGGTGTCACATTTGCAGCTGCTTTCCTGTGGGAGCTATCTTCAATATCACACTTTTTCTGTTCAGCTCCCATTCAATAAAATACATGTGTCTTTTAAGGTATACCGCTGAGTATGGGAGCTACAAGAAAGCAGGAAGGCAGACCCCAGCTACAGTAGTAAGTAGGTCCCCATGCATTCAATCAGCCAGCACGGTGTCACATTTGCAGCTGCTTTCCTGTGGGAGCTATCTTCAATACCACACTTTTTCTCCTCAGCTCCCATTGAATGAAATAGATTTTGTCTGTTAAGGTATACCACTGAGTATGGGAGCTACAAGAAAGCAGGAAGGCAGACCCCAGCTACAGTAGTAAGTAGGTCCCCATGCAGTCTATCAGTCAGCACGGTGTCACATTTGCAGCTGCTTTCCTGTGGGAGCTATCTTCAATACCACACTTTTTCTCCTCAGCTCCCATTGAAAAAAATACATTTTGTCTGTTAAGTTATGCCACTGAGTATGGGAGCTACAAGAAAGCAGGAAGGCAGACCCCAGCTACAGTAGTAAGTAGGTCCCCATGCAGTCTATCAGCCAGCACAGTGTCACATTTGCAGCTGCTTTCCTGTGGGAGCTATCTTCAATACCACACTTTTTCTGTTCAGCTCCCATTGAATGAAATACATTTTGTCTGTTAAGGTATACCACTGAGTATGGGAGCTACAAGAAAGCAGGAAGGCAGACCCCAGCTACAGTAGTCAGTAGGTCCCCATGCAGTCTATCAGCCAGCACGGTGTCACATTTGCAGCTGCTTTCCTGTGGGAGCTATCTTCAATACCACACTTTTTCTCCTCAGCTCCCATTGAAAAAAATACATTTTGTCTGTTAAGTTATGCCACTGAGTATGGGAGCTACAAGAAAGCAGGAAGGCAGACCCCAGCTACAGTAGTAAGTAGGTCCCCATGCAGTCTATCAGCCAGCACGGTGTCACATTTGCAGCTGCTGTTCTGTGGGAGCTATCTTCAATACCACACTTTTTCTGTTCAGCTCCCATTGAATGAAATACATTTTGTTTGTTAAGTTATGTCACTGAGTATGGGAGATACAAGAAAGCAGGAAGGCAGACCCCAGCTACAGTAGTAAGTAGGTCTCCATGCAGTCTATCAGCCAGCACACTGTCACATTTGCAGCTGCTTTCCTGTGGGAGCTATCTTCAATACCACAGTTTTTATCCTCAGCTCCCTTTGAAAAAATACATGTGTCTATTAAGGTATACCACTGAGAATGGGACCTACAAGAAAGCAGGACGGCAGACCCCAGCTACAGTAATAAGTAGGTCCCCATGCAGTCTATCAGTCAGCACGGTGTCACATTTGCAGCTGCTTTCCTGTGGGAGCTATCTTCAATACCACACTTTTTCTGTTCAGCTCCCATTGAATGAAATACATTTTGTCTTTTAATTTATACCGCTGAGTATGGGAGCTACAAGAAAGCAGGAAGGCAGACCCTGCCGCGAAGATTTTGGCTCTTGGCCTGAAAAACCCAGGCTTGAAGCCTGAAACCCAGGCACGAAGGCCTGAAACCCAGGCACGAAGGCCTGAAACCCAGGCACGAAGCCTGAAACCCAGGCACGAAGCCTGAAACCCAGGCACAAAGGCCTGAAACCCAGGCACAAAACCTGAAAACCCAGGCACGAAGCCTGAAACCCAGGCACGAAGGCCTGAAACCCAGGCACAAAAGCCTGAAAAACCCAGGCACGAAGCCTACTTCATGCGGCGATCAACCCAGGGTCCGATTCTCAGCTGGGTGGGAAGAAATCAGTCCTACTCAATGTGAGTGATAGCAGAAATCTTCTTCTTCATTGAGAGCAGGCTCTAACTTATATACACAGCAGCTTCAAAGCTAGCTCAGCAACAGCAGCTAATAGATTACATTTTTAAGCTCATCCTACTTGCGGTTTCTGCGATAAGCAAGCTCCCTCACATTTTCCCATCTTGTTTTTCCCCCGTAGTTGTTTTCCACCTTGGGCTGTTACCTCATTAGCTGAAAACAGCCCGACCTTGAAGGAAGAGAAAGCGGCCTGCTGTCTACATGACAGAAACTGCTTTAACCATGGCTCTGACTCTGGTCTTGATTGTGCATTAAATTCATATAACTGGAACTCAGATTGCCTTGCCCCATCAGGCCTAACATTATACCCTGGGATCCATGTCCATTCTCCCTTAACCACTCCTCGACAAGACCCCAGCTACAGTAGTAAGTAGGTCCCCATGCAGTCTATCAGCCAGCACGGTGTCACATTTGCAGCTCCGTTCCTGTGGGAGCTATCTTCAATACCACACTTTTTCTGTTCAGCTCCCATTGAATGAAATACATTTTGTCTGTTAAGGTATACCACTGAATATGGGAGCTACAAGAAAGCAGGAAGGCAGACCCCAGCTACAGTAGTAAGTAGGTCCCCATGCAGTCTATCAGCCAGCACGGTGTCACATTTGCAGCTGCTTTCCTGTGGGAGCTATCTTCAATACCACAGTTTTTATCCTCAGCTCCCTTTGACAAAATACATGTGTATGTTATGTTATGCCACTGAGTATGGGAGCTACAAGAAAGCAGGAAGGCAGACCCCAGCTACAGTAGTAAGTAGGTCCCCATGCAGTCTATCAGCCAGCACGGTGTCACATTTGCAGCTCCTTTCCTGTGGGAGCTATCTTCAATACCACTTTTTTCTCCTCAGCTTCCATTGAATAAAATACATTTTGTCTGTTAAATTATACCGCTGAGTATGGGAGCTACAAGAAAGCAGGAAGGCAGACCCCAGCTACAGTAGTCAGTAGGTCCCCATGCATTCTATCAGCCAGCACGGTGTCACATTTGCAGCTGCTTTCCTGTGGGAGCTATCTTCAATACCACACTTTTTCTGTTCAGCTCCCATTGAAAAAGTACATTTTGTCTGTTAAGGTATACCGCTGAGTATGGGAGCTACAAGAAAGCAGGAAGGCAGACCCCAGCTACAGTAGTAAGTAGGTCCCCATGCACTCTATCAGCCAGCACGGTGTCACATTTGCAGCTGCTTTCCTGTGGGAGCTATCTTGAATACCACAGTTTTTCTCCTCAGCTCCCTTTGAAAAAATACATGTGTATGTTAAGTTATGCCACTCAGTATGGGAGCTTCAAGAAAGCAGGAAGGCAGACCCCAGCTACAGTAGCAAGTAGGTCCCCATGCAGTCTATCAGCCAGCACGGTGTCACATTTGCAGCTGCTTTCCTGTGGGAGCTATCTTCAATACCACAGTTTTTCTCCTCAGCTCCCATTGAAAAAATACATTGTGTCTGTTAAGTTATGCCACTGAGTATGGGAGCTACAAGAAAGCAGGAAGGCAGACCCCAGCTACAGTAGTAAGTAGGTCCCCATGCACTCTATCAGCCAGCACGGTGTCACATTTGCAGCTGCTTTCCTGTGGGAGCTATCTTCAATATCACACTTTTTCTGTTCAGCTCCCATTGAATGAAATACATTTTGTCTGTTAAGGTATACCACTGAGTATGGGAGCTACAAGAAAGCAGGAAGGCAGACCCCAGCTACAGTAGTAAGTAGGTCCCCATGCAGTCTATCAGCCAGCACGGTGTCACATTTGCAGCTGCTTTCCTGTGGGAGCTATCTTCAATACCACACTTTTTCTGTTCAGCTCCCATTGAAAAAAATACATTTTGTCTGTTAAGTTATACCGCTGAGTATGGGAGCTACAAGAAAGCAGGAAGGCAGACCCCAGCTACAGTAGTAAGTAGGTCCCCATGCAGTCTATCAGCCAGCACGGTGTCACATTTGCAGCTCCTTTCCTGTGGGAGCTATCTTCAATACCACACTTTTTCTGTTCAGCTCCCATTGAATAAAATACATGTGTCTGTTAAGGTATACCACTGAATATGGGAGCTACAAGAAAGCAGGAAGGCAGACCCCAGCTACAGTAGTAAGTAGGTCCCCATGCAGTCTATCAGCCAGCACAGTGTCACATTTGCAGCTGCTTTCCTGTGGGAGCTATCTTCAATACCACACTTTTTCTCCTCAGCTCCCATTGAGTAAAATACATTTTGTCTGTTAAGGTATACCACTGAATATGGGAGCTACAAGAAAGCAGGAAGGCAGACCCCAGCTACAGTAGTAAGTAGGTCCCCATGCAGTCTATCAGCCAGCACGGTGTCACATTTGCAGCTGCTTTCCTGTGGGAGCTATCTTCAATACCACACTTTTTCTCCTCAGCTCCCATTGAAAAAAATACATTTTGTCTGTTAAGTTATGCCACTGAGTATGGGAGCTACAAGAAAGCAGGAAGGCAGACCCCAGCTACAGTAGTAAGTAGGTCCCCATGCATTCTATCAGCCAGCACAGTGTCACATTTGCAGCTGCTTTCCTGTGGGAGCTATCTTCAATACCACACTTTTTCTGTTCAGCTCCCATTGAATGAAATACATTTTGTCTGTTAAGGTATACCACTGAGTATGGGAGCTACAAGAAAGCAGGAAGGCAGACCCCAGCTACAGTAGTAAGTAGGTCCCCATGCAGTCTATCAGCCAGCACGGTGTCACATTTGCAGCTGCTTTCCTGTGGGAGCTATCTTCAATACCACACTTTTTCTGTTCAGCTCCCATTGAAAAAAATACATTTTGTCTGTTAAGTTATACCGCTGAGTATGGGAGCTACAAGAAAGCAGGAAGGCAGACCCCAGCTACAGTAGTAAGTAGGTCCCCATGCAGTCTATCAGCCAGCACGGTGTCACATTTGCAGCTCCTTTCCTGTGGGAGCTATCTTCAATACCACACTTTTTCTGTTCAGCTCCCATTGAATAAAATACATGTGTCTGTTAAGGTATACCACTGAATATGGGAGCTACAAGAAAGCAGGAAGGCAGACCCCAGCTACAGTAGTAAGTAGGTCCCCATGCAGTCTATCAGCCAGCACGGTCTCACATTTGCAGCTGCTTTCCTGTGGGAGCTATCTTCAATACCACACTTTTTCTGTTCAGCTCCCATTGAATAAAATACATTTTGTCTGTTTAATTATACCGCTGAGTATGGGAGCTAAAAGAAAGCAGGAAGGCAGACCCCAGCTACAGTAGTAAGTAGGTCCCCATGCAGTCTATCAGCCAGCACGGTGTAACATTTGCAGCTGCTTTCCTGTGGGAGCTATCTTCAATACCACACTTTTTCTGTTCAGCTCCCATTCAATAAAATACATGTGTCTTTTAAGGTATACCGCTGAGTATGGGAGCTACAAGAAAGCAGGAAGGCAGACCCCAGCTACAGTAGTAAGTAGGTCCCCATGCAGTCTATCAGCCAGCAGAGTGTCACATTTGCAGCTGCTTTCCTGTGGGAGCTATCTTCAATACCACACTTTTTCTCCTCAGCTCCCATTGAATGAAATAGATTTTGTCTGTTAAGGTATACCACTGAGTATGGGAGCTACAAGAAAGCAGGAAGGCAGACCCCAGCTACAGTAGTAAGTAGGTCCCCATGCAGTCTATCAGTCAGCACGGTGTCACATTTGCAGCTGCTTTCCTGTGGGAGCTATCTTCAATACCACACTTTTTCTCCTCAGCTCCCATTGAAAAAAATACATTTTGTCTGTTAAGTTATGCCACTGAGTATGGGAGCTACAAGAAAGCAGGAAGGCAGACCCCAGCTACAGTAGTAAGTAGGTCCCCATGCAGTCTATCAGCCAGCACGGTGTCACATTTGCAGCTCCTTTCCTGTGGGAGCTATCTTCAATACCACACTTTTTCTGTTCAGCTCCCATTGAATAAAATACATGTGTCTGTTAAGGTATACCACTGAATATGGGAGCTACAAGAAAGCAGGAAGGCAGACCCCAGCTACAGTAGTAAGTAGGTCCCCATGCAGTCTATCAGCCAGCACGGTGTCACATTTGCAGCTGCTTTCCTGTGGGAGCTATCTTCAATACCACACTTTTTCTGTTCAGCTCCCATTGAATAAAATACATTTTGTCTGTTTAATTATACCGCTGAGTATGGGAGCTACAAGAAAGCAGGAAGGCAGACCCCAGCTACAGTAGTAAGTAGGTCCCCATGCAGTCTATCAGCCAGCACGGTGTCACATTTGCAGCTGCTTTCCTGTGGGAGCTATCTTCAATATCACACTTTTTCTGTTCAGCTCCCATTCAATAAAATACATGTGTCTTTTAAGGTATACCGCTGAGTATGGGAGCTACAAGAAAGCAGGAAGGCAGACCCCAGCTACAGTAGTAAGTAGGTCCCCATGCATTCAATCAGCCAGCAGAGTGTCACATTTGCAGCTGCTTTCCTGTGGGAGCTATCTTCAATACCACACTTTTTCTCCTCAGCTCCCATTGAATGAAATAGATTTTGTCTGTTAAGGTATACCACTGAGTATGGGAGCTACAAGAAAGCAGGAAGGCAGACCCCAGCTACAGTAGTAAGTAGGTCCCCATGCAGTCTATCAGTCAGCACGGTGTCACATTTGCAGCTGCTTTCCTGTGGGAGCTATCTTCAATACCACACTTTTTCTCCTCAGCTCCCATTGAAAAAAATACATTTTGTCTGTTAAGTTATGCCACTGAGTATGGGAGCTACAAGAAAGCAGGAAGGCAGACCCCAGCTACAGTAGTAAGTAGGTCCCCATGCAGTCTATCAGCCAGCACAGTGTCACATTTGCAGCTGCTTTCCTGTGGGAGCTATCTTCAATACCACACTTTTTCTGTTCAGCTCCCATTGAATGAAATACATTTTGTCTGTTAAGGTATACCACTGAGTATGGGAGCTACAAGAAAGCAGGAAGGCAGACCCCAGCTACAGTAGTCAGTAGGTCCCCATGCAGTCTATCAGCCAGCACGGTGTCACATTTGCAGCTGCTGTTCTGTGGGAGCTATCTTCAATACCACACTTTTTCTGTTCAGCTCCCATTGAATGAAATACATTTTGTTTGTTAAGTTATGTCACTGAGTATGGGAGATACAAGAAAGCAGGAAGGCAGACCCCAGCTACAGTAGTAAGTAGGTCTCCATGCAGTCTATCAGCCAGCACACTGTCACATTTGCAGCTGCTTTCCTGTGGGAGCTATCTTCAATACCACAGTTTTTATCCTCAGCTCCCTTTGAAAAAATACATGTGTCTATTAAGGTATACCACTGAGAATGGGACCTACAAGAAAGCAGGACGGCAGACCCCAGCTACAGTAATAAGTAGGTCCCCATGCAGTCTATCAGTCAGCACGGTGTCACATTTGCAGCTGCTTTCCTGTGGGAGCTATCTTCAATACCACACTTTTTCTGTTCAGCTCCCATTGAATGAAATACATTTTGTCTTTTAATTTATACCGCTGAGTATGGGAGCTACAAGAAAGCAGGAAGGCAGACCCTGCCGCGAAGATTTTGGCTCTTGGCCTGAAAAACCCAGGCTTGAAGCCTGAAACCCAGGCACGAAGGCCTGAAACCCAGGCACGAAGGCCTGAAACCCAGGCACGAAGCCTGAAACCCAGGCACGAAGCCTGAAACCCAGGCACAAAGGCCTGAAACCCAGGCACAAAACCTGAAAACCCAGGCACGAAGCCTGAAACCCAGGCACGAAGGCCTGAAACCCAGGCACAAAAGCCTGAAAAACCCAGGCACGAAGCCTACTTCATGCGGCGATCAACCCAGGGTCCGATTCTCAGCTGGGTGGGAAGAAATCAGTCCTACTCAATGTGAGTGATAGCAGAAATCTTCTTCTTCATTGAGAGCAGGCTCTAACTTATATACACAGCAGCTTCAAAGCTAGCTCAGCAACAGCAGCTAATAGATTACATTTTTAAGCTCATCCTACTTGCGGTTTCTGCGATAAGCAAGCTCCCTCACATTTTCCCATCTTGTTTTTCCCCCGTAGTTGTTTTCCACCTTGGGCTGTTACCTCATTAGCTGAAAACAGCCCGACCTTGAAGGAAGAGAAAGCGGCCTGCTGTCTACATGACAGAAACTGCTTTAACCATGGCTCTGACTCTGGTCTTGATTGTGCATTAAATTCATATAACTGGAACTCAGATTGCCTTGCCCCATCAGGCCTAACATTATACCCTGGGATCCATGTCCATTCTCCCTTAACCACTCCTCGACAAGACCCCAGCTACAGTAGTAAGTAGGTCCCCATGCAGTCTATCAGCCAGCACGGTGTCACATTTGCAGCTCCGTTCCTGTGGGAGCTATCTTCAATACCACACTTTTTCTGTTCAGCTCCCATTGAATGAAATACATTTTGTCTGTTAAGGTATACCACTGAATATGGGAGCTACAAGAAAGCAGGAAGGCAGACCCCAGCTACAGTAGTAAGTAGGTCCCCATGCAGTCTATCAGCCAGCACGGTGTCACATTTGCAGCTGCTTTCCTGTGGGAGCTATCTTCAATACCACAGTTTTTATCCTCAGCTCCCTTTGACAAAATACATGTGTATGTTATGTTATGCCACTGAGTATGGGAGCTACAAGAAAGCAGGAAGGCAGACCCCAGCTACAGTAGTAAGTAGGTCCCCATGCAGTCTATCAGCCAGCACGGTGTCACATTTGCAGCTCCTTTCCTGTGGGAGCTATCTTCAATACCACTTTTTTCTCCTCAGCTTCCATTGAATAAAATACATTTTGTCTGTTAAATTATACCGCTGAGTATGGGAGCTACAAGAAAGCAGGAAGGCAGACCCCAGCTACAGTAGTCAGTAGGTCCCCATGCATTCTATCAGCCAGCACGGTGTCACATTTGCAGCTGCTTTCCTGTGGGAGCTATCTTCAATACCACACTTTTTCTGTTCAGCTCCCATTGAAAAAGTACATTTTGTCTGTTAAGGTATACCGCTGAGTATGGGAGCTACAAGAAAGCAGGAAGGCAGACCCCAGCTACAGTAGTAAGTAGGTCCCCATGCACTCTATCAGCCAGCACGGTGTCACATTTGCAGCTGCTTTCCTGTGGGAGCTATCTTGAATACCACAGTTTTTCTCCTCAGCTCCCTTTGAAAAAATACATGTGTATGTTAAGTTATGCCACTCAGTATGGGAGCTTCAAGAAAGCAGGAAGGCAGACCCCAGCTACAGTAGCAAGTAGGTCCCCATGCAGTCTATCAGCCAGCACGGTGTCACATTTGCAGCTGCTTTCCTGTGGGAGCTATCTTCAATACCACAGTTTTTCTCCTCAGCTCCCATTGAAAAAATACATTGTGTCTGTTAAGTTATGCCACTGAGTATGGGAGCTACAAGAAAGCAGGAAGGCAGACCCCAGCTACAGTAGTAAGTAGGTCCCCATGCAGTCTATCAGCCAGCACGGTGTCACATTTGCAGCTGCTTTCCTGTGGGAGCTATCTTCAATACCACACTTTTTCTGTTCAGCTCCCATTCAATAAAATACATGTGTCTGTTAAGTTATACCGCTGAGTATGGCAGCTACAAGAAAGCGGGAAGGCAGACCCTGCCGCGAAGATTTCGGCTCTTGGCCTGAAAAACCCAGGCTTGAAGCCTGAAACCCAGGCACGAAGCCTGAAACCCAGGCACGAAGTCCTGAAACCCAGGCACGAAGCCTGAAACCCAGGCACGAAGGCCTGAAACCCAGGCACGAAGCCCTGAAACCCAGGCACAAAGGCCTGAAACCCAGGCACGAAGTCTGAAACCCAGGCACGAAGCCTGAAACCCAGGCACGAAGGCCGGAAACCCAGGCACGAAGCCTGAAACCCAGGCACGAAGCCTGAAACCCAGGCACAAAGGCCTGAAACCCAGGCACAAAAGCCTGAAAAACCCAGGCACAAAGGCCTGAAACCCAGGCACGAAGGCCTGAAACCCAGGCACAAAAGCCTGAAAAACACAGGCACGAAGGCCTGAAACCCAGGCACAAAAGCCTGAAAAACCCAGGCACGAAGCCTACTTCATGCGGCGATCAACCCAGGGTCTGATTCTCAGCTGGGTGGGAAGAAATCAGTCCTACTCAATGTGAGTGATAGCAGAAATCTTCTTCTTCATTGAGAGCAGGCTCTAACTTATATACACAGCAGCTTCAAAGCTAGCTCAACAACAGCAGCTAATAGATTACATTCTTATGCTCATCCTACTTGCGGTTTCTGCGATAAGCAAGCTCCCTCACATTTTCCCATCTTGTTTTTCCCCCGTAGTTGTTTTCCACCTTCGGCTGTTACCTCGTTAGCTGAAAACAGCCCGACCTTGAAGGAAGAGAAAGCGGCCTGCTGTCTACATGACAGAAACTGCTTTAACCATGGCTCTGACTCTGGTCTTGATTGTGCATTAAATTCATATAACTGGAACTCAGATTGCCTTGCCCCATCAGGCCTAACATTATACCCTGGGATCCATGTCCATTCTCCCTTAACCAGTCCTCGACAAGACCCCAGCTACAGTAGTAAGTAGGTCCCCATGCAGTCTATCAGCCAGCACGGTGTCACATTTGCAGCTGCTTTCCTGTGGGAGCTATCTTCAATACCACACTTTTTTTCCTCAGCTCCCATTGAAAGAATACATTTTGTCTGTTAAGTTATGCCACTGAGTATGGGAGCTACAAGAAAGCAGGAAGGCAGACCCCAGCTACAGTAGTAAGTAGGTCCCCATGCATTCTATCAGCCAGCACAGTGTCACATTTGCAGCTGCTTTCCTGTGGGAGCTATCTTCAATACCACACTTTTTCTGTTCAGCTCCCATTGAATGAAATACATTTTGTCTGTTGAGGTATACCACTGAATATGGGAGCTACAAGAAAGCAGGAAGGCAGACCCCAGCTACAGTAGTAAGTAGGTCCCCATGCATTCTATCACCCAGCACGGTGTCACATTTGCAGCTGCTTTCCTGTGGGAGCTATCTTCAATACCACACTTTTTCTCCTCAGCTCCCATTGAATGAAATAGATTTTGTCTGTTAAGGTATACCACTGAGTATGGGAGCTACAAGAAAGCAGGAAGGCAGACCCCAGCTACAGTAGTAAGTAGGTCCCCATGCAGTCTATCAGTCAGCACGGTGTCACATTTGCAGCTGCTTTCCTGTGGGAGCTATCTTCAATACCACACTTTTTCTCCTCAGCTCCCATTGAAAAAAATACATTTTGTCTGTTAAGTTATGCCACTGAGTATGGGAGCTACAAGAAAGCAGGAAGGCAGACCCCAGCTACAGTAGTAAGTAGGTCCCCATGCAGTCTATCAGCCAGCACAGTGTCACATTTGCAGCTGCTTTCCTGTGGGAGCTATCTTCAATACCACACTTTTTCTGTTCAGCTCCCATTGAATGAAATACATTTTGTCTGTTAAGGTATACCACTGAGTATGGGAGCTACAAGAAAGCAGGAAGGCAGACCCCAGCTACAGTAGTCAGTAGGTCCCCATGAAGTCTATCAGCCAGCACGGTGTCACATTTGCAGCTGCTTTCCTGTGGGAGCTATCTTCAATACCACACTTTTTCTCCTCAGCTCCCATTGAAAAAAATACATTTTGTCTGTTAAGTTATGCCACTGAGTATGGGAGCTACAAGAAAGCAGGAAGGCAGACCCCAGCTACAGTAGTAAGTAGGTCCCCATGCAGTCTATCAGCCAGCACGGTGTCACATTTGCAGCTGCTGTTCTGTGGGAGCTATCTTCAATACCACACTTTTTCTGTTCAGCTCCCATTGAATGAAATACATTTTGTTTGTTAAGTTATGTCACTGAGTATGGGAGATACAAGAAAGCAGGAAGGCAGACCCCAGCTACAGTAGTAAGTAGGTCTCCATGCAGTCTATCAGCCAGCACACTGTCACATTTGCAGCTGCTTTCCTGTGGGAGCTATCTTCAATACCACAGTTTTTATCCTCAGCTCCCTTTGAAAAAATACATGTGTCTATTAAGGTATACCACTGAGAATGGGACCTACAAGAAAGCAGGACGGCAGACCCCAGCTACAGTAATAAGTAGGTCCCCATGCAGTCTATCAGTCAGCACGGTGTCACATTTGCAGCTGCTTTCCTGTGGGAGCTATCTTCAATACCACACTTTTTCTGTTCAGCTCCCATTGAATGAAATACATTTTGTCTTTTAATTTATACCGCTGAGTATGGGAGCTACAAGAAAGCAGGAAGGCAGACCCTGCCGCGAAGATTTTGGCTCTTGGCCTGAAAAACCCAGGCTTGAAGCCTGAAACCCAGGCACGAAGGCCTGAAACCCAGGCACGAAGCCCTGAAACCCAGGCACGAAGCCTGAAACCCAGGCACGAAGCCTGAAACCCAGGCACAAAGGCCTGAAACCCAGGCACAAAACCTGAAAACCCAGGCACGAAGCCTGAAACCCAGGCACGAAGGCCTGAAACCCAGGCACAAAAGCCTGAAAAACCCAGGCACGAAGCCTACTTCATGCGGCGATCAACCCAGGGTCCGATTCTCAGCTGGGTGGGAAGAAATCAGTCCTACTCAATGTGAGTGATAGCAGAAATCTTCTTCTTCATTGAGAGCAGGCTCTAACTTATATACACAGCAGCTTCAAAGCTAGCTCAGCAACAGCAGCTAATAGATTACATTTTTAAGCTCATCCTACTTGCGGTTTCTGCGATAAGCAAGCTCCCTCACATTTTCCCATCTTGTTTTTCCCCCGTAGTTGTTTTCCACCTTGGGCTGTTACCTCATTAGCTGAAAACAGCCCGACCTTGAAGGAAGAGAAAGCGGCCTGCTGTCTACATGACAGAAACTGCTTTAACCATGGCTCTGACTCTGGTCTTGATTGTGCATTAAATTCATATAACTGGAACTCAGATTGCCTTGCCCCATCAGGCCTAACATTATACCCTGGGATCCATGTCCATTCTCCCTTAACCACTCCTCGACAAGACCCCAGCTACAGTAGTAAGTAGGTCCCCATGCAGTCTATCAGCCAGCACGGTGTCACATTTGCAGCTCCGTTCCTGTGGGAGCTATCTTCAATACCACACTTTTTCTGTTCAGCTCCCATTGAATGAAATACATTTTGTCTGTTAAGGTATACCACTGAATATGGGAGCTACAAGAAAGCAGGAAGGCAGACCCCAGCTACAGTAGTAAGTAGGTCCCCATGCAGTCTATCAGCCAGCACGGTGTCACATTTGCAGCTGCTTTCCTGTGGGAGCTATCTTCAATACCACAGTTTTTATCCTCAGCTCCCTTTGACAAAATACATGTGTATGTTATGTTATGCCACTGAGTATGGGAGCTACAAGAAAGCAGGAAGGCAGACCCCAGCTACAGTAGTAAGTAGGTCCCCATGCAGTCTATCAGCCAGCACGGTGTCACATTTGCAGCTCCTTTCCTGTGGGAGCTATCTTCAATACCACTTTTTTCTCCTCAGCTTCCATTGAATAAAATACATTTTGTCTGTTAAATTATACCGCTGAGTATGGGAGCTACAAGAAAACAGGAAGGCAGACCCCAGCTACAGTAGTCAGTAGGTCCCCATGCATTCTATCAGCCAGCACGGTGTCACATTTGCAGCTGCTTTCCTGTGGGAGCTATCTTCAATACCACACTTTTTCTGTTCAGCTCCCATTGAAAAAGTACATTTTGTCTGTTAAGGTATACCGCTGAGTATGGGAGCTACAAGAAAGCAGGAAGGCAGACCCCAGCTACAGTAGTAAGTAGGTCCCCATGCACTCTATCAGCCAGCACGGTGTCACATTTGCAGCTGCTTTCCTGTGGGAGCTATCTTGAATACCACACTTTTTCTGTTCAGCTCCCTTTGAAAAAATACATGTGTATGTTAAGTTATGCCACTCAGTATGGGAGCTTCAAGAAAGCAGGAAGGCAGACCCCAGCTACAGTAGCAAGTAGGTCCCCATGCAGTCTATCAGCCAGCACGGTGTCACATTTGCAGCTGCTTTCCTGTGGGAGCTATCTTCAATACCACAGTTTTTCTCCTCAGCTCCCATTGAAAAAATACATTGTGTCTGTTAAGTTATGCCACTGAGTATGGGAGCTACAAGAAAGCAGGAAGGCAGACCCCAGCTACAGTAGTAAGTAGGTCCCCATGCAGTCTATCAGCCAGCACGGTGTCACATTTGCAGCTGCTTTCCTGTGGGAGCTATCTTCAATACCACACTTTTTCTGTTCAGCTCCCATTCAATAAAATACATGTGTCTGTTAAGTTATACCGCTGAGTATGGCAGCTACAAGAAAGCGGGAAGGCAGACCCTGCCGCGAAGATTTCGGCTCTTGGCCTGAAAAACCCAGGCTTGAAGCCTGAAACCCAGGCACGAAGCCTGAAACCCAGGCACGAAGTCCTGAAACCCAGGCACGAAGCCTGAAACCCAGGCACGAAGGCCTGAAACCCAGGCACGAAGCCCTGAAACCCAGGCACAAAGGCCTGAAACCCAGGCACGAAGTCTGAAACCCAGGCACGAAGCCTGAAACCCAGGCACGAAGGCCGGAAACCCAGGCACGAAGCCTGAAACCCAGGCACGAAGCCTGAAACCCAGGCACAAAGGCCTGAAACCCAGGCACAAAAGCCTGAAAAACCCAGGCACAAAGGCCTGAAACCCAGGCACGAAGGCCTGAAACCCAGGCACAAAAGCCTGAAAAACACAGGCACGAAGGCCTGAAACCCAGGCACAAAAGCCTGAAAAACCCAGGCACGAAGCCTACTTCATGCGGCGATCAACCCAGGGTCTGATTCTCAGCTGGGTGGGAAGAAATCAGTCCTACTCAATGTGAGTGATAGCAGAAATCTTCTTCTTCATTGAGAGCAGGCTCTAACTTATATACACAGCAGCTTCAAAGCTAGCTCAACAACAGCAGCTAATAGATTACATTCTTATGCTCATCCTACTTGCGGTTTCTGCGATAAGCAAGCTCCCTCACATTTTCCCATCTTGTTTTTCCCCCGTAGTTGTTTTCCACCTTCGGCTGTTACCTCGTTAGCTGAAAACAGCCCGACCTTGAAGGAAGAGAAAGCGGCCTGCTGTCTACATGACAGAAACTGCTTTAACCATGGCTCTGACTCTGGTCTTGATTGTGCATTAAATTCATATAACTGGAACTCAGATTGCCTTGCCCCATCAGGCCTAACATTATACCCTGGGATCCATGTCCATTCTCCCTTAACCAGTCCTCGACAAGACCCCAGCTACAGTAGTAAGTAGGTCCCCATGCAGTCTATCAGCCAGCACGGTGTCACATTTGCAGCTGCTTTCCTGTGGGAGCTATCTTCAATACCACACTTTTTTTCCTCAGCTCCCATTGAAAGAATACATTTTGTCTGTTAAGTTATGCCACTGAGTATGGGAGCTACAAGAAAGCAGGAAGGCAGACCCCAGCTACAGTAGTAAGTAGGTCCCCATGCATTCTATCAGCCAGCACAGTGTCACATTTGCAGCTGCTTTCCTGTGGGAGCTATCTTCAATACCACACTTTTTCTGTTCAGCTCCCATTGAATGAAATACATTTTGTCTGTTGAGGTATACCACTGAATATGGGAGCTACAAGAAAGCAGGAAGGCAGACCCCAGCTACAGTAGTAAGTAGGTCCCCATGCATTCTATCACCCAGCACGGTGTCACATTTGCAGCTGCTTTCCTGTGGGAGCTATCTTCAATACCACACTTTTTCTCCTCAGCTCCCATTGAATGAAATAGATTTTGTCTGTTAAGGTATACCACTGAGTATGGGAGCTACAAGAAAGCAGGAAGGCAGACCCCAGCTACAGTAGTAAGTAGGTCCCCATGCAGTCTATCAGTCAGCACGGTGTCACATTTGCAGCTGCTTTCCTGTGGGAGCTATCTTCAATACCACACTTTTTCTCCTCAGCTCCCATTGAAAAAAATACATTTTGTCTGTTAAGTTATGCCACTGAGTATGGGAGCTACAAGAAAGCAGGAAGGCAGACCCCAGCTACAGTAGTAAGTAGGTCCCCATGCAGTCTATCAGCCAGCACAGTGTCACATTTGCAGCTGCTTTCCTGTGGGAGCTATCTTCAATACCACACTTTTTCTGTTCAGCTCCCATTGAATGAAATACATTTTGTCTGTTAAGGTATACCACTGAGTATGGGAGCTACAAGAAAGCAGGAAGGCAGACCCCAGCTACAGTAGTCAGTAGGTCCCCATGAAGTCTATCAGCCAGCACGGTGTCACATTTGCAGCTGCTTTCCTGTGGGAGCTATCTTCAATACCACACTTTTTCTCCTCAGCTCCCATTGAAAAAAATACATTTTGTCTGTTAAGTTATGCCACTGAGTATGGGAGCTACAAGAAAGCAGGAAGGCAGACCCCAGCTACAGTAGTAAGTAGGTCCCCATGCAGTCTATCAGCCAGCACGGTGTCACATTTGCAGCTGCTGTTCTGTGGGAGCTATCTTCAATACCACACTTTTTCTGTTCAGCTCCCATTGAATGAAATACATTTTGTTTGTTAAGTTATGTCACTGAGTATGGGAGATACAAGAAAGCAGGAAGGCAGACCCCAGCTACAGTAGTAAGTAGGTCTCCATGCAGTCTATCAGCCAGCACACTGTCACATTTGCAGCTGCTTTCCTGTGGGAGCTATCTTCAATACCACAGTTTTTATCCTCAGCTCCCTTTGAAAAAATACATGTGTCTATTAAGGTATACCACTGAGAAT
The DNA here is from genome assembly GCF_028858725.1 of Colius striatus. NCBI lineage: Eukaryota > Metazoa > Chordata > Aves > Coliiformes > Coliidae > Colius > Colius striatus. The sequence continues at coordinate 1,436,162 of NW_026908528.1, forward strand.
GGGACCTACAAGAAAGCAGGACGGCAGACCCCAGCTACAGTAATAAGTAGGTCCCCATGCAGTCTATCAGTCAGCACGGTGTCACATTTGCAGCTGCTTTCCTGTGGGAGCTATCTTCAATACCACACTTTTTCTGTTCAGCTCCCATTGAATGAAATACATTTTGTCTTTTAATTTATACCGCTGAGTATGGGAGCTACAAGAAAGCAGGAAGGCAGACCCTGCCGCGAAGATTTTGGCTCTTGGCCTGAAAAACCCAGGCTTGAAGCCTGAAACCCAGGCACGAAGGCCTGAAACCCAGGCACGAAGCCCTGAAACCCAGGCACGAAGCCTGAAACCCAGGCACGAAGCCTGAAACCCAGGCACAAAGGCCTGAAACCCAGGCACAAAACCTGAAAACCCAGGCACGAAGCCTGAAACCCAGGCACGAAGGCCTGAAACCCAGGCACAAAAGCCTGAAAAACCCAGGCACGAAGCCTACTTCATGCGGCGATCAACCCAGGGTCCGATTCTCAGCTGGGTGGGAAGAAATCAGTCCTACTCAATGTGAGTGATAGCAGAAATCTTCTTCTTCATTGAGAGCAGGCTCTAACTTATATACACAGCAGCTTCAAAGCTAGCTCAGCAACAGCAGCTAATAGATTACATTTTTAAGCTCATCCTACTTGCGGTTTCTGCGATAAGCAAGCTCCCTCACATTTTCCCATCTTGTTTTTCCCCCGTAGTTGTTTTCCACCTTGGGCTGTTACCTCATTAGCTGAAAACAGCCCGACCTTGAAGGAAGAGAAAGCGGCCTGCTGTCTACATGACAGAAACTGCTTTAACCATGGCTCTGACTCTGGTCTTGATTGTGCATTAAATTCATATAACTGGAACTCAGATTGCCTTGCCCCATCAGGCCTAACATTATACCCTGGGATCCATGTCCATTCTCCCTTAACCACTCCTCGACAAGACCCCAGCTACAGTAGTAAGTAGGTCCCCATGCAGTCTATCAGCCAGCACGGTGTCACATTTGCAGCTCCGTTCCTGTGGGAGCTATCTTCAATACCACACTTTTTCTGTTCAGCTCCCATTGAATGAAATACATTTTGTCTGTTAAGGTATACCACTGAATATGGGAGCTACAAGAAAGCAGGAAGGCAGACCCCAGCTACAGTAGTAAGTAGGTCCCCATGCAGTCTATCAGCCAGCACGGTGTCACATTTGCAGCTGCTTTCCTGTGGGAGCTATCTTCAATACCACAGTTTTTATCCTCAGCTCCCTTTGACAAAATACATGTGTATGTTATGTTATGCCACTGAGTATGGGAGCTACAAGAAAGCAGGAAGGCAGACCCCAGCTACAGTAGTAAGTAGGTCCCCATGCAGTCTATCAGCCAGCACGGTGTCACATTTGCAGCTCCTTTCCTGTGGGAGCTATCTTCAATACCACTTTTTTCTCCTCAGCTTCCATTGAATAAAATACATTTTGTCTGTTAAATTATACCGCTGAGTATGGGAGCTACAAGAAAACAGGAAGGCAGACCCCAGCTACAGTAGTCAGTAGGTCCCCATGCATTCTATCAGCCAGCACGGTGTCACATTTGCAGCTGCTTTCCTGTGGGAGCTATCTTCAATACCACAGTTTTTCTGTTCAGCTCCCATTGAAAAAGTACATTTTGTCTGTTAAGGTATACCGCTGAGTATGGGAGCTACAAGAAAGCAGGAAGGCAGACCCCAGCTACAGTAGTAAGTAGGTCCCCATGCACTCTATCAGCCAGCACGGTGTCACATTTGCAGCTGCTTTCCTGTGGGAGCTATCTTGAATACCACACTTTTTCTGTTCAGCTCCCTTTGAAAAAATACATGTGTATGTTAAGTTATGCCACTCAGTATGGGAGCTTCAAGAAAGCAGGAAGGCAGACCCCAGCTACAGTAGCAAGTAGGTCCCCATGCAGTCTATCAGCCAGCACGGTGTCACATTTGCAGCTGCTTTCCTGTGGGAGCTATCTTCAATACCACAGTTTTTCTCCTCAGCTCCCATTGAAAAAATACATTGTGTCTGTTAAGTTATGCCACTGAGTATGGGAGCTACAAGAAAGCAGGAAGGCAGACCCCAGCTACAGTAGTAAGTAGGTCCCCATGCAGTCTATCAGCCAGCACGGTGTCACATTTGCAGCTGCTTTCCTGTGGGAGCTATCTTCAATACCACACTTTTTCTGTTCAGCTCCCATTCAATAAAATACATGTGTCTGTTAAGTTATACCGCTGAGTATGGCAGCTACAAGAAAGCGGGAAGGCAGACCCTGCCGCGAAGATTTCGGCTCTTGGCCTGAAAAACCCAGGCTTGAAGCCTGAAACCCAGGCACGAAGCCTGAAACCCAGGCACGAAGTCCTGAAACCCAGGCACGAAGCCTGAAACCCAGGCACGAAGGCCTGAAACCCAGGCACGAAGCCCTGAAACCCAGGCACAAAGGCCTGAAACCCAGGCACGAAGTCTGAAACCCAGGCACGAAGCCTGAAACCCAGGCACGAAGGCCGGAAACCCAGGCACGAAGCCTGAAACCCAGGCACGAAGCCTGAAACCCAGGCACAAAGGCCTGAAACCCAGGCACAAAAGCCTGAAAAACCCAGGCACAAAGGCCTGAAACCCAGGCACGAAGGCCTGAAACCCAGGCACAAAAGCCTGAAAAACACAGGCACGAAGGCCTGAAACCCAGGCACAAAAGCCTGAAAAACCCAGGCACGAAGCCTACTTCATGCGGCGATCAACCCAGGGTCTGATTCTCAGCTGGGTGGGAAGAAATCAGTCCTACTCAATGTGAGTGATAGCAGAAATCTTCTTCTTCATTGAGAGCAGGCTCTAACTTATATACACAGCAGCTTCAAAGCTAGCTCAACAACAGCAGCTAATAGATTACATTCTTATGCTCATCCTACTTGCGGTTTCTGCGATAAGCAAGCTCCCTCACATTTTCCCATCTTGTTTTTCCCCCGTAGTTGTTTTCCACCTTCGGCTGTTACCTCGTTAGCTGAAAACAGCCCGACCTTGAAGGAAGAGAAAGCGGCCTGCTGTCTACATGACAGAAACTGCTTTAACCATGGCTCTGACTCTGGTCTTGATTGTGCATTAAATTCATATAACTGGAACTCAGATTGCCTTGCCCCATCAGGCCTAACATTATACCCTGGGATCCATGTCCATTCTCCCTTAACCAGTCCTCGACAAGACCCCAGCTACAGTAGTAAGTAGGTCCCCATGCAGTCTATCAGCCAGCACGGTGTCACATTTGCAGCTGCTTTCCTGTGGGAGCTATCTTCAATACCACACTTTTTTTCCTCAGCTCCCATTGAAAGAATACATTTTGTCTGTTAAGTTATGCCACTGAGTATGGGAGCTACAAGAAAGCAGGAAGGCAGACCCCAGCTACAGTAGTAAGTAGGTCCCCATGCATTCTATCAGCCAGCACAGTGTCACATTTGCAGCTGCTTTCCTGTGGGAGCTATCTTCAATACCACACTTTTTCTGTTCAGCTCCCATTGAATGAAATACATTTTGTCTGTTGAGGTATACCACTGAATATGGGAGCTACAAGAAAGCAGGAAGGCAGACCCCAGCTACAGTAGTAAGTAGGTCCCCATGCATTCTATCACCCAGCACGGTGTCACATTTGCAGCTGCTTTCCTGTGGGAGCTATCTTCAATACCACACTTTTTCTCCTCAGCTCCCATTGAATGAAATAGATTTTGTCTGTTAAGGTATACCACTGAGTATGGGAGCTACAAGAAAGCAGGAAGGCAGACCCCAGCTACAGTAGTAAGTAGGTCCCCATGCAGTCTATCAGTCAGCACGGTGTCACATTTGCAGCTGCTTTCCTGTGGGAGCTATCTTCAATACCACACTTTTTCTCCTCAGCTCCCATTGAAAAAAATACATTTTGTCTGTTAAGTTATGCCACTGAGTATGGGAGCTACAAGAAAGCAGGAAGGCAGACCCCAGCTACAGTAGTAAGTAGGTCCCCATGCAGTCTATCAGCCAGCACAGTGTCACATTTGCAGCTGCTTTCCTGTGGGAGCTATCTTCAATACCACACTTTTTCTGTTCAGCTCCCATTGAATGAAATACATTTTGTCTGTTAAGGTATACCACTGAGTATGGGAGCTACAAGAAAGCAGGAAGGCAGACCCCAGCTACAGTAGTCAGTAGGTCCCCATGAAGTCTATCAGCCAGCACGGTGTCACATTTGCAGCTGCTTTCCTGTGGGAGCTATCTTCAATACCACACTTTTTCTCCTCAGCTCCCATTGAAAAAAATACATTTTGTCTGTTAAGTTATGCCACTGAGTATGGGAGCTACAAGAAAGCAGGAAGGCAGACCCCAGCTACAGTAGTAAGTAGGTCCCCATGCAGTCTATCAGCCAGCACGGTGTCACATTTGCAGCTGCTGTTCTGTGGGAGCTATCTTCAATACCACACTTTTTCTGTTCAGCTCCCATTGAATGAAATACATTTTGTTTGTTAAGTTATGTCACTGAGTATGGGAGATACAAGAAAGCAGGAAGGCAGACCCCAGCTACAGTAGTAAGTAGGTCTCCATGCAGTCTATCAGCCAGCACACTGTCACATTTGCAGCTGCTTTCCTGTGGGAGCTATCTTCAATACCACAGTTTTTATCCTCAGCTCCCTTTGAAAAAATACATGTGTCTATTAAGGTATACCACTGAGAATGGGACCTACAAGAAAGCAGGACGGCAGACCCCAGCTACAGTAATAAGTAGGTCCCCATGCAGTCTATCAGTCAGCACGGTGTCACATTTGCAGCTGCTTTCCTGTGGGAGCTATCTTCAATACCACACTTTTTCTGTTCAGCTCCCATTGAATGAAATACATTTTGTCTTTTAATTTATACCGCTGAGTATGGGAGCTACAAGAAAGCAGGAAGGCAGACCCTGCCGCGAAGATTTTGGCTCTTGGCCTGAAAAACCCAGGCTTGAAGCCTGAAACCCAGGCACGAAGGCCTGAAACCCAGGCACGAAGCCCTGAAACCCAGGCACGAAGCCTGAAACCCAGGCACGAAGCCTGAAACCCAGGCACAAAGGCCTGAAACCCAGGCACAAAACCTGAAAACCCAGGCACGAAGCCTGAAACCCAGGCACGAAGGCCTGAAACCCAGGCACAAAAGCCTGAAAAACCCAGGCACGAAGCCTACTTCATGCGGCGATCAACCCAGGGTCCGATTCTCAGCTGGGTGGGAAGAAATCAGTCCTACTCAATGTGAGTGATAGCAGAAATCTTCTTCTTCATTGAGAGCAGGCTCTAACTTATATACACAGCAGCTTCAAAGCTAGCTCAGCAACAGCAGCTAATAGATTACATTTTTAAGCTCATCCTACTTGCGGTTTCTGCGATAAGCAAGCTCCCTCACATTTTCCCATCTTGTTTTTCCCCCGTAGTTGTTTTCCACCTTGGGCTGTTACCTCATTAGCTGAAAACAGCCCGACCTTGAAGGAAGAGAAAGCGGCCTGCTGTCTACATGACAGAAACTGCTTTAACCATGGCTCTGACTCTGGTCTTGATTGTGCATTAAATTCATATAACTGGAACTCAGATTGCCTTGCCCCATCAGGCCTAACATTATACCCTGGGATCCATGTCCATTCTCCCTTAACCACTCCTCGACAAGACCCCAGCTACAGTAGCAAGTAGGTCCCCATGCAGTCTATCAGCCAGCACGGTGTCACATTTGCAGCTCCGTTCCTGTGGGAGCTATCTTCAATACCACACTTTTTCTGTTCAGCTCCCATTGAATGAAATACATTTTGTCTGTTAAGGTATACCACTGAATATGGGAGCTACAAGAAAGCAGGAAGGCAGACCCCAGCTACAGTAGTAAGTAGGTCCCCATGCAGTCTATCAGCCAGCACGGTGTCACATTTGCAGCTGCTTTCCTGTGGGAGCTATCTTCAATACCACAGTTTTTATCCTCAGCTCCCTTTGACAAAATACATGTGTATGTTATGTTATGCCACTGAGTATGGGAGCTACAAGAAAGCAGGAAGGCAGACCCCAGCTACAGTAGTAAGTAGGTCCCCATGCAGTCTATCAGCCAGCACGGTGTCACATTTGCAGCTCCTTTCCTGTGGGAGCTATCTTCAATACCACTTTTTTCTCCTCAGCTTCCATTGAATAAAATACATTTTGTCTGTTAAATTATACCGCTGAGTATGGGAGCTACAAGAAAACAGGAAGGCAGACCCCAGCTACAGTAGTAAGTAGGTCCCCATGCACTCTATCAGCCAGCACGGTGTCACATTTGCAGCTGCTTTCCTGTGGGAGCTATCTTGAATACCACACTTTTTCTGTTCAGCTCCCTTTGAAAAAATACATGTGTATGTTAAGTTATGCCACTCAGTATGGGAGCTTCAAGAAAGCAGGAAGGCAGACCCCAGCTACAGTAGCAAGTAGGTCCCCATGCAGTCTATCAGCCAGCACGGTGTCACATTTGCAGCTGCTTTCCTGTGGGAGCTATCTTCAATACCACAGTTTTTCTCCTCAGCTCCCATTGAAAAAATACATTGTGTCTGTTAAGTTATGCCACTGAGTATGGGAGCTACAAGAAAGCAGGAAGGCAGACCCCAGCTACAGTAGTAAGTAGGTCCCCATGCAGTCTATCAGCCAGCACGGTGTCACATTTGCAGCTACTTTCCTGTGGGAGCTATCTTCAATACCACACTTTTTCTGTTCAGCTCCCATTCAATAAAATACATGTGTCTGTTAAGTTATACCGCTGAGTATGGCAGCTACAAGAAAGCGGGAAGGCAGACCCTGCCGCGAAGATTTCGGCTCTTGGCCTGAAAAACCCAGGCTTGAAGCCTGAAACCCAGGCACGAAGCCTGAAACCCAGGCACGAAGTCCTGAAACCCAGGCACGAAGCCTGAAACCCAGGCACGAAGGCCTGAAACCCAGGCACGAAGCCCTGAAACCCAGGCACAAAGGCCTCAAACCCAGGCACGAAGTCTGAAACCCAGGCACGAAGCCTGAAACCCAGGCACGAAGGCCGGAAACCCAGGCACGAAGCCTGAAACCCAGGCACGAAGCCTGAAACCCAGGCACAAAGGCCTGAAACCCAGGCACAAAAGCCTGAAAAACCCAGGCACAAAGGCCTGAAACCCAGGCACGAAGGCCTGAAACCCAGGCACAAAAGCCTGAAAAACACAGGCACGAAGGCCTGAAACCCAGGCACAAAAGCCTGAAAAACCCAGGCACGAAGCCTACTTCATGCGGCGATCAACCCAGGGTCTGATTCTCAGCTGGGTGGGAAGAAATCAGTCCTACTCAATGTGAGTGATAGCAGAAATCTTCTTCTTCATTGAGAGCAGGCTCTAACTTATATACACAGCAGCTTCAAAGCTAGCTCAACAACAGCAGCTAATAGATTACATTCTTATGCTCATCCTACTTGCGGTTTCTGCGATAAGCAAGCTCCCTCACATTTTCCCATCTTGTTTTTCCCCCGTAGTTGTTTTCCACCTTCGGCTGTTACCTCGTTAGCTGAAAACAGCCCGACCTTGAAGGAAGAGAAAGCGGCCTGCTGTCTACATGACAGAAACTGCTTTAACCATGGCTCTGACTCTGGTCTTGATTGTGCATTAAATTCATATAACTGGAACTCAGATTGCCTTGCCCCATCAGGCCTAACATTATACCCTGGGATCCATGTCCATTCTCCCTTAACCAGTCCTCGACAAGACCCCAGCTACAGTAGTAAGTAGGTCCCCATGCAGTCTATCAGCCAGCACGGTGTCACATTTGCAGCTGCTTTCCTGTGGGAGCTATCTTCAATACCACACTTTTTTTCCTCAGCTCCCATTGAAAGAATACATTTTGTCTGTTAAGTTATGCCACTGAGTATGGGAGCTACAAGAAAGCAGGAAGGCAGACCCCAGCTACAGTAGTAAGTAGGTCCCCATGCATTCTATCAGCCAGCACAGTGTCACATTTGCAGCTGCTTTCCTGTGGGAGCTATCTTCAATACCACACTTTTTCTGTTCAGCTCCCATTGAATGAAATACATTTTGTCTGTTGAGGTATACCACTGAATATGGGAGCTACAAGAAAGCAGGAAGGCAGACCCCAGCTACAGTAGTAAGTAGGTCCCCATGCATTCTATCACCCAGCACGGTGTCACATTTGCAGCTGCTTTCCTGTGGGAGCTATCTTCAATACCACACTTTTTCTCCTCAGCTCCCATTGAATGAAATAGATTTTGTCTGTTAAGGTATACCACTGAGTATGGGAGCTACAAGAAAGCAGGAAGGCAGACCCCAGCTACAGTAGTAAGTAGGTCCCCATGCAGTCTATCAGTCAGCACGGTGTCACATTTGCAGCTGCTTTCCTGTGGGAGCTATCTTCAATACCACACTTTTTCTCCTCAGCTCCCATTGAAAAAAATACATTTTGTCTGTTAAGTTATGCCACTGAGTATGGGAGCTACAAGAAAGCAGGAAGGCAGACCCCAGCTACAGTAGTAAGTAGGTCCCCATGCAGTCTATCAGCCAGCACAGTGTCACATTTGCAGCTGCTTTCCTGTGGGAGCTATCTTCAATACCACACTTTTTCTGTTCAGCTCCCATTGAATGAAATACATTTTGTCTGTTAAGGTATACCACTGAGTATGGGAGCTACAAGAAAGCAGGAAGGCAGACCCCAGCTACAGTAGTCAGTAGGTCCCCATGAAGTCTATCAGCCAGCACGGTGTCACATTTGCAGCTGCTTTCCTGTGGGAGCTATCTTCAATACCACAGTTTTTATCCTCAGCTCCCTTTGAAAAAATACATGTGTCTATTAAGGTATACCACTGAGAATGGGACCTACAAGAAAGCAGGACGGCAGACCCCAGCTACAGTAATAAGTAGGTCCCCATGCAGTCTATCAGTCAGCACGGTGTCACATTTGCAGCTGCTTTCCTGTGGGAGCTATCTTCAATACCACACTTTTTCTGTTCAGCTCCCATTGAATGAAATACATTTTGTCTTTTAATTTATACCGCTGAGTATGGGAGCTACAAGAAAGCAGGAAGGCAGACCCTGCCGCGAAGATTTTGGCTCTTGGCCTGAAAAACCCAGGCTTGAAGCCTGAAACCCAGGCACGAAGGCCTGAAACCCAGGCACGAAGCCCTGAAACCCAGGCACGAAGCCTGAAACCCAGGCACGAAGGCCTGAAACCCAGGCACAAAAGCCTGAAAAACACAGGCACGAAGGCCTGAAACCCAGGCACAAAAGCCTGAAAAACCCAGGCACGAAGCCTACTTCATGCGGCGATCAACCCAGGGTCTGATTCTCAGCTGGGTGGGAAGAAATCAGTCCTACTCAATGTGAGTGATAGCAGAAATCTTCTTCTTCATTGAGAGCAGGCTCTAACTTATATACACAGCAGCTTCAAAGCTAGCTCAACAACAGCAGCTAATAGATTACATTCTTATGCTCATCCTACTTGCGGTTTCTGCGATAAGCAAGCTCCCTCACATTTTCCCATCTTGTTTTTCCCCCGTAGTTGTTTTCCACCTTCGGCTGTTACCTCGTTAGCTGAAAACAGCCCGACCTTGAAGGAAGAGAAAGCGGCCTGCTGTCTACATGACAGAAACTGCTTTAACCATGGCTCTGACTCTGGTCTTGATTGTGCATTAAATTCATATAACTGGAACTCAGATTGCCTTGCCCCATCAGGCCTAACATTATACCCTGGGATCCATGTCCATTCTCCCTTAACCAGTCCTCGACAAGACCCCAGCTACAGTAGTAAGTAGGTCCCCATGCAGTCTATCAGCCAGCACGGTGTCACATTTGCAGCTGCTTTCCTGTGGGAGCTATCTTCAATACCACACTTTTTTTCCTCAGCTCCCATTGAAAGAATACATTTTGTCTGTTAAGTTATGCCACTGAGTATGGGAGCTACAAGAAAGCAGGAAGGCAGACCCCAGCTACAGTAGTAAGTAGGTCCCCATGCATTCTATCAGCCAGCACAGTGTCACATTTGCAGCTGCTTTCCTGTGGGAGCTATCTTCAATACCACACTTTTTCTGTTCAGCTCCCATTGAATGAAATACATTTTGTCTGTTGAGGTATACCACTGAATATGGGAGCTACAAGAAAGCAGGAAGGCAGACCCCAGCTACAGTAGTAAGTAGGTCCCCATGCATTCTATCACCCAGCACGGTGTCACATTTGCAGCTGCTTTCCTGTGGGAGCTATCTTCAATACCACACTTTTTCTCCTCAGCTCCCATTGAATGAAATAGATTTTGTCTGTTAAGGTATACCACTGAGTATGGGAGCTACAAGAAAGCAGGAAGGCAGACCCCAGCTACAGTAGTAAGTAGGTCCCCATGCAGTCTATCAGTCAGCACGGTGTCACATTTGCAGCTGCTTTCCTGTGGGAGCTATCTTCAATACCACACTTTTTCTCCTCAGCTCCCATTGAAAAAAATACATTTTGTCTGTTAAGTTATGCCACTGAGTATGGGAGCTACAAGAAAGCAGGAAGGCAGACCCCAGCTACAGTAGTAAGTAGGTCCCCATGCAGTCTATCAGCCAGCACAGTGTCACATTTGCAGCTGCTTTCCTGTGGGAGCTATCTTCAATACCACACTTTTTCTGTTCAGCTCCCATTGAATGAAATACATTTTGTCTGTTAAGGTATACCACTGAGTATGGGAGCTACAAGAAAGCAGGAAGGCAGACCCCAGCTACAGTAGTCAGTAGGTCCCCATGAAGTCTATCAGCCAGCACGGTGTCACATTTGCAGCTGCTTTCCTGTGGGAGCTATCTTCAATACCACAGTTTTTATCCTCAGCTCCCTTTGAAAAAATACATGTGTCTATTAAGGTATACCACTGAGAATGGGACCTACAAGAAAGCAGGACGGCAGACCCCAGCTACAGTAATAAGTAGGTCCCCATGCAGTCTATCAGTCAGCACGGTGTCACATTTGCAGCTGCTTTCCTGTGGGAGCTATCTTCAATACCACACTTTTTCTGTTCAGCTCCCATTGAATGAAATACATTTTGTCTTTTAATTTATACCGCTGAGTATGGGAGCTACAAGAAAGCAGGAAGGCAGACCCTGCCGCGAAGATTTTGGCTCTTGGCCTGAAAAACCCAGGCTTGAAGCCTGAAACCCAGGCACGAAGGCCTGAAACCCAGGCACGAAGCCCTGAAACCCAGGCACGAAGCCTGAAACCCAGGCACGAAGGCCTGAAACCCAGGCACAAAAGCCTGAAAAACACAGGCACGAAGGCCTGAAACCCAGGCACAAAAGCCTGAAAAACCCAGGCACGAAGCCTACTTCATGCGGCGATCAACCCAGGGTCTGATTCTCAGCTGGGTGGGAAGAAATCAGTCCTACTCAATGTGAGTGATAGCAGAAATCTTCTTCTTCATTGAGAGCAGGCTCTAACTTATATACACAGCAGCTTCAAAGCTAGCTCAACAACAGCAGCTAATAGATTACATTCTTATGCTCATCCTACTTGCGGTTTCTGCGATAAGCAAGCTCCCTCACATTTTCCCATCTTGTTTTTCCCCCGTAGTTGTTTTCCACCTTCGGCTGTTACCTCGTTAGCTGAAAACAGCCCGACCTTGAAGGAAGAGAAAGCGGCCTGCTGTCTACATGACAGAAACTGCTTTAACCATGGCTCTGACTCTGGTCTTGATTGTGCATTAAATTCATATAACTGGAACTCAGATTGCCTTGCCCCATCAGGCCTAACATTATACCCTGGGATCCATGTCCATTCTCCCTTAACCAGTCCTCGACAAGACCCCAGCTACAGTAGTAAGTAGGTCCCCATGCAGTCTATCAGCCAGCACGGTGTCACATTTGCAGCTGCTTTCCTGTGGGAGCTATCTTCAATACCACACTTTTTTTCCTCAGCTCCCATTGAAAGAATACATTTTGTCTGTTAAGTTATGCCACTGAGTATGGGAGCTACAAGAAAGCAGGAAGGCAGACCCCAGCTACAGTAGTAAGTAGGTCCCCATGCATTCTATCAGCCAGCACAGTGTCACATTTGCAGCTGCTTTCCTGTGGGAGCTATCTTCAATACCACACTTTTTCTGTTCAGCTCCCATTGAATGAAATACATTTTGTCTGTTGAGGTATACCACTGAATATGGGAGCTACAAGAAAGCAGGAAGGCAGACCCCAGCTACAGTAGTAAGTAGGTCCCCATGCATTCTATCACCCAGCACGGTGTCACATTTGCAGCTGCTTTCCTGTGGGAGCTATCTTCAATACCACACTTTTTCTCCTCAGCTCCCATTGAATGAAATAGATTTTGTCTGTTAAGGTATACCACTGAGTATGGGAGCTACAAGAAAGCAGGAAGGCAGACCCCAGCTACAGTAGTAAGTAGGTCCCCATGCAGTCTATCAGTCAGCACGGTGTCACATTTGCAGCTGCTTTCCTGTGGGAGCTATCTTCAATACCACACTTTTTCTCCTCAGCTCCCATTGAAAAAAATACATTTTGTCTGTTAAGTTATGCCACTGAGTATGGGAGCTACAAGAAAGCAGGAAGGCAGACCCCAGCTACAGTAGTAAGTAGGTCCCCATGCAGTCTATCAGCCAGCACAGTGTCACATTTGCAGCTGCTTTCCTGTGGGAGCTATCTTCAATACCACACTTTTTCTGTTCAGCTCCCATTGAATGAAATACATTTTGTCTGTTAAGGTATACCACTGAGTATGGGAGCTACAAGAAAGCAGGAAGGCAGACCCCAGCTACAGTAGTCAGTAGGTCCCCATGAAGTCTATCAGCCAGCACGGTGTCACATTTGCAGCTGCTTTCCTGTGGGAGCTATCTTCAATACCACACTTTTTCTCCTCAGCTCCCATTGAAAAAAATACATTTTGTCTGTTAAGTTATGCCACTGAGTATGGGAGCTACAAGAAAGCAGGAAGGCAGACCCCAGCTACAGTAGTAAGTAGGTCCCCATGCAGTCTATCAGCCAGCACGGTGTCACATTTGCAGCTGCTGTTCTGTGGGAGCTATCTTCAATACCACACTTTTTCTGTTCAGCTCCCATTGAATGAAATACATTTTGTTTGTTAAGTTATGTCACTGAGTATGGGAGATACAAGAAAGCAGGAAGGCAGACCCCAGCTACAGTAGTAAGTAGGTCTCCATGCAGTCTATCAGCCAGCACACTGTCACATTTGCAGCTGCTTTCCTGTGGGAGCTATCTTCAATACCACAGTTTTTATCCTCAGCTCCCTTTGAAAAAATACATGTGTCTATTAAGGTATACCACTGAGAATGGGACCTACAAGAAAGCAGGACGGCAGACCCCAGCTACAGTAATAAGTAGGTCCCCATGCAGTCTATCAGTCAGCACGGTGTCACATTTGCAGCTGCTTTCCTGTGGGAGCTATCTTCAATACCACACTTTTTCTGTTCAGCTCCCATTGAATGAAATACATTTTGTCTTTTAATTTATACCGCTGAGTATGGGAGCTACAAGAAAGCAGGAAGGCAGACCCTGCCGCGAAGATTTTGGCTCTTGGCCTGAAAAACCCAGGCTTGAAGCCTGAAACCCAGGCACGAAGGCCTGAAACCCAGGCACGAAGGCCTGAAACCCAGGCACGAAGCCTGAAACCCAGGCACGAAGCCTGAAACCCAGGCACAAAGGCCTGAAACCCAGGCACAAAACCTGAAAACCCAGGCACGAAGCCTGAAACCCAGGCACGAAGGCCTGAAACCCAGGCACAAAAGCCTGAAAAACCCAGGCACGAAGCCTACTTCATGCGGCGATCAACCCAGGGTCCGATTCTCAGCTGGGTGGGAAGAAATCAGTCCTACTCAATGTGAGTGATAGCAGAAATCTTCTTCTTCATTGAGAGCAGGCTCTAACTTATATACACAGCAGCTTCAAAGCTAGCTCAGCAACAGCAGCTAATAGATTACATTTTTAAGCTCATCCTACTTGCGGTTTCTGCGATAAGCAAGCTCCCTCACATTTTCCCATCTTGTTTTTCCCCCGTAGTTGTTTTCCACCTTGGGCTGTTACCTCATTAGCTGAAAACAGCCCGACCTTGAAGGAAGAGAAAGCGGCCTGCTGTCTACATGACAGAAACTGCTTTAACCATGGCTCTGACTCTGGTCTTGATTGTGCATTAAATTCATATAACTGGAACTCAGATTGCCTTGCCCCATCAGGCCTAACATTATACCCTGGGATCCATGTCCATTCTCCCTTAACCACTCCTCGACAAGACCCCAGCTACAGTAGTAAGTAGGTCCCCATGCAGTCTATCAGCCAGCACGGTGTCACATTTGCAGCTCCGTTCCTGTGGGAGCTATCTTCAATACCACACTTTTTCTGTTCAGCTCCCATTGAATGAAATACATTTTGTCTGTTAAGGTATACCACTGAATATGGGAGCTACAAGAAAGCAGGAAGGCAGACCCCAGCTACAGTAGTAAGTAGGTCCCCATGCAGTCTATCAGCCAGCACGGTGTCACATTTGCAGCTGCTTTCCTGTGGGAGCTATCTTCAATACCACAGTTTTTATCCTCAGCTCCCTTTGACAAAATACATGTGTATGTTATGTTATGCCACTGAGTATGGGAGCTACAAGAAAGCAGGAAGGCAGACCCCAGCTACAGTAGTAAGTAGGTCCCCATGCAGTCTATCAGCCAGCACGGTGTCACATTTGCAGCTCCTTTCCTGTGGGAGCTATCTTCAATACCACTTTTTTCTCCTCAGCTTCCATTGAATAAAATACATTTTGTCTGTTAAATTATACCGCTGAGTATGGGAGCTACAAGAAAACAGGAAGGCAGACCCCAGCTACAGTAGTCAGTAGGTCCCCATGCATTCTATCAGCCAGCACGGTGTCACATTTGCAGCTGCTTTCCTGTGGGAGCTATCTTCAATACCACACTTTTTCTGTTCAGCTCCCATTGAAAAAGTACATTTTGTCTGTTAAGGTATACCGCTGAGTATGGGAGCTACAAGAAAGCAGGAAGGCAGACCCCAGCTACAGTAGTAAGTAGGTCCCCATGCACTCTATCAGCCAGCACGGTGTCACATTTGCAGCTGCTTTCCTGTGGGAGCTATCTTGAATACCACACTTTTTCTGTTCAGCTCCCTTTGAAAAAATACATGTGTATGTTAAGTTATGCCACTCAGTATGGGAGCTTCAAGAAAGCAGGAAGGCAGACCCCAGCTACAGTAGCAAGTAGGTCCCCATGCAGTCTATCAGCCAGCACGGTGTCACATTTGCAGCTGCTTTCCTGTGGGAGCTATCTTCAATACCACAGTTTTTCTCCTCAGCTCCCATTGAAAAAATACATTGTGTCTGTTAAGTTATGCCACTGAGTATGGGAGCTACAAGAAAGCAGGAAGGCAGACCCCAGCTACAGTAGTAAGTAGGTCCCCATGCAGTCTATCAGCCAGCACGGTGTCACATTTGCAGCTGCTTTCCTGTGGGAGCTATCTTCAATACCACACTTTTTCTGTTCAGCTCCCATTCAATAAAATACATGTGTCTGTTAAGTTATACCGCTGAGTATGGCAGCTACAAGAAAGCGGGAAGGCAGACCCTGCCGCGAAGATTTCGGCTCTTGGCCTGAAAAACCCAGGCTTGAAGCCTGAAACCCAGGCACGAAGCCTGAAACCCAGGCACGAAGTCCTGAAACCCAGGCACGAAGCCTGAAACCCAGGCACGAAGGCCTGAAACCCAGGCACGAAGCCCTGAAACCCAGGCACAAAGGCCTGAAACCCAGGCACGAAGTCTGAAACCCAGGCACGAAGCCTGAAACCCAGGCACGAAGGCCGGAAACCCAGGCACGAAGCCTGAAACCCAGGCACGAAGCCTGAAACCCAGGCACAAAGGCCTGAAACCCAGGCACAAAAGCCTGAAAAACCCAGGCACAAAGGCCTGAAACCCAGGCACGAAGGCCTGAAACCCAGGCACAAAAGCCTGAAAAACACAGGCACGAAGGCCTGAAACCCAGGCACAAAAGCCTGAAAAACCCAGGCACGAAGCCTACTTCATGCGGCGATCAACCCAGGGTCTGATTCTCAGCTGGGTGGGAAGAAATCAGTCCTACTCAATGTGAGTGATAGCAGAAATCTTCTTCTTCATTGAGAGCAGGCTCTAACTTATATACACAGCAGCTTCAAAGCTAGCTCAACAACAGCAGCTAATAGATTACATTCTTATGCTCATCCTACTTGCGGTTTCTGCGATAAGCAAGCTCCCTCACATTTTCCCATCTTGTTTTTCCCCCGTAGTTGTTTTCCACCTTCGGCTGTTACCTCGTTAGCTGAAAACAGCCCGACCTTGAAGGAAGAGAAAGCGGCCTGCTGTCTACATGACAGAAACTGCTTTAACCATGGCTCTGACTCTGGTCTTGATTGTGCATTAAATTCATATAACTGGAACTCAGATTGCCTTGCCCCATCAGGCCTAACATTATACCCTGGGATCCATGTCCATTCTCCCTTAACCAGTCCTCGACAAGACCCCAGCTACAGTAGTAAGTAGGTCCCCATGCAGTCTATCAGCCAGCACGGTGTCACATTTGCAGCTGCTTTCCTGTGGGAGCTATCTTCAATACCACACTTTTTTTCCTCAGCTCCCATTGAAAGAATACATTTTGTCTGTTAAGTTATGCCACTGAGTATGGGAGCTACAAGAAAGCAGGAAGGCAGACCCCAGCTACAGTAGTAAGTAGGTCCCCATGCATTCTATCAGCCAGCACAGTGTCACATTTGCAGCTGCTTTCCTGTGGGAGCTATCTTCAATACCACACTTTTTCTGTTCAGCTCCCATTGAATGAAATACATTTTGTCTGTTGAGGTATACCACTGAATATGGGAGCTACAAGAAAGCAGGAAGGCAGACCCCAGCTACAGTAGTAAGTAGGTCCCCATGCATTCTATCACCCAGCACGGTGTCACATTTGCAGCTGCTTTCCTGTGGGAGCTATCTTCAATACCACACTTTTTCTCCTCAGCTCCCATTGAATGAAATAGATTTTGTCTGTTAAGGTATACCACTGAGTATGGGAGCTACAAGAAAGCAGGAAGGCAGACCCCAGCTACAGTAGTAAGTAGGTCCCCATGCAGTCTATCAGTCAGCACGGTGTCACATTTGCAGCTGCTTTCCTGTGGGAGCTATCTTCAATACCACACTTTTTCTCCTCAGCTCCCATTGAAAAAAATACATTTTGTCTGTTAAGTTATGCCACTGAGTATGGGAGCTACAAGAAAGCAGGAAGGCAGACCCCAGCTACAGTAGTAAGTAGGTCCCCATGCAGTCTATCAGCCAGCACAGTGTCACATTTGCAGCTGCTTTCCTGTGGGAGCTATCTTCAATACCACACTTTTTCTGTTCAGCTCCCATTGAATGAAATACATTTTGTCTGTTAAGGTATACCACTGAGTATGGGAGCTACAAGAAAGCAGGAAGGCAGACCCCAGCTACAGTAGTCAGTAGGTCCCCATGAAGTCTATCAGCCAGCACGGTGTCACATTTGCAGCTGCTTTCCTGTGGGAGCTATCTTCAATACCACAGTTTTTATCCTCAGCTCCCTTTGAAAAAATACATGTGTCTATTAAGGTATACCACTGAGAATGGGACCTACAAGAAAGCAGGACGGCAGACCCCAGCTACAGTAATAAGTAGGTCCCCATGCAGTCTATCAGTCAGCACGGTGTCACATTTGCAGCTGCTTTCCTGTGGGAGCTATCTTCAATACCACACTTTTTCTGTTCAGCTCCCATTGAATGAAATACATTTTGTCTTTTAATTTATACCGCTGAGTATGGGAGCTACAAGAAAGCAGGAATGCAGACCCTGCCGCGAAGATTTTGGCTCTTGGCCTGAAAAACCCAGGCTTGAAGCCTGAAACCCAGGCACGAAGGCCTGAAACCCAGGCACGAAGCCCTGAAACCCAGGCACGAAGCCTGAAACCCAGGCACGAAGCCTGAAACCCAGGCACAAAGGCCTGAAACCCAGGCACAAAACCTGAAAACCCAGGCACGAAGCCTGAAACCCAGGCACGAAGGCCTGAAACCCAGGCACAAAAGCCTGAAAAACCCAGGCACGAAGCCTACTTCATGCGGCGATCAACCCAGGGTCCGATTCTCAGCTGGGTGGGAAGAAATCAGTCCTACTCAATGTGAGTGATAGCAGAAATCTTCTTCTTCCTTGAGAGCAGGCTCTAACTTATATACACAGCAGCTTCAAAGCTAGCTCAGCAACAGCAGCTAATAGATTACATTTTTAAGCTCATCCTACTTGCGGTTTCTGCGATAAGCAAGCTCCCTCACATTTTCCCATCTTGTTTTTCCCCCGTAGTTGTTTTCCACCTTGGGCTGTTACCTCATTAGCTGAAAACAGCCCGACCTTGAAGGAAGAGAAAGCGGCCTGCTGTCTACATGACAGAAACTGCTTTAACCATGGCTCTGACTCTGGTCTTGATTGTGCATTAAATTCATATAACTGGAACTCAGATTGCCTTGCCCCATCAGGCCTAACATTATACCCTGGGATCCATGTCCATTCTCCCTTAACCACTCCTCGACAAGACCCCAGCTACAGTAGTAAGTAGGTCCCCATGCAGTCTATCAGCCAGCACGGTGTCACATTTGCAGCTCCGTTCCTGTGGGAGCTATCTTCAATACCACACTTTTTCTGTTCAGCTCCCATTGAATGAAATACATTTTGTCTGTTAAGGTATACCACTGAATATGGGAGCTACAAGAAAGCAGGAAGGCAGACCCCAGCTACAGTAGTAAGTAGGTCCCCATGCAGTCTATCAGCCAGCACGGTGTCACATTTGCAGCTGCTTTCCTGTGGGAGCTATCTTCAATACCACAGTTTTTATCCTCAGCTCCCTTTGACAAAATACATGTGTATGTTATGTTATGCCACTGAGTATGGGAGCTACAAGAAAGCAGGAAGGCAGACCCCAGCTACAGTAGTAAGTAGGTCCCCATGCAGTCTATCAGCCAGCACGGTGTCACATTTGCAGCTCCTTTCCTGTGGGAGCTATCTTCAATACCACTTTTTTCTCCTCAGCTTCCATTGAATAAAATACATTTTGTCTGTTAAATTATACCGCTGAGTATGGGAGCTACAAGAAAACAGGAAGGCAGACCCCAGCTACAGTAGTCAGTAGGTCCCCATGCATTCTATCAGCCAGCACGGTGTCACATTTGCAGCTGCTTTCCTGTGGGAGCTATCTTCAATACCACACTTTTTCTGTTCAGCTCCCATTGAAAAAGTACATTTTGTCTGTTAAGGTATACCGCTGAGTATGGGAGCTACAAGAAAGCAGGAAGGCAGACCCCAGCTACAGTAGTAAGTAGGTCCCCATGCACTCTATCAGCCAGCACGGTGTCACATTTGCAGCTGCTTTCCTGTGGGAGCTATCTTCAATACCACACTTTTTCTGTTCAGCTCCCTTTGAAAAAATACATGTGTATGTTAAGTTATGCCACTCAGTATGGGAGCTTCAAGAAAGCAGGAAGGCAGACCCCAGCTACAGTAGCAAGTAGGTCCCCATGCAGTCTATCAGCCAGCACGGTGTCACATTTGCAGCTGCTTTCCTGTGGGAGCTATCTTCAATACCACAGTTTTTCTCCTCAGCTCCCATTGAAAAAATACATTGTGTCTGTTAAGTTATGCCACTGAGTATGGGAGCTACAAGAAAGCAGGAAGGCAGACCCCAGCTACAGTAGTAAGTAGGTCCCCATGCAGTCTATCAGCCAGCACGGTGTCACATTTGCAGCTGCTTTCCTGTGGGAGCTATCTTCAATACCACACTTTTTCTGTTCAGCTCCCATTCAATAAAATACATGTGTCTGTTAAGTTATACCGCTGAGTATGGCAGCTACAAGAAAGCAGGAAGGCAGACCCTGCCGCGAAGATTTCGGCTCTTGGCCTGAAAAACCCAGGCTTGAAGCCTGAAACCCAGGCACGAAGCCTGAAACCCAGGCACGAAGTCCTGAAACCCAGGCACGAAGCCTGAAACCCAGGCACGAAGGCCTGAAACCCAGGCACGAAGCCCTGAAACCCAGGCACAAAGGCCTGAAACCCAGGCACGAAGTCTGAAACCCAGGCACGAAGCCTGAAACCCAGGCACGAAGGCCGGAAACCCAGGCACGAAGCCTGAAACCCAGGCACGAAGCCTGAAACCCAGGCACAAAGGCCTGAAACCCAGGCACAAAAGCCTGAAAAACCCAGGCACAAAGGCCTGAAACCCAGGCACGAAGGCCTGAAACCCAGGCACAAAAGCCTGAAAAACACAGGCACGAAGGCCTGAAACCCAGGCACAAAAGCCTGAAAAACCCAGGCACGAAGCCTACTTCATGCGGCGATCAACCCAGGGTCTGATTCTCAGCTGGGTGGGAAGAAATCAGTCCTACTCAATGTGAGTGATAGCAGAAATCTTCTTCTTCATTGAGAGCAGGCTCTAACTTATATACACAGCAGCTTCAAAGCTAGCTCAACAACAGCAGCTAATAGATTACATTCTTATGCTCATCCTACTTGCGGTTTCTGCGATAAGCAAGCTCCCTCACATTTTCCCATCTTGTTTTTCCCCCGTAGTTGTTTTCCACCTTCGGCTGTTACCTCGTTAGCTGAAAACAGCCCGACCTTGAAGGAAGAGAAAGCGGCCTGCTGTCTACATGACAGAAACTGCTTTAACCATGGCTCTGACTCTGGTCTTGATTGTGCATTAAATTCATATAACTGGAACTCAGATTGCCTTGCCCCATCAGGCCTAACATTATACCCTGGGATCCATGTCCATTCTCCCTTAACCAGTCCTCGACAAGACCCCAGCTACAGTAGTAAGTAGGTCCCCATGCAGTCTATCAGCCAGCACGGTGTCACATTTGCAGCTGCTTTCCTGTGGGAGCTATCTTCAATACCACACTTTTTTTCCTCAGCTCCCATTGAAAGAATACATTTTGTCTGTTAAGTTATGCCACTGAGTATGGGAGCTACAAGAAAGCAGGAAGGCAGACCCCAGCTACAGTAGTAAGTAGGTCCCCATGCATTCTATCAGCCAGCACAGTGTCACATTTGCAGCTGCTTTCCTGTGGGAGCTATCTTCAATACCACACTTTTTCTGTTCAGCTCCCATTGAATGAAATACATTTTGTCTGTTGAGGTATACCACTGAATATGGGAGCTACAAGAAAGCAGGAAGGCAGACCCCAGCTACAGTAGTAAGTAGGTCCCCATGCATTCTATCACCCAGCACGGTGTCACATTTGCAGCTGCTTTCCTGTGGGAGCTATCTTCAATACCACACTTTTTCTCCTCAGCTCCCATTGAATGAAATAGATTTTGTCTGTTAAGGTATACCACTGAGTATGGGAGCTACAAGAAAGCAGGAAGGCAGACCCCAGCTACAGTAGTAAGTAGGTCCCCATGCAGTCTATCAGTCAGCACGGTGTCACATTTGCAGCTGCTTTCCTGTGGGAGCTATCTTCAATACCACACTTTTTCTCCTCAGCTCCCATTGAAAAAAATACATTTTGTCTGTTAAGTTATGCCACTGAGTATGGGAGCTACAAGAAAGCAGGAAGGCAGACCCCAGCTACAGTAGTAAGTAGGTCCCCATGCAGTCTATCAGCCAGCACAGTGTCACATTTGCAGCTGCTTTCCTGTGGGAGCTATCTTCAATACCACACTTTTTCTGTTCAGCTCCCATTGAATGAAATACATTTTGTCTGTTAAGGTATACCACTGAGTATGGGAGCTACAAGAAAGCAGGAAGGCAGACCCCAGCTACAGTAGTCAGTAGGTCCCCATGAAGTCTATCAGCCAGCACGGTGTCACATTTGCAGCTGCTTTCCTGTGGGAGCTATCTTCAATACCACAGTTTTTATCCTCAGCTCCCTTTGAAAAAATACATGTGTCTATTAAGGTATACCACTGAGAATGGGACCTACAAGAAAGCAGGACGGCAGACCCCAGCTACAGTAATAAGTAGGTCCCCATGCAGTCTATCAGTCAGCACGGTGTCACATTTGCAGCTGCTTTCCTGTGGGAGCTATCTTCAATACCACACTTTTTCTGTTCAGCTCCCATTGAATGAAATACATTTTGTCTTTTAATTTATACCGCTGAGTATGGGAGCTACAAGAAAGCAGGAATGCAGACCCTGCCGCGAAGATTTTGGCTCTTGGCCTGAAAAACCCAGGCTTGAAGCCTGAAACCCAGGCACGAAGGCCTGAAACCCAGGCACGAAGCCCTGAAACCCAGGCACGAAGCCTGAAACCCAGGCACGAAGCCTGAAACCCAGGCACAAAGGCCTGAAACCCAGGCACAAAACCTGAAAACCCAGGCACGAAGCCTGAAACCCAGGCACGAAGGCCTGAAACCCAGGCACAAAAGCCTGAAAAACCCAGGCACGAAGCCTACTTCATGCGGCGATCAACCCAGGGTCCGATTCTCAGCTGGGTGGGAAGAAATCAGTCCTACTCAATGTGAGTGATAGCAGAAATCTTCTTCTTCCTTGAGAGCAGGCTCTAACTTATATACACAGCAGCTTCAAAGCTAGCTCAGCAACAGCAGCTAATAGATTACATTTTTAAGCTCATCCTACTTGCGGTTTCTGCGATAAGCAAGCTCCCTCACATTTTCCCATCTTGTTTTTCCCCCGTAGTTGTTTTCCACCTTGGGCTGTTACCTCATTAGCTGAAAACAGCCCGACCTTGAAGGAAGAGAAAGCGGCCTGCTGTCTACATGACAGAAACTGCTTTAACCATGGCTCTGACTCTGGTCTTGATTGTGCATTAAATTCATATAACTGGAACTCAGATTGCCTTGCCCCATCAGGCCTAACATTATACCCTGGGATCCATGTCCATTCTCCCTTAACCACTCCTCGACAAGACCCCAGCTACAGTAGTAAGTAGGTCCCCATGCAGTCTATCAGCCAGCACGGTGTCACATTTGCAGCTCCGTTCCTGTGGGAGCTATCTTCAATACCACACTTTTTCTGTTCAGCTCCCATTGAATGAAATACATTTTGTCTGTTAAGGTATACCACTGAATATGGGAGCTACAAGAAAGCAGGAAGGCAGACCCCAGCTACAGTAGTAAGTAGGTCCCCATGCAGTCTATCAGCCAGCACGGTGTCACATTTGCAGCTGCTTTCCTGTGGGAGCTATCTTCAATACCACAGTTTTTATCCTCAGCTCCCTTTGACAAAATACATGTGTATGTTATGTTATGCCACTGAGTATGGGAGCTACAAGAAAGCAGGAAGGCAGACCCCAGCTACAGTAGTAAGTAGGTCCCCATGCAGTCTATCAGCCAGCACGGTGTCACATTTGCAGCTCCTTTCCTGTGGGAGCTATCTTCAATACCACTTTTTTCTCCTCAGCTTCCATTGAATAAAATACATTTTGTCTGTTAAATTATACCGCTGAGTATGGGAGCTACAAGAAAACAGGAAGGCAGACCCCAGCTACAGTAGTCAGTAGGTCCCCATGCATTCTATCAGCCAGCACGGTGTCACATTTGCAGCTGCTTTCCTGTGGGAGCTATCTTCAATACCACACTTTTTCTGTTCAGCTCCCATTGAAAAAGTACATTTTGTCTGTTAAGGTATACCGCTGAGTATGGGAGCTACAAGAAAGCAGGAAGGCAGACCCCAGCTACAGTAGTAAGTAGGTCCCCATGCACTCTATCAGCCAGCACGGTGTCACATTTGCAGCTGCTTTCCTGTGGGAGCTATCTTGAATACCACACTTTTTCTGTTCAGCTCCCTTTGAAAAAATACATGTGTATGTTAAGTTATGCCACTCAGTATGGGAGCTTCAAGAAAGCAGGAAGGCAGACCCCAGCTACAGTAGCAAGTAGGTCCCCATGCAGTCTATCAGCCAGCACGGTGTCACATTTGCAGCTGCTTTCCTGTGGGAGCTATCTTCAATACCACAGTTTTTCTCCTCAGCTCCCATTGAAAAAATACATTGTGTCTGTTAAGTTATGCCACTGAGTATGGGAGCTACAAGAAAGCAGGAAGGCAGACCCCAGCTACAGTAGTAAGTAGGTCCCCATGCAGTCTATCAGCCAGCACGGTGTCACATTTGCAGCTGCTTTCCTGTGGGAGCTATCTTCAATACCACACTTTTTCTGTTCAGCTCCCATTCAATAAAATACATGTGTCTGTTAAGTTATACCGCTGAGTATGGCAGCTACAAGAAAGCAGGAAGGCAGACCCTGCCGCGAAGATTTCGGCTCTTGGCCTGAAAAACCCAGGCTTGAAGCCTGAAACCCAGGCACGAAGCCTGAAACCCAGGCACGAAGTCCTGAAACCCAGGCACGAAGCCTGAAACCCAGGCACGAAGGCCTGAAACCCAGGCACGAAGCCCTGAAACCCAGGCACAAAGGCCTGAAACCCAGGCACGAAGTCTGAAACCCAGGCACGAAGCCTGAAACCCAGGCACGAAGGCCGGAAACCCAGGCACGAAGCCTGAAACCCAGGCACGAAGCCTGAAACCCAGGCACAAAGGCCTGAAACCCAGGCACAAAAGCCTGAAAAACCCAGGCACAAAGGCCTGAAACCCAGGCACGAAGGCCTGAAACCCAGGCACAAAAGCCTGAAAAACACAGGCACGAAGGCCTGAAACCCAGGCACAAAAGCCTGAAAAACCCAGGCACGAAGCCTACTTCATGCGGCGATCAACCCAGGGTCTGATTCTCAGCTGGGTGGGAAGAAATCAGTCCTACTCAATGTGAGTGATAGCAGAAATCTTCTTCTTCATTGAGAGCAGGCTCTAACTTATATACACAGCAGCTTCAAAGCTAGCTCAACAACAGCAGCTAATAGATTACATTCTTATGCTCATCCTACTTGCGGTTTCTGCGATAAGCAAGCTCCCTCACATTTTCCCATCTTGTTTTTCCCCCGTAGTTGTTTTCCACCTTCGGCTGTTACCTCGTTAGCTGAAAACAGCCCGACCTTGAAGGAAGAGAAAGCGGCCTGCTGTCTACATGACAGAAACTGCTTTAACCATGGCTCTGACTCTGGTCTTGATTGTGCATTAAATTCATATAACTGGAACTCAGATTGCCTTGCCCCATCAGGCCTAACATTATACCCTGGGATCCATGTCCATTCTCCCTTAACCAGTCCTCGACAAGACCCCAGCTACAGTAGTAAGTAGGTCCCCATGCAGTCTATCAGCCAGCACGGTGTCACATTTGCAGCTGCTTTCCTGTGGGAGCTATCTTCAATACCACACTTTTTTTCCTCAGCTCCCATTGAAAGAATACATTTTGTCTGTTAAGTTATGCCACTGAGTATGGGAGCTACAAGAAAGCAGGAAGGCAGACCCCAGCTACAGTAGTAAGTAGGTCCCCATGCATTCTATCAGCCAGCACAGTGTCACATTTGCAGCTGCTTTCCTGTGGGAGCTATCTTCAATACCACACTTTTTCTGTTCAGCTCCCATTGAATGAAATACATTTTGTCTGTTGAGGTATACCACTGAATATGGGAGCTACAAGAAAGCAGGAAGGCAGACCCCAGCTACAGTAGTAAGTAGGTCCCCATGCATTCTATCACCCAGCACGGTGTCACATTTGCAGCTGCTTTCCTGTGGGAGCTATCTTCAATACCACACTTTTTCTCCTCAGCTCCCATTGAATGAAATAGATTTTGTCTGTTAAGGTATACCACTGAGTATGGGAGCTACAAGAAAGCAGGAAGGCAGACCCCAGCTACAGTAGTAAGTAGGTCCCCATGCAGTCTATCAGTCAGCACGGTGTCACATTTGCAGCTGCTTTCCTGTGGGAGCTATCTTCAATACCACACTTTTTCTCCTCAGCTCCCATTGAAAAAAATACATTTTGTCTGTTAAGTTATGCCACTGAGTATGGGAGCTACAAGAAAGCAGGAAGGCAGACCCCAGCTACAGTAGTAAGTAGGTCCCCATGCAGTCTATCAGCCAGCACAGTGTCACATTTGCAGCTGCTTTCCTGTGGGAGCTATCTTCAATACCACACTTTTTCTGTTCAGCTCCCATTGAATGAAATACATTTTGTCTGTTAAGGTATACCACTGAGTATGGGAGCTACAAGAAAGCAGGAAGGCAGACCCCAGCTACAGTAGTCAGTAGGTCCCCATGAAGTCTATCAGCCAGCACGGTGTCACATTTGCAGCTGCTTTCCTGTGGGAGCTATCTTCAATACCACACTTTTTCTCCTCAGCTCCCATTGAAAAAAATACATTTTGTCTGTTAAGTTATGCCACTGAGTATGGGAGCTACAAGAAAGCAGGAAGGCAGACCCCAGCTACAGTAGTAAGTAGGTCTCCATGCAGTCTATCAGCCAGCACACTGTCACATTTGCAGCTGCTTTCCTGTGGGAGCTATCTTCAATACCACAGTTTTTATCCTCAGCTCCCTTTGAAAAAATACATGTGTCTATTAAGGTATACCACTGAGAATGGGACCTACAAGAAAGCAGGACGGCAGACCCCAGCTACAGTAATAAGTAGGTCCCCATGCAGTCTATCAGTCAGCACGGTGTCACATTTGCAGCTGCTTTCCTGTGGGAGCTATCTTCAATACCACACTTTTTCTGTTCAGCTCCCATTGAATGAAATACATTTTGTCTTTTAATTTATACCGCTGAGTATGGGAGCTACAAGAAAGCAGGAAGGCAGACCCTGCCGCGAAGATTTTGGCTCTTGGCCTGAAAAACCCAGGCTTGAAGCCTGAAACCCAGGCACGAAGGCCTGAAACCCAGGCACGAAGCCTGAAACCCAGGCACGAAGCCTGAAACCCAGGCACAAAGGCCTGAAACCCAGGCACAAAACCTGAAAACCCAGGCACGAAGCCTGAAACCCAGGCACGAAGGCCTGAAACCCAGGCACAAAAGCCTGAAAAACCCAGGCACGAAGCCTACTTCATGCGGCGATCAACCCAGGGTCCGATTCTCAGCTGGGTGGGAAGAAATCAGTCCTACTCAATGTGAGTGATAGCAGAAATCTTCTTCTTCATTGAGAGCAGGCTCTAACTTATATACACAGCAGCTTCAAAGCTAGCTCAGCAACAGCAGCTAATAGATTACATTTTTAAGCTCATCCTACTTGCGGTTTCTGCGATAAGCAAGCTCCCTCACATTTTCCCATCTTGTTTTTCCCCCGTAGTTGTTTTCCACCTTGGGCTGTTACCTCATTAGCTGAAAACAGCCCGACCTTGAAGGAAGAGAAAGCGGCCTGCTGTCTACATGACAGAAACTGCTTTAACCATGGCTCTGACTCTGGTCTTGATTGTGCATTAAATTCATATAACTGGAACTCAGATTGCCTTGCCCCATCAGGCCTAACATTATACCCTGGGATCCATGTCCATTCTCCCTTAACCACTCCTCGACAAGACCCCAGCTACAGTAGTAAGTAGGTCCCCATGCAGTCTATCAGCCAGCACGGTGTCACATTTGCAGCTCCGTTCCTGTGGGAGCTATCTTCAATACCACACTTTTTCTGTTCAGCTCCCATTGAATGAAATACATTTTGTCTGTTAAATTATACCGCTGAGTATGGGAGCTACAAGAAAACAGGAAGGCAGACCCCAGCTACAGTAGTCAGTAGGTCCCCATGCATTCTATCAGCCAGCACGGTGTCACATTTGCAGCTGCTTTCCTGTGGGAGCTATCTTCAATACCACACTTTTTCTGTTCAGCTCCCATTGAAAAAGTACATTTTGTCTGTTAAGGTATACCGCTGAGTATGGGAGCTACAAGCAAGCAGGAAGGCAGACCCCAGCTACAGTAGTAAGTAGGTCCCCATGCACTCTATCAGCCAGCACGGTGTCACATTTGCAGCTGCTTTCCTGTGGGAGCTATCTTGAATACCACAGTTTTTCTCCTCAGCTCCCTTTGAAAAAATACATGTGTATGTTAAGTTATGCCACTCAGTATGGGAGCTTCAAGAAAGCAGGAAGGCAGACCCCAGCTACAGTAGCAAGTAGGTCCCCATGCAGTCTATCAGCCAGCACGGTGTCACATTTGCAGCTGCTTTCCTGTGGGAGCTATCTTCAATACCACAGTTTTTCTCCTCAGCTCCCATTGAAAAAATACATTGTGTCTGTTAAGTTATGCCACTGAGTATGGGAGCTACAAGAAAGCAGGAAGGCAGACCCCAGCTACAGTAGTAAGTAGGTCCCCATGCAGTCTATCAGCCAGCACGGTGTCACATTTGCAGCTGCTTTCCTGTGGGAGCTATCTTCAATACCACACTTTTTCTGTTCAGCTCCCATTCAATAAAATACATGTGTCTGTTAAGTTATACCGCTGAGTATGGCAGCTACAAGAAAGCGGGAAGGCAGACCCTGCCGCGAAGATTTCGGCTCTTGGCCTGAAAAACCCAGGCTTGAAGCCTGAAACCCAGGCACGAAGCCTGAAACCCAGGCACGAAGTCCTGAAACCCAGGCACGAAGCCTGAAACCCAGGCACGAAGGCCTGAAACCCAGGCACGAAGCCCTGAAACCCAGGCACAAAGGCCTGAAACCCAGGCACGAAGTCTGAAACCCAGGCACGAAGCCTGAAACCCAGGCACGAAGGCCGGAAACCCAGGCACGAAGCCTGAAACCCAGGCACGAAGCCTGAAACCCAGGCACAAAGGCCTGAAACCCAGGCACAAAAGCCTGAAAAACCCAGGCACAAAGACCTGAAACCCAGGCACGAAGGCCTGAAACCCAGGCACAAAAGCCTGAAAAACACAGGCACGAAGGCCTGAAACCCAGGCACAAAAGCCTGAAAAACCCAGGCACGAAGCCTACTTCATGCGGCGATCAACCCAGGGTCTGATTCTCAGCTGGGTGGGAAGAAATCAGTCCTACTCAATGTGAGTGATAGCAGAAATCTTCTTCTTCATTGAGAGCAGGCTCTAACTTATATACACAGCAGCTTCAAAGCTAGCTCAACAACAGCAGCTAATAGATTACATTCTTATGCTCATCCTACTTGCGGTTTCTGCGATAAGCAAGCTCCCTCACATTTTCCCATCTTGTTTTTCCCCCGTAGTTGTTTTCCACCTTCGGCTGTTACCTCGTTAGCTGAAAACAGCCCGACCTTGAAGGAAGAGAAAGCGGCCTGCTGTCTACATGACAGAAACTGCTTTAACCATGGCTCTGACTCTGGTCTTGATTGTGCATTAAATTCATATAACTGGAACTCAGATTGCCTTGCCCCATCAGGCCTAACATTATACCCTGGGATCCATGTCCATTCTCCCTTAACCAGTCCTCGACAAGACCCCAGCTACAGTAGTAAGTAGGTCCCCATGCAGTCTATCAGCCAGCACGGTGTCACATTTGCAGCTGCTTTCCTGTGGGAGCTATCTTCAATACCACACTTTTTTTCCTCAGCTCCCATTGAAAGAATACATTTTGTCTGTTAAGTTATGCCACTGAGTATGGGAGCTACAAGAAAGCAGGAAGGCAGACCCCAGCTACAGTAGTAAGTAGGTCCCCATGCATTCTATCAGCCAGCACAGTGTCACATTTGCAGCTGCTTTCCTGTGGGAGCTATCTTCAATACCACACTTTTTCTGTTAAGCTCCCATTGAATGAAATACATTTTGTCTGTTGAGGTATACCACTGAATATGGGAGCTACAAGAAAGCAGGAAGGCAGACCCCAGCTACAGTAGTAAGTAGGTCCCCATGCATTCTATCACCCAGCACGGTGTCACATTTGCAGCTGCTTTCCTGTGGGAGCTATCTTCAATACCACACTTTTTTTCCTCAGCTCCCATTGAAAAAATACATGTGTCTGTTAAGGTATACCACTGAATATGGGAGCTATAAGAAAGCAGGAAGGCAGACCCCAGCTACAGTAGTAAGTAGGTCCCCATGCAGTCTATCAGCCAGCACAGTGTCACATTTGCAGCTGCTTTCCTGTGGGAGCTATCTTCAATACCACACTTTTTCTCCTCAGCTCCCATTGAGTAAAATACATTTTGTCTGTTAAGGTATACCACTGAATATGGGAGCTACAAGAAAGCAGGAAGGCAGACCGCAGCTACAGTAGTAAGTAGGTCCCCATGCAGTCTATCAGCCAGCACGGTGTCACATTTGCAGCTGCTTTCCTGTGGGAGCTATCTTCAATACCACACTTTTTCTGTTCAGCTCCCATTGAAAAAAACACATTTTGTCTGTTAAGTTATGCCACTGAGTATGGGAGCTACAAGAAAGCAGGAAGGCAGACCCCAGCTACAGTAGTAAGTAGGTCCCCATGCATTCTATCAGCCAGCACAGTGTCACATTTGCAGCTGCTTTCCTGTGGGAGCTATCTTCAATACCACACTTTTTATCCTCAGCTCCCATTGAATGAAATACATTTTGTCTGTTAAGGTATACCACTGAGTATGGGAGCTACAAGAAAGCAGGAAGGCAGACCCCAGCTACAGTAGTAAGTAGGTCCCCATGCAGTCTATCAGCCAGCACGGTGTCACATTTGCAGCTGCTTTCCTGTGGGAGCTATCTTCAATACCACACTTTTTCTGTTCAGCTCCCATTGAAAAAAATACATTTTGTCTGTTAAGTTATACCGCTGAGTATGGGAGCTACAAGAAAGCAGGAAGGCAGACCCCAGCTACAGTAGTAAGTAGGTCCCCATGCAGTCTATCAGCCAGCA
Source organism: Colius striatus (assembly GCF_028858725.1). NCBI lineage: Eukaryota > Metazoa > Chordata > Aves > Coliiformes > Coliidae > Colius > Colius striatus. The sequence continues at coordinate 1,466,822 of NW_026908528.1, forward strand.
CGGTGTCACATTTGCAGCTCCTTTCCTGTGGGAGCTATCTTCAATACCACACTTTTTCTGTTCAGCTCCCATTGAATAAAATACATGTGTCTGTTAAGGTATACCACTGAATATGGGAGCTACAAGAAAGCAGGAAGGCAGACCCCAGCTACAGTAGTAAGTAGGTCCCCATGCAGTCTATCAGCCAGCACAGTGTCACATTTGCAGCTGCTTTCCTGTGGGAGCTATCTTCAATACCACACTTTTTCTCCTCAGCTCCCATTGAGTAAAATACATTTTGTCTGTTAAGGTATACCACTGAATATGGGAGCTACAAGAAAGCAGGAAGGCAGACCCCAGCTACAGTAGTAAGTAGGTCCCCATGCAGTCTATCAGCCAGCACGGTGTCACATTTGCAGCTGCTTTCCTGTGGGAGCTATCTTCAATACCACACTTTTTCTGTTCAGCTCCCATTGAAAAAAATACATTTTGTCTGTTAAGTTATGCCACTGAGTATGGGAGCTACAAGAAAGCAGGAAGGCAGACCCCAGCTACAGTAGTAAGTAGGTCCCCATGCATTCTATCAGCCAGCACAGTGTCACATTTGCAGCTGCTTTCCTGTGGGAGCTATCTTCAATACCACACTTTTTCTGTTCAGCTCCCATTGAATGAAATACATTTTGTCTGTTAAGGTATACCACTGAGTATGGGAGCTACAAGAAAGCAGGAAGGCAGACCCCAGCTACAGTAGTAAGTAGGTCCCCATGCAGTCTATCAGCCAGCACGGTGTCACATTTGCAGCTGCTTTCCTGTGGGAGCTATCTTCAATACCACACTTTTTCTGTTCAGCTCCCATTGAAAAAAATACATTTTGTCTGTTAAGGTATACCGCTGAGTATGGGAGCTACAAGAAAGCAGGAAGGCAGACCCCAGCTACAGTAGTAAGTAGGTCCCCATGCAGTCTATCAGCCAGCACGGTGTCACATTTGCAGCTCCTTTCCTGTGGGAGCTATCTTCAATACCACACTTTTTCTGTTCAGCTCCCATTGAATAAAATACATGTGTCTGTTAAGGTATACCACTGAATATGGGAGCTACAAGAAAGCAGGAAGGCAGACCCCAGCTACAGTAGTAAGTAGGTCCCCATGCAGTCTATCAGCCAGCACGGTGTCACATTTGCACCTGCTTTCCTGTGGGAGCTATCTTCAATACCACACTTTTTCTGTTCAGCTCCCATTGAATAAAATACATTTTGTCTGTTTAATTATACCGCTGAGTATGGGAGCTACAAGAAAGCAGGAAGGCAGACCCCAGCTACAGTAGTAAGTAGGTCCCCATGCAGTCTATCAGCCAGCACGGTGTCACATTTGCAGCTGCTTTCCTGTGGGAGCTATCTTCAATACCACACTTTTTCTGTTCAGCTCCCATTCAATAAAATACATGTGTCTTTTAAGGTATACCGCTGAGTATGGGAGCTACAAGAAAGCAGGAAGGCAGACCCCAGCTACAGTAGTAAGTAGGTCCCCATGCATTCAATCAGCCAGCAGAGTGTCACATTTGCAGCTGCTTTCCTGTGGGAGCTATCTTCAATACCACACTTTTTCTCCTCAGCTCCCATTGAATGAAATAGATTTTGTCTGTTAAGGTATACCACTGAGTATGGGAGCTACAAGAAAGCAGGAAGGCAGACCCCAGCTACAGTAGTAAGTAGGTCCCCATGCAGTCTATCAGCCAGCACGGTGTCACATTTGCAGCTGCTTTCCTGTGGGAGCTATCTTCAATACCACACTTTTTCTGTTCAGCTCCCATTGAATAAAATACATTTTGTCTGTTTAATTATACCGCTGAGTATGGGAGCTACAAGAAAGCAGGAAGGCAGACCCCAGCTACAGTAGTAAGTAGGTCCCCATGCAGTCTATCAGCCAGCACGGTGTCACATTTGCAGCTGCTTTCCTGTGGGAGCTATCTTCAATACCACACTTTTTCTCCTCAGCTCCCATTCAATAAAATACATGTGTCTTTTAAGGTATACCGCTGAGTATGGGAGCTACAAGAAAGCAGGAAGGCAGACCCCAGCTACAGTAGTAAGTAGGTCCCCATGCATTCAATCAGCCAGCAGAGTGTCACATTTGCAGCTGCTTTCCTGTGGGAGCTATCTTCAATACCACACTTTTTCTGTTCAGCTCCCATTGAATGAAATAGATTTTGTCTGTTAAGGTATACCACTGAGTATGGGAGCTACAAGAAAGCAGGAAGGCAGACCCCAGCTACAGTAGTAAGTAGGTCCCCATGCAGTCTATCAGTCAGCACGGTGTCACATTTGCAGCTGCTTTCCTGTGGGAGCTATCTTCAATACCACACTTTTTCTCCTCAGCTCCCATTGAAAAAAATACATTTTGTCTGTTAAGTTATGCCACTGAGTATGGGAGCTACAAGAAAGCAGGAAGGCAGACCCCAGCTACAGTAGTAAGTAGGTCTCCATGCAGTCTATCAGCCAGCACAGTGTCACATTTGCAGCTGCTTTCCTGTGGGAGCTATCTTCAATACAACACTTTTTCTCCTCAGCTCCCATTGAAAAAAGACAAGTGTCTTTTAAGGTATACCACTGAGTATGGGAGCTACAAGAAAGCAGGAAGGCAGACCCTGCCGCGAAGTTTTTGGCTCTTGGCCTGAAAAACCCAGGCTTGAAGCCTGAAACCCAGGCACGAAGTCTGAAACCCAGGCACGAAGGTCTGAAACCCAGGCACGAAGGTCTGAAACCCAGGCACGAAGCCTGAAACCCAGGCACGAAGGCCGGAAACCCAGGCACAAAAGCCTGAAAAACCCAGGCACAAAGGCCTGAAAAACCCAGGCACGAAGGCCTGAAACCCAGGCACAAAAGCCTGAAAAACCCAGGCACGAAGCCTACTTCATGCGGCGATCAACCCAGGGTCCGATTCTCAGCTGGGTGGGAAGAAATCAGTCCTACTCAATGTGAGTGATAGCAGAAATCTTCTTCTTCATTGAGAGCAGGCTCTAACTTATACACACAGCAGCTTCAAAGCTAGCTCAGCAACAGCAGCTAATAGATTACATTCTTAAGCTCATCCTACTTGCGGTTTCTGCGATAAGGAAGCTCCCTCACATTTTCCCATCTTGTTTTTCCCCCGTAGTTGTTTTCCACCTTGGGCTGTTACCTCGTTAGCTGAAAACAGCCCGACCTTGAAGGAAGAGAAAGCGGCCTGCTGTCTACATGACAGAAACTGCTTTAACCATGGCTCTGACTCTGGTCTTGATTGTGCATTAAATTCATATAACTGGAACTCAGATTGCCTTGCCCCATCAGGCCTAACATTATACCCTGGGATCCATGTCCATTCTCCCTTCACCACTCCTCGACAAGACCCCAGCTACAGTAGTAAGTAGGTCCCCATGCAGTCTATCAGCCAGCACGGTGTCACATTTGCAGCTGCTTTCCTGTGGGAGCTATCTTCAATACCACAGTTTTTATCCTCAGCTCCCTTTGATAAAATACATGCGTATGTTAACTTATGCCACTCAGTATGGGAGCTACAAGAAAGCAGGAAGGCAGACCCCAGCTACATTAGCAAGTAGGTCCCCATGCAGTCTATCAGCCAGCACGGTGTCACATTTGCAACTGCTTTCCTGTGGGAGCTATCTTCAATACCACACTTTTTCTCCTCAGCTTCCATTGAATAAAATACATTTTGTCTGTTAAATTATACCGCTGAGTATGGGAGCTACAAGAAAGCAGGAAGGCAGACCCCAGCTACAGTAGTAAGTAGGTCTCCATGCAGTCTATCAGCCAGCACGGTGTCACATTTGCAGTTGCTTTCCTGTGGGAGCTATCTTCAATACCACAGTTTTTATCCTCAGCTCCCATTGAAAAAATACATGTGTATGTTAAGTTATGCCACTGAGTATGGGAGCTACAAGAAAGCAGGAAGGCAGACCCTGCCGCGAAGTTTTCGGCTCTTGGCCTGAAAAACCCAGGCTTGAAGCCTGAAACCCAGGCACGAAGGCCTGAAACCCAGGCACGAAGACTGAAACCCAGGCACGAAGGCCTGAAACCCAGGCACGAAGCCCTTGAAACCCAGGTACGAAGCCTGAAACATAGGCACAAAGGCCTGAAACCCAGGCACGAAGCCTGAAACCCAGGCACGAAGGCCTGAAACCCAGGCACGAAGCCCTTGAAACCCAGGTACGAAGCCTGAAACATAGGCACGAAGTCTGAAACCCAGGCACGAAGCCCTTGAAACCCAGGTACGAAGCCTGAAACATAGGCACGAAGTCTGAAACCCAGGCACGAAGGCTGGAAACCCAGGCACGAAGGCCTAAAAGCCAGGCACGAAGGCCTGAAACCCAGGCACAAAAGCCTGAAAAACCCAGGCACAAAGGCCTGAAAAACCCAGGCACGAAAACCTGAAACCCAGGCACAAAAGCCTGAAATACCCAGGCACGAAGCCTACTTCGTGCGGCGATCAGCCCAGGGTCCGATTCTCAGCTGGGTGGGAAGAAATCAGTCCTACTCAATGTGAGTGATAGCAGAAATCTTCTTCTTCATTGAGAGCAGGCTCTAACTTATATACACAGCAGCTTCAAAGCTAGCTCAGCAACAGCAGCTAATAGATTACATTCTTATGCTCATCCTACTTGCGGTTTCTGCGATAAGCAAGCTCCCTCACATTTTCCCATCTTGTTTTTCCCCCGTAGTTGTTTTCCACCTTGGGCTGTTACCTCGTTAGCTGAAAACAGCCCGACCTTGAAGGAAGAGAAAGCGGCCTGCTGTCTACATGACAGAAACTGCTTTAACCATGGCTCTGACTCTGGTCTTGATTGTGCATTAAATTCATATAACTGGAACTCAGATTGCCTTGCCCCATCAGGCCTAACATTATACCCTGGGATCCATGTCCATTCTCCCTTCACCACTCCTCGACAAGACCCCAGCTACAGTAGTAAGTAGGTCCCCATGCAGTCTATCAGCCAGCACGGTGTCACATTTGCAGCTGCTTTCCTGTGGGAGCTATCTTCAATACCACAGTTTTTATCCTCAGCTCCCTTTGATAAAATACATGCGTATGTTAACTTATGCCACTCAGTATGGGAGCTACAAGAAAGCAGGAAGGCAGACCCCAGCTACATTAGCAAGTAGGTCCCCATGCAGTCTATCAGCCAGCACGGTGTCACATTTGCAACTGCTTTCCTGTGGGAGCTATCTTCAATACCACACTTTTTCTCCTCAGCTTCCATTGAATAAAATACATTTTGTCTGTTAAATTATACCGCTGAGTATGGGAGCTACAAGAAAGCAGGAAGGCAGACCCCAGCTACAGTAGTAAGTAGGTCTCCATGCAGTCTATCAGCCAGCACGGTGTCACATTTGCAGTTGCTTTCCTGTGGGAGCTATCTTCAATACCACAGTTTTTATCCTCAGCTCCCATTGAAAAAATACATGTGTATGTTAAGTTATGCCACTGAGTATGGGAGCTACAAGAAAGCAGGAAGGCAGACCCTGCCGCGAAGTTTTCGGCTCTTGGCCTGAAAAACCCAGGCTTGAAGCCTGAAACCCAGGCACGAAGGCCTGAAACCCAGGCACGAAGACTGAAACCCAGGCACGAAGGCCTGAAACCCAGGCACGAAGCCCTTGAAACCCAGGTACGAAGCCTGAAACATAGGCACAAAGGCCTGAAACCCAGGCACGAAGCCTGAAACCCAGGCACGAAGGCCTGAAACCCAGGCACGAAGCCCTTGAAACCCAGGTACGAAGCCTGAAACATAGGCACGAAGTCTGAAACCCAGGCACGAAGCCCTTGAAACCCAGGTACGAAGCCTGAAACATAGGCACGAAGTCTGAAACCCAGGCACGAAGGCTGGAAACCCAGGCACGAAGGCCTAAAAGCCAGGCACGAAGGCCTGAAACCCAGGCACAAAAGCCTGAAAAACCCAGGCACAAAGGCCTGAAAAACCCAGGCACGAAAACCTGAAACCCAGGCACAAAAGCCTGAAATACCCAGGCACGAAGCCTACTTCGTGCGGCGATCAGCCCAGGGTCCGATTCTCAGCTGGGTGGGAAGAAATCAGTCCTACTCAATGTGAGTGATAGCAGAAATCTTCTTCTTCATTGAGAGCAGGCTCTAACTTATATACACAGCAGCTTCAAAGCTAGCTCAGCAACAGCAGCTAATAGATTACATTCTTATGCTCATCCTACTTGCGGTTTCTGCGATAAGCAAGCTCCCTCACATTTTCCCATCTTGTTTTTCCCCCGTAGTTGTTTTCCACCTTGGGCTGTTACCTCGTTAGCTGAAAACAGCCCGACCTTGAAGGAAGAGAAAGCGGCCTGCTGTCTACATGACAGAAACTGCTTTAACCATGGCTCTGACTCTGGTCTTGATTGTGCATTAAATTCATATAACTGGAACTCAGAATGCCTTGCCCCATCGGGCCTAACATTATACCCTGGGATCCATGTCCATTCTCCCTTAACCACTCCTCGACAAGACCCCAGCTACAGTAGTAAGTAGGTCCCCATGCAGTCTATCAGCCAGCACGGTGTCACATTTGCAGCTGCTTTCTTGTGGGAGCTATCTTTGATAACACACTTTTTCTCCTTAGCTCCCATGAAAAAATACATGTGTCTGTTAAGTTATGCCACTGAGTATGGGAGCTACAAGAAAGTAGGAAGGCAGACCCCAGCTATAATAGTAAGTAGGTCCCCATGCAGTCTATCAGCCAGCACGGTGTCACATTTGCAGCTCCTTTCCTGTGGGATCTATCTTCAATACCACACTTTTTCTGTTCAGCTCCCATTGAATTAAAATACATTTTGTCTGTTAAATTATACCGCTGAGTATGGGAGCTATAAGAAAGTAGGAAGGCAGACCCCAGCTATAGTAGTAAGTAGGTCCCCATGCAGTCTATCAGCCAGCACGGTGTCACATTTGCAGCTGCTTTCCTGTGGGAGCTATCTTCAATACCACACTTTTTCTGTTAAGCTCCCATTGAATGAAATACATTTTGTCTGTTGAGGTATACCACTGAATATGGGAGCTACAAGAAAGCAGGAAGGCAGACCCCAGCTACAGTAGTAAGTAGGTCCCCATGCATTCTATCACCCAGCACGGTGTCACATTTGCAGCTGCTTTCCTGTGGGAGCTATCTTCAATACCACACTTTTTTTCCTCAGCTCCCATTGAAAAAATACATGTGTCTGTTAAGGTATACCACTGAATATGGGAGCTATAAGAAAGCAGGAAGGCAGACCCCAGCTACAGTAGTAAGTAGGTCCCCATGCAGTCTATCAGCCAGCACAGTGTCACATTTGCAGCTGCTTTCCTGTGGGAGCTATCTTCAATACCACACTTTTTCTCCTCAGCTCCCATTGAGTAAAATACATTTTGTCTGTTAAGGTATACCACTGAATATGGGAGCTACAAGAAAGCAGGAAGGCAGACCGCAGCTACAGTAGTAAGTAGGTCCCCATGCAGTCTATCAGCCAGCACGGTGTCACATTTGCAGCTGCTTTCCTGTGGGAGCTATCTTCAATACCACACTTTTTCTGTTCAGCTCCCATTGAAAAAAACACATTTTGTCTGTTAAGTTATGCCACTGAGTATGGGAGCTACAAGAAAGCAGGAAGGCAGACCCCAGCTACAGTAGTAAGTAGGTCCCCATGCATTCTATCAGCCAGCACAGTGTCACATTTGCAGCTGCTTTCCTGTGGGAGCTATCTTCAATACCACACTTTTTATCCTCAGCTCCCATTGAATGAAATACATTTTGTCTGTTAAGGTATACCACTGAGTATGGGAGCTACAAGAAAGCAGGAAGGCAGACCCCAGCTACAGTAGTAAGTAGGTCCCCATGCAGTCTATCAGCCAGCACGGTGTCACATTTGCAGCTGCTTTCCTGTGGGAGCTATCTTCAATACCACACTTTTTCTGTTCAGCTCCCATTGAAAAAAATACATTTTGTCTGTTAAGTTATACCGCTGAGTATGGGAGCTACAAGAAAGCAGGAAGGCAGACCCCAGCTACAGTAGTAAGTAGGTCCCCATGCAGTCTATCAGCCAGCACGGTGTCACATTTGCAGCTCCTTTCCTGTGGGAGCTATCTTCAATACCACACTTTTTCTGTTCAGCTCCCATTGAATAAAATACATGTGTCTGTTAAGGTATACCACTGAATATGGGAGCTACAAGAAAGCAGGAAGGCAGACCCCAGCTACAGTAGTAAGTAGGTCCCCATGCAGTCTATCAGCCAGCACAGTGTCACATTTGCAGCTGCTTTCCTGTGGGAGCTATCTTCAATACCACACTTTTTCTCCTCAGCTCCCATTGAGTAAAATACATTTTGTCTGTTAAGGTATACCACTGAATATGGGAGCTACAAGAAAGCAGGAAGGCAGACCCCAGCTACAGTAGTAAGTAGGTCCCCATGCAGTCTATCAGCCAGCACGGTGTCACATTTGCAGCTGCTTTCCTGTGGGAGCTATCTTCAATACCACACTTTTTCTGTTCAGCTCCCATTGAAAAAAATACATTTTGTCTGTTAAGTTATGCCACTGAGTATGGGAGCTACAAGAAAGCAGGAAGGCAGACCCCAGCTACAGTAGTAAGTAGGTCCCCATGCATTCTATCAGCCAGCACAGTGTCACATTTGCAGCTGCTTTCCTGTGGGAGCTATCTTCAATACCACACTTTTTCCCCTCAGCTCCCATTGAAAAAAATACATTTTGTCTGTTAAGTTATGCCACTGAGTATGGGAGCTACAAGAAAGCAGGAAGGCAGACCCCAGCTACAGTAGTAAGTAGGTCCCCATGCAGTCTATCAGCCAGCACGGTGTCACATTTGCAGCTGCTTTCCTGTGGGAGCTATCTTCAATACCACACTTTTTCTGTTCAGCTCCCATTGAAAAAAATACATTTTGTCTGTTAAGGTATACCGCTGAGTATGGGAGCTACAAGAAAGCAGGAAGGCAGACCCCAGCTACAGTAGTAAGTAGGTCCCCATGCAGTCTATCAGCCAGCACGGTGTCACATTTGCAGCTCCTTTCCTGTGGGAGCTATCTTCAATACCACACTTTTTCTGTTCAGCTCCCATTGAATAAAATACATGTGTCTGTTAAGGTATACCACTGAATATGGGAGCTACAAGAAAGCAGGAAGGCAGACCCCAGCTACAGTAGTAAGTAGGTCCCCATGCAGTCTATCAGCCAGCACGGTGTCACATTTGCACCTGCTTTCCTGTGGGAGCTATCTTCAATACCACACTTTTTCTGTTCAGCTCCCATTGAATAAAATACATTTTGTCTGTTTAATTATACCGCTGAGTATGGGAGCTACAAGAAAGCAGGAAGGCAGACCCCAGCTACAGTAGTAAGTAGGTCCCCATGCAGTCTATCAGCCAGCACGGTGTCACATTTGCAGCTGCTTTCCTGTGGGAGCTATCTTCAATACCACACTTTTTCTGTTCAGCTCCCATTCAATAAAATACATGTGTCTTTTAAGGTATACCGCTGAGTATGGGAGCTACAAGAAAGCAGGAAGGCAGACCCCAGCTACAGTAGTAAGTAGGTCCCCATGCATTCAATCAGCCAGCAGAGTGTCACATTTGCAGCTGCTTTCCTGTGGGAGCTATCTTCAATACCACACTTTTTCTCCTCAGCTCCCATTGAATGAAATAGATTTTGTCTGTTAAGGTATACCACTGAGTATGGGAGCTACAAGAAAGCAGGAAGGCAGACCCCAGCTACAGTAGTAAGTAGGTCCCCATGAAGTCTATCAGCCAGCACGGTGTCACATTTGCAGCTGCTTTCCTGTGGGAGCTATCTTCAATACCACACTTTTTCTGTTCAGCTCCCATTGAATAAAATACATTTTGTCTGTTTAATTATACCGCTCAGTATGGGAGCTACAAGAAAGCAGGAAGGCAGACCCCAGCTACAGTAGTAAGTAGGTCCCCATGCAGTCTATCAGCCAGCACGGTGTCACATTTGCAGCTGCTTTCCTGTGGGAGCTATCTTCAATACCACACTTTTTCTCCTCAGCTCCCATTCAATAAAATACATGTGTCTTTTAAGGTATACCGCTGAGTATGGGAGCTACAAGAAAGCAGGAAGGCAGACCCCAGCTACAGTAGTAAGTAGGTCCCCATGCATTCAATCAGCCAGCAGAGTGTCACATTTGCAGCTGCTTTCCTGTGGGAGCTATCTTCAATACCACACTTTTTCTGTTCAGCTCCCATTGAATGAAATAGATTTTGTCTGTTAAGGTATACCACTGAGTATGGGAGCTACAAGAAAGCAGGAAGGCAGACCCCAGCTACAGTAGTAAGTAGGTCCCCATGCAGTCTATCAGTCAGCACGGTGTCACATTTGCAGCTGCTTTCCTGTGGGAGCTATCTTCAATACCACACTTTTTCTCCTCAGCTCCCATTGAAAAAAATACATTTTGTCTGTTAAGTTATGCCACTGAGTATGGGAGCTACAAGAAAGCAGGAAGGCAGACCCCAGCTACAGTAGTAAGTAGGTCTCCATGCAGTCTATCAGCCAGCACAGTGTCACATTTGCAGCTGCTTTCCTGTGGGAGCTATCTTCAATACAACACTTTTTCTCCTCAGCTCCCATTGAAAAAAGACAAGTGTCTTTTAAGGTATACCACTGAGTATGGGAGCTACAAGAAAGCAGGAAGGCAGACCCTGCCGCGAAGTTTTTGGCTCTTGGCCTGAAAAACCCAGGCTTGAAGCCTGAAACCCAGGCACGAAGTCTGAAACCCAGGCACGAAGGTCTGAAACCCAGGCACGAAGGTCTGAAACCCAGGCACGAAGCCTGAAACCCAGGCACGAAGGCCGGAAACCCAGGCACAAAAGCCTGAAAAACCCAGGCACAAAGGCCTGAAAAACCCAGGCACGAAGGCCTGAAACCCAGGCACAAAAGCCTGAAAAACCCAGGCACGAAGCCTACTTCATGCGGCGATCAACCCAGGGTCCGATTCTCAGCTGGGTGGGAAGAAATCAGTCCTACTCAATGTGAGTGATAGCAGAAATCTTCTTCTTCATTGAGAGCAGGCTCTAACTTATACACACAGCAGCTTCAAAGCTAGCTCAGCAACAGCAGCTAATAGATTACATTCTTAAGCTCATCCTACTTGCGGTTTCTGCGATAAGGAAGCTCCCTCACATTTTCCCATCTTGTTTTTCCCCCGTAGTTGTTTTCCACCTTGGGCTGTTACCTCGTTAGCTGAAAACAGCCCGACCTTGAAGGAAGAGAAAGCGGCCTGCTGTCTACATGACAGAAACTGCTTTAACCATGGCTCTGACTCTGGTCTTGATTGTGCATTAAATTCATATAACTGGAACTCAGATTGCCTTGCCCCATCAGGCCTAACATTATACCCTGGGATCCATGTCCATTCTCCCTTCACCACTCCTCGACAAGACCCCAGCTACAGTAGTAAGTAGGTCCCCATGCAGTCTATCAGCCAGCACGGTGTCACATTTGCAGCTGCTTTCCTGTGGGAGCTATCTTCAATACCACAGTTTTTATCCTCAGCTCCCTTTGATAAAATACATGCGTATGTTAACTTATGCCACTCAGTATGGGAGCTACAAGAAAGCAGGAAGGCAGACCCCAGCTACATTAGCAAGTAGGTCCCCATGCAGTCTATCAGCCAGCACGGTGTCACATTTGCAACTGCTTTCCTGTGGGAGCTATCTTCAATACCACACTTTTTCTCCTCAGCTTCCATTGAATAAAATACATTTTGTCTGTTAAATTATACCGCTGAGTATGGGAGCTACAAGAAAGCAGGAAGGCAGACCCCAGCTACAGTAGTAAGTAGGTCTCCATGCAGTCTATCAGCCAGCACGGTGTCACATTTGCAGTTGCTTTCCTGTGGGAGCTATCTTCAATACCACAGTTTTTATCCTCAGCTCCCATTGAAAAAATACATGTGTATGTTAAGTTATGCCACTGAGTATGGGAGCTACAAGAAAGCAGGAAGGCAGACCCTGCCGCGAAGTTTTCGGCTCTTGGCCTGAAAAACCCAGGCTTGAAGCCTGAAACCCAGGCACGAAGGCCTGAAACCCAGGCACGAAGACTGAAACCCAGGCACGAAGGCCTGAAACCCAGGCACGAAGCCCTTGAAACCCAGGTACGAAGCCTGAAACATAGGCACAAAGGCCTGAAACCCAGGCACGAAGCCTGAAACCCAGGCACGAAGGCCTGAAACCCAGGCACGAAGCCCTTGAAACCCAGGTACGAAGCCTGAAACATAGGCACGAAGTCTGAAACCCAGGCACGAAGCCCTTGAAACCCAGGTACGAAGCCTGAAACATAGGCACGAAGTCTGAAACCCAGGCACGAAGGCTGGAAACCCAGGCACGAAGGCCTAAAAGCCAGGCACGAAGGCCTGAAACCCAGGCACAAAAGCCTGAAAAACCCAGGCACAAAGGCCTGAAAAACCCAGGCACGAAAACCTGAAACCCAGGCACAAAAGCCTGAAATACCCAGGCACGAAGCCTACTTCGTGCGGCGATCAGCCCAGGGTCCGATTCTCAGCTGGGTGGGAAGAAATCAGTCCTACTCAATGTGAGTGATAGCAGAAATCTTCTTCTTCATTGAGAGCAGGCTCTAACTTATATACACAGCAGCTTCAAAGCTAGCTCAGCAACAGCAGCTAATAGATTACATTCTTATGCTCATCCTACTTGCGGTTTCTGCGATAAGCAAGCTCCCTCACATTTTCCCATCTTGTTTTTCCCCCGTAGTTGTTTTCCACCTTGGGCTGTTACCTCGTTAGCTGAAAACAGCCCGACCTTGAAGGAAGAGAAAGCGGCCTGCTGTCTACATGACAGAAACTGCTTTAACCATGGCTCTGACTCTGGTCTTGATTGTGCATTAAATTCATATAACTGGAACTCAGATTGCCTTGCCCCATCAGGCCTAACATTATACCCTGGGATCCATGTCCATTCTCCCTTCACCACTCCTCGACAAGACCCCAGCTACAGTAGTAAGTAGGTCCCCATGCAGTCTATCAGCCAGCACGGTGTCACATTTGCAGCTGCTTTCCTGTGGGAGCTATCTTCAATACCACAGTTTTTATCCTCAGCTCCCTTTGATAAAATACATGCGTATGTTAACTTATGCCACTCAGTATGGGAGCTACAAGAAAGCAGGAAGGCAGACCCCAGCTACATTAGCAAGTAGGTCCCCATGCAGTCTATCAGCCAGCACGGTGTCACATTTGCAACTGCTTTCCTGTGGGAGCTATCTTCAATACCACACTTTTTCTCCTCAGCTTCCATTGAATAAAATACATTTTGTCTGTTAAATTATACCGCTGAGTATGGGAGCTACAAGAAAGCAGGAAGGCAGACCCCAGCTACAGTAGTAAGTAGGTCTCCATGCAGTCTATCAGCCAGCACGGTGTCACATTTGCAGTTGCTTTCCTGTGGGAGCTATCTTCAATACCACAGTTTTTATCCTCAGCTCCCATTGAAAAAATACATGTGTATGTTAAGTTATGCCACTGAGTATGGGAGCTACAAGAAAGCAGGAAGGCAGACCCTGCCGCGAAGTTTTCGGCTCTTGGCCTGAAAAACCCAGGCTTGAAGCCTGAAACCCAGGCACGAAGGCCTGAAACCCAGGCACGAAGACTGAAACCCAGGCACGAAGGCCTGAAACCCAGGCACGAAGCCCTTGAAACCCAGGTACGAAGCCTGAAACATAGGCACAAAGGCCTGAAACCCAGGCACGAAGCCTGAAACCCAGGCACGAAGGCCTGAAACCCAGGCACGAAGCCCTTGAAACCCAGGTACGAAGCCTGAAACATAGGCACGAAGTCTGAAACCCAGGCACGAAGCCCTTGAAACCCAGGTACGAAGCCTGAAACATAGGCACGAAGTCTGAAACCCAGGCACGAAGGCTGGAAACCCAGGCACGAAGGCCTAAAAGCCAGGCACGAAGGCCTGAAACCCAGGCACAAAAGCCTGAAAAACCCAGGCACAAAGGCCTGAAAAACCCAGGCACGAAAACCTGAAACCCAGGCACAAAAGCCTGAAATACCCAGGCACGAAGCCTACTTCGTGCGGCGATCAGCCCAGGGTCCGATTCTCAGCTGGGTGGGAAGAAATCAGTCCTACTCAATGTGAGTGATAGCAGAAATCTTCTTCTTCATTGAGAGCAGGCTCTAACTTATATACACAGCAGCTTCAAAGCTAGCTCAGCAACAGCAGCTAATAGATTACATTCTTATGCTCATCCTACTTGCGGTTTCTGCGATAAGCAAGCTCCCTCACATTTTCCCATCTTGTTTTTCCCCCGTAGTTGTTTTCCACCTTGGGCTGTTACCTCGTTAGCTGAAAACAGCCCGACCTTGAAGGAAGAGAAAGCGGCCTGCTGTCTACATGACAGAAACTGCTTTAACCATGGCTCTGACTCTGGTCTTGATTGTGCATTAAATTCATATAACTGGAACTCAGAATGCCTTGCCCCATCGGGCCTAACATTATACCCTGGGATCCATGTCCATTCTCCCTTAACCACTCCTCGACAAGACCCCAGCTACAGTAGTAAGTAGGTCCCCATGCAGTCTATCAGCCAGCACGGTGTCACATTTGCAGCTGCTTTCTTGTGGGAGCTATCTTTGATAACACACTTTTTCTCCTTAGCTCCCATGAAAAAATACATGTGTCTGTTAAGTTATGCCACTGAGTATGGGAGCTACAAGAAAGTAGGAAGGCAGACCCCAGCTATAATAGTAAGTAGGTCCCCATGCAGTCTATCAGCCAGCACGGTGTCACATTTGCAGCTCCTTTCCTGTGGGATCTATCTTCAATACCACACTTTTTCTGTTCAGCTCCCATTGAATTAAAATACATTTTGTCTGTTAAATTATACCGCTGAGTATGGGAGCTATAAGAAAGTAGGAAGGCAGACCCCAGCTATAGTAGTAAGTAGGTCCCCATGCAGTCTATCAGCCAGCACGGTGTCACATTTGCAGCTGCTTTCCTGTGGGAGCTATCTTCAATACCACACTTTTTCTGTTAAGCTCCCATTGAATGAAATACATTTTGTCTGTTGAGGTATACCACTGAATATGGGAGCTACAAGAAAGCAGGAAGGCAGACCCCAGCTACAGTAGTAAGTAGGTCCCCATGCATTCTATCACCCAGCACGGTGTCACATTTGCAGCTGCTTTCCTGTGGGAGCTATCTTCAATACCACACTTTTTTTCCTCAGCTCCCATTGAAAAAATACATGTGTCTGTTAAGGTATACCACTGAATATGGGAGCTATAAGAAAGCAGGAAGGCAGACCCCAGCTACAGTAGTAAGTAGGTCCCCATGCAGTCTATCAGCCAGCACAGTGTCACATTTGCAGCTGCTTTCCTGTGGGAGCTATCTTCAATACCACACTTTTTCTCCTCAGCTCCCATTGAGTAAAATACATTTTGTCTGTTAAGGTATACCACTGAATATGGGAGCTACAAGAAAGCAGGAAGGCAGACCGCAGCTACAGTAGTAAGTAGGTCCCCATGCAGTCTATCAGCCAGCACGGTGTCACATTTGCAGCTGCTTTCCTGTGGGAGCTATCTTCAATACCACACTTTTTCTGTTCAGCTCCCATTGAAAAAAACACATTTTGTCTGTTAAGTTATGCCACTGAGTATGGGAGCTACAAGAAAGCAGGAAGGCAGACCCCAGCTACAGTAGTAAGTAGGTCCCCATGCATTCTATCAGCCAGCACAGTGTCACATTTGCAGCTGCTTTCCTGTGGGAGCTATCTTCAATACCACACTTTTTATCCTCAGCTCCCATTGAATGAAATACATTTTGTCTGTTAAGGTATACCACTGAGTATGGGAGCTACAAGAAAGCAGGAAGGCAGACCCCAGCTACAGTAGTAAGTAGGTCCCCATGCAGTCTATCAGCCAGCACGGTGTCACATTTGCAGCTGCTTTCCTGTGGGAGCTATCTTCAATACCACACTTTTTCTGTTCAGCTCCCATTGAAAAAAATACATTTTGTCTGTTAAGTTATACCGCTGAGTATGGGAGCTACAAGAAAGCAGGAAGGCAGACCCCAGCTACAGTAGTAAGTAGGTCCCCATGCAGTCTATCAGCCAGCACGGTGTCACATTTGCAGCTCCTTTCCTGTGGGAGCTATCTTCAATACCACACTTTTTCTGTTCAGCTCCCATTGAATAAAATACATGTGTCTGTTAAGGTATACCACTGAATATGGGAGCTACAAGAAAGCAGGAAGGCAGACCCCAGCTACAGTAGTAAGTAGGTCCCCATGCAGTCTATCAGCCAGCACAGTGTCACATTTGCAGCTGCTTTCCTGTGGGAGCTATCTTCAATACCACACTTTTTCTCCTCAGCTCCCATTGAGTAAAATACATTTTGTCTGTTAAGGTATACCACTGAATATGGGAGCTACAAGAAAGCAGGAAGGCAGACCCCAGCTACAGTAGTAAGTAGGTCCCCATGCAGTCTATCAGCCAGCACGGTGTCACATTTGCAGCTGCTTTCCTGTGGGAGCTATCTTCAATACCACACTTTTTCTGTTCAGCTCCCATTGAAAAAAATACATTTTGTCTGTTAAGTTATGCCACTGAGTATGGGAGCTACAAGAAAGCAGGAAGGCAGACCCCAGCTACAGTAGTAAGTAGGTCCCCATGCATTCTATCAGCCAGCACAGTGTCACATTTGCAGCTGCTTTCCTGTGGGAGCTATCTTCAATACCACACTTTTTCTGTTCAGCTCCCATTGAATGAAATACATTTTGTCTGTTAAGGTATACCACTGAGTATGGGAGCTACAAGAAAGCAGGAAGGCAGACCCCAGCTACAGTAGTAAGTAGGTCCCCATGCAGTCTATCAGCCAGCACGGTGTCACATTTGCAGCTGCTTTCCTGTGGGAGCTATCTTCAATACCACACTTTTTCTGTTCAGCTCCCATTGAAAAAAATACATTTTGTCTGTTAAGGTATACCGCTGAGTATGGGAGCTACAAGAAAGCAGGAAGGCAGACCCCAGCTACAGTAGTAAGTAGGTCCCCATGCAGTCTATCAGCCAGCACGGTGTCACATTTGCAGCTCCTTTCCTGTGGGAGCTATCTTCAATACCACACTTTTTCTGTTCAGCTCCCATTGAATAAAATACATTTTGTCTGTTTAATTATACCGCTGAGTATGGGAGCTACAAGAAAGCAGGAAGGCAGACCCCAGCTACAGTAGTAAGTAGGTCCCCATGCAGTCTATCAGCCAGCACGGTGTCACATTTGCAGCTGCTTTCCTGTGGGAGCTATCTTCAATACCACACTTTTTCTGTTCAGCTCCCATTCAATAAAATACATGTGTCTTTTAAGGTATACCGCTGAGTATGGGAGCTACAAGAAAGCAGGAAGGCAGACCCCAGCTACAGTAGTAAGTAGGTCCCCATGCATTCAATCAGCCAGCAGAGTGTCACATTTGCAGCTGCTTTCCTGTGGGAGCTATCTTCAATACCACACTTTTTCTCCTCAGCTCCCATTGAATGAAATAGATTTTGTCTGTTAAGGTATACCACTGAGTATGGGAGCTACAAGAAAGCAGGAAGGCAGACCCCAGCTACAGTAGTAAGTAGGTCCCCATGAAGTCTATCAGCCAGCACGGTGTCACATTTGCAGCTGCTTTCCTGTGGGAGCTATCTTCAATACCACACTTTTTCTGTTCAGCTCCCATTGAATAAAATACATTTTGTCTGTTTAATTATACCGCTCAGTATGGGAGCTACAAGAAAGCAGGAAGGCAGACCCCAGCTACAGTAGTAAGTAGGTCCCCATGCAGTCTATCAGCCAGCACGGTGTCACATTTGCAGCTCCTTTCCTGTGGGAGCTATCTTCAATACCACACTTTTTCTCCTCAGCTCCCATTCAATAAAATACATGTGTCTTTTAAGGTATACCGCTGAGTATGGGAGCTACAAGAAAGCAGGAAGGCAGACCCCAGCTACAGTAGTAAGTAGGTCCCCATGCATTCAATCAGCCAGCAGAGTGTCACATTTGCAGCTGCTTTCCTGTGGGAGCTATCTTCAATACCACACTTTTTCTGTTCAGCTCCCATTGAATGAAATAGATTTTGTCTGTTAAGGTATACCACTGAGTATGGGAGCTACAAGAAAGCAGGAAGGCAGACCCCAGCTACAGTAGTAAGTAGGTCCCCATGCAGTCTATCAGTCAGCACGGTGTCACATTTGCAGCTGCTTTCCTGTGGGAGCTATCTTCAATACCACACTTTTTCTCCTCAGCTCCCATTGAAAAAAATACATTTTGTCTGTTAAGTTATGCCACTGAGTATGGGAGCTACAAGAAAGCAGGAAGGCAGACCCCAGCTACAGTAGTAAGTAGGTCTCCATGCAGTCTATCAGCCAGCACAGTGTCACATTTGCAGCTGCTTTCCTGTGGGAGCTATCTTCAATACAACACTTTTTCTCCTCAGCTCCCATTGAAAAAAGACAAGTGTCTTTTAAGGTATACCACTGAGAATGGGACCTACAAGAAAGCAGGACGGCAGACCCCAGCTACAGTAGTAAGTAGGTCTCCATGTAGTCTATCAGCCAGCACGGTGTCACATTTGCAGCTGCTTTCCTGTGGGAGCTATCTTCAATACCACAGTTTTTATCCTCAGCTCCCATTGAAAAAATACATGTGTATGTTAAGTTATGCCACTGAGTATGGGAGCTACAAGAAAGCAGGAAGGCAGACCCTGCCGCGAAGTTTTTGGCTCTTGGCCTGAAAAACCCAGGCTTGAAGCCTGAAACCCAGGCACGAAGTCTGAAACCCAGGCACGAAGGTCTGAAACCCAGGCACGAAGGTCTGAAACCCAGGCACGAAGCCTGAAACCCAGGCACGAAGGCCGGAAACCCAGGCACAAAAGCCTGAAAAACCCAGGCACAAAGGCCTGAAAAACCCAGGCACGAAGGCCTGAAACCCAGGCACAAAAGCCTGAAAAACCCAGGCACGAAGCCTACTTCATGCGGCGATCAACCCAGGGTCCGATTCTCAGCTGGGTGGGAAGAAATCAGTCCTACTCAATGTGAGTGATAGCAGAAATCTTCTTCTTCATTGAGAGCAGGCTCTAACTTATACACACAGCAGCTTCAAAGCTAGCTCAGCAACAGCAGCTAATAGATTACATTCTTAAGCTCATCCTACTTGCGGTTTCTGCGATAAGGAAGCTCCCTCACATTTTCCCATCTTGTTTTTCCCCCGTAGTTGTTTTCCACCTTGGGCTGTTACCTCGTTAGCTGAAAACAGCCCGACCTTGAAGGAAGAGAAAGCGGCCTGCTGTCTACATGACAGAAACTGCTTTAACCATGGCTCTGACTCTGGTCTTGATTGTGCATTAAATTCATATAACTGGAACTCAGATTGCCTTGCCCCATCAGGCCTAACATTATACCCTGGGATCCATGTCCATTCTCCCTTCACCACTCCTCGACAAGACCCCAGCTACAGTAGTAAGTAGGTCCCCATGCAGTCTATCAGCCAGCACGGTGTCACATTTGCAGCTGCTTTCCTGTGGGAGCTATCTTCAATACCACAGTTTTTATCCTCAGCTCCCTTTGATAAAATACATGCGTATGTTAACTTATGCCACTCAGTATGGGAGCTACAAGAAAGCAGGAAGGCAGACCCCAGCTACATTAGCAAGTAGGTCCCCATGCAGTCTATCAGCCAGCACGGTGTCACATTTGCAACTGCTTTCCTGTGGGAGCTATCTTCAATACCACACTTTTTCTCCTCAGCTTCCATTGAATAAAATACATTTTGTCTGTTAAATTATACCGCTGAGTATGGGAGCTACAAGAAAGCAGGAAGGCAGACCCCAGCTACAGTAGTAAGTAGGTCTCCATGCAGTCTATCAGCCAGCACGGTGTCACATTTGCAGTTGCTTTCCTGTGGGAGCTATCTTCAATACCACAGTTTTTATCCTCAGCTCCCATTGAAAAAATACATGTGTATGTTAAGTTATGCCACTGAGTATGGGAGCTACAAGAAAGCAGGAAGGCAGACCCTGCCGCGAAGTTTTCGGCTCTTGGCCTGAAAAACCCAGGCTTGAAGCCTGAAACCCAGGCACGAAGGCCTGAAACCCAGGCACGAAGACTGAAACCCAGGCACGAAGGCCTGAAACCCAGGCACGAAGCCCTTGAAACCCAGGTACGAAGCCTGAAACATAGGCACAAAGGCCTGAAACCCAGGCACGAAGCCTGAAACCCAGGCACGAAGGCCTGAAACCCAGGCACGAAGCCCTTGAAACCCAGGTACGAAGCCTGAAACATAGGCACGAAGTCTGAAACCCAGGCACGAAGCCCTTGAAACCCAGGTACGAAGCCTGAAACATAGGCACGAAGTCTGAAACCCAGGCACGAAGGCTGGAAACCCAGGCACGAAGGCCTAAAAGCCAGGCACGAAGGCCTGAAACCCAGGCACAAAAGCCTGAAAAACCCAGGCACAAAGGCCTGAAAAACCCAGGCACGAAAACCTGAAACCCAGGCACAAAAGCCTGAAATACCCAGGCACGAAGCCTACTTCGTGCGGCGATCAGCCCAGGGTCCGATTCTCAGCTGGGTGGGAAGAAATCAGTCCTACTCAATGTGAGTGATAGCAGAAATCTTCTTCTTCATTGAGAGCAGGCTCTAACTTATATACACAGCAGCTTCAAAGCTAGCTCAGCAACAGCAGCTAATAGATTACATTCTTATGCTCATCCTACTTGCGGTTTCTGCGATAAGCAAGCTCCCTCACATTTTCCCATCTTGTTTTTCCCCCGTAGTTGTTTTCCACCTTGGGCTGTTACCTCGTTAGCTGAAAACAGCCCGACCTTGAAGGAAGAGAAAGCGGCCTGCTGTCTACATGACAGAAACTGCTTTAACCATGGCTCTGACTCTGGTCTTGATTGTGCATTAAATTCATATAACTGGAACTCAGATTGCCTTGCCCCATCGGGCCTAACATTATACCCTGGGATCCATGTCCATTCTCCCTTAACCACTCCTCGACAAGACCCCAGCTACAGTAGTAAGTAGGTCCCCATGCAGTCTATCAGCCAGCACGGTGTCACATTTGCAGCTGCTTTCTTGTGGGAGCTATCTTTGATAACACACTTTTTCTCCTTAGCTCCCATGAAAAAATACATGTGTCTGTTAAGTTATGCCACTGAGTATGGGAGCTACAAGAAAGTAGGAAGGCAGACCCCAGCTATAATAGTAAGTAGGTCCCCATGCAGTCTATCAGCCAGCACGGTGTCACATTTGCAGCTCCTTTCCTGTGGGATCTATCTTCAATACCACACTTTTTCTGTTCAGCTCCCATTGAATTAAAATACATTTTGTCTGTTAAATTATACCGCTGAGTATGGGAGCTATAAGAAAGTAGGAAGGCAGACCCCAGCTATAGTAGTAAGTAGGTCCCCATGCAGTCTATCAGCCAGCACGGTGTCACATTTGCAGCTGCTTTCCTGTGGGAGCTATCTTCAATACCACACTTTTTCTGTTCAGCTCCCATTGAAAAAATACATGTGTCTGTTAAGGTATACCACTGAGTATGGGAGCTACAAGGAAGCAGGAAGGCAGACCCCAGCTACAGTAGTAAGTAGGTCCCCATGCAGTCTATCAGCCAGCACGGTGTCACATTTGCAGCTGCTTTCCTGTGGGAGCTATCTTCAATACCACACTTTTTCCCCTCAGCTCCCATTGAAAAAATACATGTCTGTTAAGTTATGCCACTGAGTATGGGAGCTACAAGAAAGCAGGAAGGCAGACCCCAGCTACAGTAGTAAGTAGTTCCCCATGCAGTCTATCAGCCAGCACGGTGCCACATTTGCAGCTGCTTTCCTGTGGGAGCTATCTTCAATACCACTCTTTTTCTGTTCAGCTCCCATTGAAAAAATAAATGTGTCTGTTAAAGTATACCAGTGAATATGGGAGCTACAAGAAAGCAGGAAGGCGGACCCCAGCTACAGTAGTAAGTAGGTTACCATGCAGTCTATCAGCCAGCACGGTGTCACATTTGCAGCTCCTTTCCTGTGGGAGCTATCTTCAGTACCACAGTTTTTATCCTCAGCTCCCTTTGAAAAAATACATGTGTATGTTAAGTTATGCCACTGAGTATGGGAGCTACAAGAAAGCAGGAAGGCAGACCCCAGCTACAGTAGTAAGTAGGTCCCCATGCAGTCTATCAGCCAGCACGGTGTCACATTTGCAGCTGCTTTCCTGTGGGAGCTATCTTCAATCCCACTCACTCTAAAATCGTGGGGGACCAATATCAGTACAATCAAACTGATAATAATTACATTTTTTGCGACAGGTATTATTATGGTCAGCAAGCTGCATTAGCGTGGTTAAGTAAGGGTGGAATAAAGAGAGTTTCCCCAAAGAACAGGGTCCACCCGGGGGATTTACTGGTATTCCGTTCCAGACCCTTTCTCCACAGATTAAAAATATACCCGTGGGCAATTTCTTTGGTGATGTAATACTAGAAACATTACAGCTGGAATGCAATTGCTTAAATACTGTTTCTGAGTTCAAAGAAGAGTCTAAGGTGGCCCAGTATTTTTGATTCCTATTAAAGTTATGGATATGCTGTGTCCTAGAACTTATCCAATTTTTCCCCCAGTTACATTAGTACCGAAGCTTGCATTGGCACTTCCAAACAGCTCTATTTCCTCAGGGGGTGAGGCTAATGTGGTATTAAGGGACTTAATCATCTCACATTGACGTTTCCCATCCTAATTGCATTCAGCCTCATTCTATTACACAAGGTGTTATCATCTACTAGTCCACAAAGTTCCTCCAGATTCCACACGGGCAATCCTACCAAACATGTTTTAAAAAGGATTAGTAATCCCTCCGAAACTAAGACAAAGAGATGATTGACCAGTTCAATTAGCAAAGGTTATCCAAATATTATCTCTAGGCTGATTAAAATGCGTCAAGCTGTTAGCAATGATAGTTACACTAAAAGCTATGGTTATAACAAAACACCTCATTATTCATTAAATTCACTGTCTTTTTGTTATATAACCTTCAGTCTTTTGATTGTTAGCCAGTCCTCCAATGACCACAAGACGAGGGTGTATGTATTCTTCAATCTCTTCCTGTCCTTTTTCGTCAGATGGTTGGATCTCCGCAGCTTCAAGGACAGCTCTTGTCCACCTGGCTGGCACCCAAATGGATCCTGTGGGAGAATCAACACACAAATACCCACGTCCCCAGTATAATACTTTGGCCGGAGGCTGCCATATCCCTGTTTTAGGGTCACGATATTTAACCCATATTTCTTTCTTTCTTTCCTTTTGTGCCTTTGGATTATGATGTATTATTACAGGTGGTAGCTTCTGTTCCCTAAACACACACAGGTGGTTCATAACAAATAAGGCCTTTAACAATTTCATATGTGGGTCTTTAACATCCCCATATTTGCCAAGATATCTTTTTAAAGTCCCATTAGCTCTTTCTATTATGGCCTGTCCTGTGGGGAAATGGGGAATCCCTGCTACATGTTTAACTCCCCATTGCTTCATAAACTGTTCTATGCTTCTACTTATATAGGCTGGCCCTTTGTTTACACCATGTGCTTATATCTGCTACCACCAGCACCTCCTCTCACTCCACCCCGTGCCCACCTCTTCTGTACCTTTCACCTCTCACGTTGCAACCCGAGATCTTCCGGATGCCTACCACATCTCCCGTTCCCTATGCTTGATGACTCCAGTGTCCTGTGGCACGGGCTGATACATAACGTGTCTGCCCAGCACACATGCTAGCTGAGTCAATTGCAGGAAGATATGATCAGGTGGTGGTCGTGTTCCACTTCATTATTCAATCTTGCCAATAGTTGAGTGACTCCATCTTGATCTGCATCACGGCGAGCACTCCGAGAAACACGTCAATCTGCAAGAGAGACTCAGTAGACCGTTATATCTTCTACACCCCATGCTCTCCCCCTCCCTAAGACTAGTGTGAGGGATACCGTGGCTCAGTGCATGGGGACAGCTGGTATGTCCATGACCCCTGCGGGCAGCCTATAACTCAAATTTTACTAACAAGCATCAGACCCTTACAATCAGCAGCAAAGCCAGCGTGTTTATAGTACTTCTAATTGGTCCTTTCTCTAAAAGCCAGCTGTAGTTTTCTGCAAGAAGCCTTGCAGTTTCACACGCTGCCTCAGCTTCCTCCTTGCTCCTTGTGTAGGTATTTTTGCTTCTTCGTTTCTCACAGTAGAGAGCAGCTCAAGGACAATCTGCACATTAGTTTTAGCAACTCATGCCTGGTAAGCTGCTTCTTATACACTGAAAAAAAAGCACAGCTGACAAACAAAGTTATTATACTTGTGCTAAAGGTAAAATCTCTAGCAGGTCTATGTTGCAAAGTTGTATGGCTAATACTACTTACATTACTAATCAAGTCTTCTAATGTCATTGAGGTTTGGTTACTTTGTTTGCTAGGCCAGTATCCTAATTTGCATAGCTCAGTCAATAAAGCAGATACTCCTACACCTGGAGCAAATATACTAGTTGCTATTATTGTTGAGGGAGACCAAAGGTAACATGGTCATCAACATTCGCCAGTAAATGCATGCACAAATTGTTTTGGACAATGATGTTTCTAAATCATTGTGTGATTAGGCATCAAGATCGTCAGTGGTCCCAAACTGCGTGGTCCCCTTTGTAATCTCGAGGGTATTCCAGGCCATGCCTGGTCCCCACAGATCAGAAAAATTCCCTTTGGTAACTGTACAGGCACAAGACCTGGATCTTTTTGGTGAAGTATAATTGCACTGAGATGTTGCGTTCTTATACACGCCCAGGATGGGATCCACATTCTGTCCCAAATGTTTTGGTATTGCCGGTAAAATTAAACATAACACAAAAATCCATCTTTATAGATCCCAATAATTCTAACTCCTGTGGCTCTGTTGTCATTATTGGCAACCGTGAAATGATCCAATCCCAGCTGTCAACTTTGCCATTACCCTTAACTAAGGGATTTGGTTTTAATGCATTTGGTACAGGTCATTGTGCCACATCTGATGGAACTCCCACCAAACAGGTAGAAAAAGGATTATCTGGAGTGGCCATTGATAAACATATCGTAGATTGATTGATTGCTTTGGCCAGTGTAACCCACATGTTTTGCTTGGGTTGTTGAAATTGCCTAAAACTATTTACTACAACCATTTGAAGCATCAACATAAACCACCTTTTAGTTTCTCAATGCCAAAATGTTCTGTTCTTCCAAGTTCCATTCCTGACACCTAAAACGACTTAGAGAGTTTCCACTGTAAGAAAACCAGTATTCATCATCACATTTACAGCAAAATGCATAACATCATGACCAACAGTTTTTACACTCGTTGAGGCAAGGGATTGAGGATGGAAAGGACGAGCCCAGCGGTCCGTGAGGGCCGGGGCGGTGTGTGTGGGGGGGCTCCGGAGACACCGACCGGGCGCGGGAAGCGGCTGCGCGGCGGCGGCTGCGGATGGAAGGGGCGGGGGGGGTCTGGCTCACTCCGTGCCGTCCCCAGCGCCGGCGGCGCAGCTGCTGTTACTCTCTCCCGTGTTTTCTTTGTCTCCCCTCACATGCCCGATGGTGCCCAGTCTAACACGGGGTCGCGCTCCCGCACCCCGGCCAGACTCCGCCCGCTCGGCATTCCCCTGCGAGTCCCCCCAGGGGTAACTCGGCGGGTTGGGCTCGAATGGGAAGCAGCTCTCCCGCGGGGGCTCTGCTCTGAAGCCCCTTCACCTCTCTGACTTTGTAAATACTCTTGTGTAGACAAGAACCTTTTTCTTTTTTCTCGGTATCATCCGCCTCAGCGCCGCTCCCGACACTACTCT
The DNA here is from genome assembly GCF_028858725.1 of Colius striatus. Lineage (NCBI taxonomy): Eukaryota > Metazoa > Chordata > Aves > Coliiformes > Coliidae > Colius > Colius striatus. The sequence goes on from NW_026908528.1 coordinate 1,492,686, forward strand.
CGGTGCTGCTCCCGGCGCTGCTCTCGGCACCTCTCCCGGCACTACTGTCGGTGCCTCTGCCAGTTCACTCTCTGCCCCAGGGACAGGCTCACTAAGTTGGGGGGGCAGAGGTGGGGGCTCTTTAGGCCAGCACTCTTGTGCCCCGGGAGGGGCTGATGGCTCACATGGCTCCCGCACCCCATTTTCTACACGCGGGGGGTTGAGCATTACTTTTGAGACGGTAGGAGCCAGCGAGGTGGATTGGAACCAGTCATGCTCATAGTTTTTGTTCTTACTCTGTGCTGCTGATGCGTGCTCAGCAGCCTTCTTTTCTGCCTGATGTTGCAACAACTCATTGCGCACTATCCTCCAAAGCTTCCCTAACTTTTCAGCTATCTCATCGTCCTCCAGGGTAGCTTCCCATAGTTTATCCCCAAACTTTCGCCATTCACTTAACTCATGAACAGTATGTGGGTTCTGAAAACAATCCTTAGCATACCCATAAGCTAAAAGCCCAGGGAGATCCTTTTCCAAATCTATTCCCTTAACCTGTTGCTTCTTTAAAAAGCAAGTAAATAAATCATATGCTGCTTGCCTTTCCATTTTCAGAAGTCGTCAGCACTGTTGCAGCCCCACAAGGTCTCGGCAGCACGTATCGGCCGGGCTCGTCTGTACGATCACCCAGGGCACGGCACCACCCCTTCCTTCTGTTTCCTGGTGCTTAGTTGCCGTCCTCGCTGCTAGGACCCGAGCTCCTTCGCCGCTCCGCCGTGGTTGCCAATCTTGTATCACGTCGTTCGTGTATCACGTCGGTATATCACGTCCCCCGTGTATCACGTCGAGGTCACCATTTGTCGGAGACGGCGGGAGAAATGCAACACGACCAACAAGGATGATCAGCAAATGTCACTTTATTTGCAAAGACACCACTCTTTTATAGCATCAATAATCAGCCTCATACATATTGCCAAAGCTAAGCTCATCATTGGCTATTTGTCTAAATGTCAACTCCTCTTAAGAAACATCTTGCTCTACATTTTTGTGGTTAATACATCCTCTTTTTATATCCTGTCTACATGCAGCTGCAAGCAGTCCCTTATCTCAAGGACAATGTGCCCTTGGGCTAACCTTTTTTCTATTTAAGACATTTCTATTAGGTTAACATTGCTATGACCTCTTTCTTTCAGCCATACTTGAGCAACACTCTCCACAGTGGTGCAAGGAGTAGGAACAGTGAGAGAAACAACCACGCCGACTCCAAGGTCAGTGAGGAAAGAGAGGAGGAGGTGTGCTGGAACAGAGACCTCCCTGCATTCTATGGAGAGAATTGGTGAAGCTGAGATTTGTTTGCATTTCTTTAAAGACCCTACAGCAGCGGTAGAGACTCATTTTGGTAAAGCTGGCCCCACTCCAGGGGCAGCAATTCACTTCATTATTGGCCTTGAGCCAGGGGCAGTGATTTCCTTCTTTATCACTATGGCCAGAGCAGGCCGTGTCCCGAAGGAGGGACCCAATATCCACAGCTGTAACTGTGGGGAGGAACCATATTGGGATTTATCAAAATGAGACAGAACATAGTTAAAAATGTCATCATGAATGCATTCTGTGCCAGACATTCCTGTCAGCCTTTCTTCAGGCTGGCAGAAGGGCAGGGTTTGGGCTATTTTTAGCAGAAGTAGTTAAATTACAAATTCACAAATCTCCTTTATTCTTAGAAGTCAAGATATTTTAGTTTGTTATATCTTAATAATTAAAAGCCCCACTTATCTGTGTAAAATGATGCTCACCCGATGAACCATTTCTACCTCATCTCCTGAATTAGTGAATGTCAGCACCTTCTGAAGATTACTGTGGGTAAAAGCCAGTATTTTGAGTAACACAGCGGTTCTTTCACTGTCCATACAAGGCTGTACAACCTAAAGGTGGATACAAACCAGAGGGCTGGTAATTCATGTAATCTAGACATGCTTTACTGTGTATTTCTTCTTTTAAGAAGCACGAAGCATTGTTATACGCCAAAGAACATTGGTAAATCCTAAATCTTCTGTTAAACTTATAATGTACAATATACAACTCTCACAAAGGGTGTGAATTTCTGACAGCTTCCAGAAGCAAAATTAAAACCCATCACAATCAAAATCTCACATCGGTATTTTCTTATACGTGTGATTTTTGATGATTTGTCAGTGTTGAAGTTTCTCACTGAAGTACCACTGAAGAAGTTTCACACTCCATAAGCACAGTGCACTACCTGAGATCGTCTTAAAAAAAGCCCCAAAACATGGACATTTGCAGTGCTGCCAAATCACTAGACTTTTCACAAAAAGTGATGTTTTTCCAGTTTCATGTCATGCTCAGAATGTCTGGTCTTAGAGACTTCCCAACATTTTCAATCCCCAAATGATTATGTTTTGAGTCATTGAAGAATTCAGATCATCCTTGTAACATTTTATACAATTGTTCAGCTCTATACCACACTGACTGGAAGTTCCATGAGAAGACACCTCAGGATATACAGTAGCTTTCTCAAAATATTAGGTCAAATTAATTTCTGCACTGTGTGGCACAGAGCAGTCAAACAAGCATTTTACTAGCTCTGTCTTTGGAAAACTCACTTGTAGTTCTGCCACTCAATCAACAACCACAAAAACATTCTGAACATTCTGGTCACAAACAACTAAGACAGCCTACATTGCATTCAAGTGTCAGTAAGACGACAGAAGTATTCTTACTTCCTCAGATTTTCACACTTTTAGCTGCTTCTTTGTTCTGCCCAAGTATTAACAACATTGGATGAAGCTGTCTGGAGCATCTCTGGTATGTTTTCAGTAGCTCAAAAACAAGTTGTGCCTTCTTCCACCCAGGACACAAGATAAGTGCTAGTGCCTAGGTGTGTATGTACAAAACAGTTACAGTATAGCATGAGACAACTGTTTAGAATCTTAGTCATTGTACTATTTCAGAATTTAGGGCAAAACTAAAATCCGCAAAACAGGCCTTTCAATGCTTCAAACAGAAGCTTTTAACACCACATCACCTCTTCAGTGCAGATGGTACAGGCCCGAGGAACTGTGCACCAAGCTGGAGACAAATGGATGTGCAGCAACACACGGTGAAAGGTCCAAAAGTTTCATAGAAGCAGAAACATCTTGTCTTACTTGGAGCTGTGTGAGCCATTTTCAGTGGTCCCTTACAGCCTCAGTGAGTCTATGTTTCTGTGATCTAATGCATTAGAAAATGAATGACAATGTTTTAAAAATCAAACCAGACATTTCCATTTCACTATGTAACAGCCCCTTAAAAATCAAGCTTCATCGAGTATCCAAGTGATATGACATTAACCACTTGTTAGATATTACTTGATAAATAAGTTACAGACTCCCACACTCATGCAGTCCATCTCTGTCAATGTCTAAGCAGATGGCCTAAATAACCTGGGAAGCATCATGAAGATACTCTAAGATTACATCAGATGCACCCATTCTCAACATGCACTACCTTTTGGATCATTCATTGACATTTGCACCTTAGAACACAAAACCTGCAGTACTCTAATATATACATCCTCCCCTCCTGTTTCTCAACGTTTGTAGCAACTGCTCAACTGCAAAAGTGTAAGAACTGGTGGAATATACAAGAAAGGATTATTTCCCTGACATGAGACGGCAACTACATCACATCCTTGAGCTATTGGTGGCCAACAGTAAGATTCAGTGGAGTTAGGGCCTAAAACTTTTTTCCAAGTAAGTTCCTACAGAAAGAGAAATAAAGAGTTCTACCTGAAAATCATGTGCTTGAAACACCAACAAGGCAACACAAAGCACTGAGCAATTTAAAAGCCTTTGACCCACTGCACAATACATTTCCTTAACACACAATATGATAAGAGTTCTTCTGGGATGAGGAGTTAAATTCTTACATCTAATTCAAATGCCACCATTTGTAGCAGTGGTTGATAGATCAGATGAAACTGTACAATTCTACAGTCTCTCTGAAGCATAAATTACTCAACCGTATGAACAACCTCCTACACATTCCTCAATCAAAATTAGCTACTATAGTATTTAGTATCTGAAAGTTAAGGTATGATACTAGTCTTAAAAACACTAAATGTAATGTATTACATTAGCATTACCCTTTCCAGATCTTCAAGAAGTGGTGCTGTTTCCAGAATTGATGGTGGCTTCATTTTCTTGCCAAGAAAGACAAAGTTTCTTTCTTCAAGATTTTGAAAACTCTGAAACCATATGAAATAGATGACAAAGGCAATACTTAGTAAATGGGTTTGAGCTTACATCCAACTTAAAAACTATTTTTTTTGAGAAGAATTAGACAAAGAAATGCTAAACACAAATGAAGTACAACTCACACACACGTCACACAGAACAGTGCTGAGACTCCTACTGTCCCCTGACTTGGCCATTGCCTCTGTTTCTTGCTTTTTTTCTTTTTGTCTCTTCCCCTGCATTTTTTTTTGCCCTTCATATTTTCACAGAGGCACCATCAACTTTGCTGGCTTGCTGACCTTTGGTCTGGTCTTGTTGCTGATGTGGCTGGATTCAGTCCCTGATGTCCCTCCACAGAGTCCCTCCACAATGACCACTCTTGTAGCCTCAACACTACCCACACCTTCCACATATATGACACACGTTTGCAGAGGTTAAATGGAAGTTATATCCTGGAATTACCTGTTGCTCATTTTCAGTTCTATGTGTGTTCAAAGGATCAGAATTTAAGCACTGCTGAAGCCTGAGAAATATACAAATATTAAATTCATTGTAAATGCAAAAGGAAAGCGTAATCGATAAATATCACCAATATTTCTAAAATGGCATGAAACAGTTCACCTACAAAATATCTCTGATGTATTACCTGTGCCAACAAAAACCCTCAAATATGACAGAAGAAATCAAAAAGGACCATTTTGGATGTAAAATTTACTATTAGGTTTTAGGTATCTGAAAATAACCCGAAGGTTTTTTTAACCAAGAGAATTGGTGGGTTCCTCAACTTCAGAAGAAAATCAGATGGGACTGCTGGAAAAAGGTTTCTTAAAGTTGCAAAACCATGAAACAATGTATCTTTGCAACAGTTAAATTTTGAATTAAAAACACCCCTCAGGTTGTTTACATATGCAGCAAGTGATTTGCAGCATAATAAAAGCCTTGCACAAGTCAACTCAGTCAGATTTCATTCAGCTTGAAAATTTTATAAATCACACTAAGAATAAAAGAAGGCAACTGAATATGCTGAGTGTGCAGAAACGTACTGCCTCATCACAGCCTTGTTTTCAAGCTACTGTTTAGAAAGAATTGCTATTTTTACTGTGGTCTGGATAAGTATCAGCAGCTTCTAATGGCCTCCTTCCCCAATACCATGTGCACACATCTTGTCTTACCCTCTGTCCTTTTAGCTGTCTAAGAAGAGTAACTGGAAACATACTACAGCTCCTAATTATCTGGCTACACAATTGTTTCAAATATGTAACATACTGTACCATACCTGTCTGTGTGATCTGCTGGATTTTCCTTGAAAGGCAATCCTGGGATTGTTTTGACAATCTTTCAAGAAAAGACAAACCCTTTTCTGGCAGTAAAATACTGTTTAAGAGCACCATTTTAGAAAAAAAAGATTACTGAGCTCAAGGTGGTTTTCTTACCTAACAGAATTTTCTTCAATAAGAATCAAACATGCAACAAGAACATCAACCACACAGGAGAATTAGTTCATGTTCACATCTCAAGCTATAGCTTCTGGCAGCTCTTTCTTTGAAGAATCTGCCCCTGTATTCCCCCAACAACTACCAAAAGCTGGCCACACAAAACCACTACACATCTTCACAGCACTAGAGCAAGTGAGTACAAAAGGAGACACAACCTGTTCAAAGTCCATCGTTGCAATCTAAAAAACCAAAACCACCAGAACCACAAACTTGAAGGACAACATTCTTTTTTAACTAGATCAAGAGTTAGTCCCAGATTTGTTACATAAAAGGACGTGATAGCTGACTACAGCATTCCTAATCTGCCTTACAGATGCTTCACTTAATTCATTCTGACATTTGAATAGAAAATCTAACACTTACAGATCTGGTAGTTTCACTGTCATCTGTGTTGGAGCTTTGTCATGTCTTTTCAAGAACAGAACCAGATACAGCAAGATCTAGAAAGACAATTTTAAAAGATGCAGAAACACGTTTGTGATTATCTGAATCTATGAAAGGCCAGTCTTTTTACAGTTGGTTGCAACTGACTTCTTTCTTTGCTTGTCTCATTTTCTAATGGCAAAAAGAACAACCAAAAGACAGTTGTATTTACATAAAGATATGCAAATGAACCGAGTGAACAAGGACAGAGGATATTTATAGTGATTCAAGTCTGTTTTAAACAAGACAACTCACAGAAAACATTCAAGTTACCTTTGTGTAGAGAAATCCCTCTAAACTCAAATCAAACAGTAAGGTATCACTGATCAATGTTACAAGTTATTTCAACAGTATCTAATGCTCTTCAGCATATCAACAAATGACCCTGCAACTCACCCTTTGCCTTATCAAGTACAAAATGCTTTAGAATATTCCTGCATCTGCTGATTTGATTGCTCTTTGTAAAGTCTGATACATAGGCAGTGTTTGTTAGGATACTTTTTGTTCCACTTGTTGGATTCCAACTGATACAGTAGTTCAATATATCCAGGTAAAGACAAATGATGCACTGCATGAATGATTGCTGCCAACACACACGGTTCCCACTTGTTTCAGGATCTGTTGATACCTTCTGCTGGAGCAGCACTGTCCTCAAATCAAGTGCAGGATTAACAACTTTCATTGGAAGAGAGTCAAGATTTAATGATGTTTGGGTCTCCTGATAATCTGCTGAACTCACTGCATTCTCTTCAGCTTGCTCAAAATGAGCAAAGCTGCTTAAGACGAGATCATCATTAATGCATACCTAAAAAACCCAAGTCTTTGACTGACCAGAATCAACAAGCAAGTCACCATCACATACTGCTTTAGAATTTACTTGAAGCTGGAGACAACAGGAAGACATATGCAGTATGTACAAATGCTTTCTGAAGAGTACTCATTCCAGGGCAGGAAAGTTGGTCATATCTTCCTCTATGTTCTCCAAACAGGTGTTACTTACCAGTTTCATGCTTTTGCCTAAAATTCTGTGCTCAGTTTTCTATGAGCTTTAAACATTTTTAGAAAAACTATCTTAGTTTTATGTCCCTTTGATTCAGAGTGCATCCAAACCTGGCAGGAAAAAACAATATTCAACTTAAAAGTTCTTACTGGCTCAGAGAGAAGTGACACTTGCCAACTGTGATTCTGAAC